>NC_092776.1:53482010-53825010 GCF_047496795.1 Chiloscyllium punctatum
GGGGTGGGGGTGGGGTGGGGTTTGATTTCAGATGTGGGATATGGCGGGAGTAAGTCAGGACAAGCCCCGATAGAATCAGTTGCTCCAACAGATGGAGACACGTGATGATTGACTGCGGCAAGAATGATGATGCTGGGTGGCCTGTCAGAATCAGGTTTAGCTCCTCCATTCCTTCACAGGACAAAGGACAGCAAGACTCTGCCATCAACCCTGACCCTTCACAATCTCTCTCCCTTCAGCCCAGGACGTGTTCTGCTCATGAATGTCCTCCTTAAATGGCAGAATTCTTTGGCTGGGTCCTGTCGTCTTTTCTTGTTTTGGTGGTATTCCTTCAGACGTCACTATGGAACGCTGTATTTTCAGGAGGAGACATCTCTTCTTGCTAGTCTCAGTGGTCACCCTGTCCCAGAGCTTCCCAGGTGACCCTGACCAGTCCTGGGTGCCATTTTGTCTTGGTGATGGTGTATCTCCAAGTGATGCCTAGGATCTATATGTAGGCAGCGTCGAAGGAAGGTGTCAGACTTCTGTGTCACCTTCGTTCAGTTATGTGTCTCACTGGCATGGAGTGCGATTGGCACTGCAGCGGCTATAAAGAATAGCAGCTTCGTGACTGTGTTGATGCCCATGTCATGCAGAGACATTTGAAGATGGCACCACACCTCAACATCAAACTGGGAGGAATCGCCAGGCCAGACGTTGAAAGAATCATAAAGAGCCTGCAGAACAGTTAGACGCCTGAGATTAATGAGATAAGAGCAGAGCTGTTGAAACAAGGCAAGATCACCATCTCAGCCCAACAAGATCTCAACTGTGGAGGTGTCATGGGCTGATGGAGTTGAGGACTGTCTGTTCACTCTACAGTAACTTGTTTTTTAAATGTATCAAGAGGTAAACAAGCTGTGTCAATACAGATTGTGATATGTGTTCTCAGAAATAGATCAGACAAGTAACCACTGCATAATTAGTGCTTTACTGGTCTTGCAAGTAGACCTTTATTGCTCAGAGAGGATTAATTCTCAATTTAACCAAGAGAAGTGAAATGTTTGTGCATGTTTTAAAGACCAATGAATGAGATAACTTGTTTAGATTTGCACACGGATATCAAGATCCTTACTACTGTGTGAAGTCAGGGGCATGCACTGACTCCATTTTAAATGGTGTATTTCCATTGGCTGGAGAGATTGGACGCAGAGAGGCAGGTTCTGCCTCAAATGCTGCATTGTGAGGTGCTCCTCAGCTGTTGTTGTTTTCAGTGTTGGTTTCTGTTGTGTAGGAACCAGAGCCACTGGGTCACTAGGCCACTGTGGGTCACGATGACAATGGTGTCTTATTGTGTAACATGTCCCTTGTGTGTAAAAGAATTTGTACAATGTTCATCACAGTATACCGCAAGGAATGTTTATGGGCTGGATGTGAATTTTTTTTAATGGCACACATTAGACTGGTCCTGTTGCAGTGCACAGTTGTAGAATTTACCCCTCTCGACACACCAATGTCTGCCTCACACCTCTTTTCCCCAACCCTAGCCAGCTGCTCCTTCCCCCTTTCTTCACCAATTCTTTCCCCCATCCCCCCCACCCCCAAACTGTCCTGCTAATCATGCAAAGGACACACCATCTGGTTAACTTTCTACATGGTCAGTCAGGTAGATGCCAGTGTTGTAACTGTACTGCAACAGCTTCTCTGTGGGAGCAGCACGTTCTGGAGCACAAGTCTTCAGTACTATTGCTGGAATGTTATCAAGGCCGTTAGCTTTTACAGTATCCACAGCCTTCATCTGTTTCTTGGTATCATGTTGAGTGAATCAAATTGCTTGAAGACTGGTATCTGTGACACTAGGGACCACTGGAGGAGGCCAAGATGGATCATCCAGTTGGCACTTCAAGCTAAAGATTGCTGTGAAAGCTTCAGCCTTATCTTTGGTGGCACATTGGCTCAGTGGTTAGCACTGCTGCCTCAGAGTGCAAGGGTCCCAGGTTCGATTCCAGCCTCAGGCAACTATCTGTGTGGAGTTTGCACATTCTCCCCGTGTCTGTGTGCTCCAGTTTCCTCCCACAGTCCAAAGATGTGCAGATCAGGTGAATTAGCCATACTAAATTGCCCGTAGTGTTTTAGGTGCATTAGTCAGATGGAAATGGGTCTGGTGGGTTAATCTTCGGAGGGTTGGTGTGGACTAGTTCGGCCGAAGGGCCTGTTTCCACATTGTAGGTAATCTAATCTAATCTTCTGCACTTGAACGTTGGGCTTGGGAATGTTTCTCCAGTGAGTTGTTTAATTAGGCACCACCATTCACAACTGCGTGTGGTAGGAGCTCAGATCTGACCCTTTGGTTGTAGGATCACTTACCTCTGTCTATCACTGACTGATTGATTGGCACATAACTGATCAGTATGATGGTTTAAGCTTTTCCTTGCGCTGATTTTGGCATGCCCTCCTGCACTCTTCATTTGAGCCAATGGTACAAATTTACAAATGACTGGTATAATCGTACAGTCATAAAGATATACAACGTAGAAACAAACCCTTTGGTTCAACTCGTCCATGCCAACCAGATATCCTAAATTAATCTAGTCCCATTTGCCAACATTTGGCCCATATCCCTTTAAACTCTTCCTATTCATATACCCATCCAGATGTCTTTTAAATGTTGTAATTGTACCAGCCTCCTCCACTTCCTCTGGCAGCTCATTCCATACATGCGCCACCCTCTGCGTGCAAATGTTACCCCTTAGGTCCCTTTTAAATCGTTCCCCTCTCACCTTAAACCTATGCCCTCTAGTTTTGGAATCCCTTACCCTGGGGAAAAGACTTTGTCTATTTGCCCTATCCTTGCCCCTCATGATTTTAGAAATGTTTACAATGTCACCCATCAGCCTCTGACGCTCCAGGGAAAACAGACACAGCCTGTTCAGCCTCTCCCTTTAGCTCAATCCCTCCAACCCTGGCACATCCTTGTAAATCTTTCAAGTTTAAAAACACCCTTCCTATAGCATGGAGACCAGAATTGAACACAATATTCCAAAAGTGGCCTAACCAATGTCCTGTACAGCCACAACATGACCTCCCAACTCGTATACTCAATACTCTGACCAATAAAGGAAAGTATACTAGACGCTGCCTTTGCCAGCCCGTCTACGTGACTCCACTTCCAAGGAACTATGAACCTGCACTCCAAGATGCCTTTGTTCAGCAAAACTCCCCAGGATTTTACCGCTAAGTGTATATGACCTGCTCTAATTCAAACTCCATCTGCCACTCCTCGGCCATTGGCCCATCGAACCAAGGTCCCGTTGCACTCTGAAGTAACCTACTTCCCTGTCCACTACGCCACCAATGCTGGTATCATCTGCAAACTTACTCACTATGCCTCCTGTGCTCACATCCAAATCAATTATAGAAATGACAAGAAGCGGTGGACCCAGCACCGATCCTTGTGGCACTCCACTGTTCACAGGCCTGCAGTCTGAAAAGCAACCCTCCACCACCACCCTCTGTCTCCTGTCTTTGAGCCAATTTTGTATTCAAGCAGCTAGATCTCCTTGTATTCCATGTGATCTCACATTGTTAACAGATTAACCCACCCAGACCCATTTCCATCTGACTAATGCACCTAAAACCTTGTTGAATGCCTTACTGAAGTCCACACAGACAACATCCACTGCTCTGTCTTTATCAATCATCTTTGTCACTTATTCAAAAAACTCAATTGTGCATGATTTCCCATGCACAAAGCCATTTTGACTATCCCTAATAAGTCCTTGCCTTTCCAAATACATGTAAATCCTGTCCCTCAGACTCCCCTCCAAAAACACTGTCCACCACTGATGTTAGGCTCACTGGTCTATAGTGCCCTGGCTTTTCCTTACCACCTTTCTTAAATAATGGCACCACATTAGGCAACCTCCAGTCTTCCGGCACCTCACCTGTGACTATCGATGATAAAAATATCTCCGCAAGGGCCCAGCTATCACTTCCCTAGCTTCCTACAGAGTTCTAGGGTATGCCAACTCTGATCCCAAGGATTTATCCATCTTTGTGTTTCAAGATGCCCGGCACCATCTCCACTGTAATATGGACACTTTTCAAGATATCGCTATTTATTTCCCCAAGTTCTCTCGCATCCTTAGAGTTCGTCTTGGTCCTAGACTTATTTCAAGCAATTTCCAGTCAAGTTTAATCTTCAATCAACATTTGGCAGAGTAGCCTGGTCTGTAAGATAATGTTGTTAAACATTTACATTTTTCATTAGCAATGATATTTTGCTGGAATTGAGCCCAAGGAGAGAGAAAGATAATCCAAGCAACTGGCTCTCCTGAGACTCCACTGGAACCATCAGTGTCATAAAGCACCATCTTAATGAATTTCTATGATCTGTAACTTTTGGTCAGAAGTACAAAGCATTTTGTCTGTGAGGAGTAATGAGAATAATGATATATTTATTACCTTCTGTCACTTAAATGCTTTTCGGTGCCCTGCAGTGTTTTGATAACCAGAACCATAAGTTAAGAATTCTGTTGACACACGGTTAATAATTACATGAGTATTAAAAAGGTAGCTTGTTACTAATTTTTCACCCCCGCTTCCTTGCCATAAAATATTCCAGCAATGTTCAAAAGATGTGCTAGTGATATATTCTGAGCTGCCCCATCTGTTAGCTTATCAAGTGGATGCACACTTCATAGGAGGCAGAAGGTACTTGGAACCTCACTTTGTTGCCTCCTAATTGCGCAATAAAGCACATAAGTCCATTTAAGTTTTTCTATTCATCCGTGGGATGCTGACATCACTGGACCAACGTCTAGTGCCCATCCCTAGTTGCTCCCGAAGGCAGCAGTGAGCTGCCACTTTGACCCACTGCAGCGGAAGACAGTTCACTGCCATCTTCTCAAGGGCAACTGGGGGAGGGTGGGGGGTGGGTGGGCACTTCCAGGAATTTTGACAATGAAAGGCCAATAACATATTTTCAGGTTAGAATGGTGTATGGCTTGCAAGCAGTACATAATCCATCTGCTTCCCTCCCCTTTCTCAGTGAGGAAGGTCATGGTTTTGGAAGGTGCTGGCAGAAGATTCTTGGTGAATTACAATGGCACATCTTGTCAATGGTACACACTGCCGCTCCTCTGCATCTGAGGTGGAGGGGCTAAATGTTGGAGATGTGGAGCATACTGATTTGACCCCTTTGAGCTTCTCAGAGCTGCGCTGATCTAAGCAAGTAGAGCGAGTATTCCATCACATTCCTGACTTGTGCCTTATAGATGCTGGACAGTCTTGAGAAATAAGAAGCTGAGTTACCCACTGCAAAATTCCCAGCATTGAACTTGTTTGTGTAGCCACAGTATTTAGCTGGTTCAGTTCAGTTTCTGGTCACTGCCTGTTGATGCTAGGGGATTCAGCAGCTATAAGGCCATTGAATGTCAAGTTGTGGTGATTAGATTCTCTCTTATTGTTGCAAACACTAGCCCCAGTGCAAATCCATATGACACATCATTCTTCCTTCCTCACTCAGAGACACTGAAATTCACGCCTGCACTGTAATGCTGACAGTTATAGCTCAGAATCCACCGGAGTCTTTGTCGATTCAGAAATCGGTCATTTCAGGTGACTTTTTTTTCCAAGTGGACAACAAAGGGTTAAATTGGACTCAGGTCAGTGTTGACAAAAGCATGAACATTTCATTACTAGCAAACTGAACAAGGCACTGGAATAGATAGTTCAGTTGAATGATAATCAACCATTACATAATGAGGACTGCAGGGACATGGTTCAGCAGACCTCAGTCACTGTGTCAGAAAAGCTGGCCAGAATATACAGGTCGGAAAGAATAGCAAGATGTTTCAGAGCCACTAACCCATCTTGTATGTTATCGAGTAGTGTCATGACCAAGACAAGCATTTATCTGTTGCTTTTTTTGAGAGTCAGATGTTTCGTTTAATGAGGGTTCTTGAAGCCTTTTTTTTGTACAAAGGTGAAACCTAAACCCCTTGAACATACAACACAAAAAACTATTTCCACATATTTCTCATCCAATACATGTCCATGTGTAAAGATGGATTGCTTAGGATTTTGTTTGTAAATGTTGAAGAAATTGGAATACAATTAACTAATTACCTACACGATACAGAACTCTTGAAACTACTGAAAGGTGCACGAATGTCCAATTCTAAGTTGACTTAGGAAGTGCTTTACTGGACTACATTTTAACACTAGGAGGTGACATTGTATGGAATTTAATGAAGCAACTGGAGGACTCCATCTCCGCCACCAAGCTGGTGACATCACCGCTGGACCGAGCTCTCCGAGCACTGGGGAAGTCATGTCCCCACTTGATAGTGGGCACCTGGCTCTGTGGACTCTAAAGCTGCTGGTTATTCTGATACCTGCAGCTATCCCTCTGTCTTACCAGTGCCACCAGCAGGTGTAGTGAACACGACTAGGGCTTGATGTAGTGTCCTGGATTAGGGTGAATGGGAGAGGGGGTGCGGGGGGCGGAGGGGGGGGGAGGTGGGGGCTTTCGGGAAACCTCTCTGAACATACTGTGGAACACTGTCCTTTACACTGTTACTATCCCAGTCTATATTTGGATAATTAAAGATATGCATTATATTTCGGGCGGCACGGTGGCACAGTGGTTAGCACTGCTGCCTCACAGCGCCAGAGACCCGGGTTCAATTCCCGCCTCAGGCGACTGACTGTGTGGAGTTTGCACGTTCTCCCCATGTCTGCATGGGTTTCCTCCGGGTGCTCTGGTTTCCTCCCACAGTCCAAAGATGTGCAGGTCAGGTGAATTGGTCATGCTAAATTGCCCATAGTGTTAGGTAAGGGGTAGATGTAGATGTAGGGGTATGGGTGGGTTACGCTTCGGCGGGGCGGTGTGGACTTGTTGGGCCGAAGGGCCTGTTTCCACACTGTAAGTAATCTAATCTAATCTAATAACTATTCTCTAATTCTTGAGCTGCTTCCTAGCAATTTCTTTAAAAACGTGTTCATAGATACCTTTGGTGACCCTTAGAGTTTACCTGTTTACATAACGGTGAGTCCATTATTTCTTCGCTCTAGTCACATTGATGTTGTTCTTACTAATTTGTCTCCAGCACTGTTGGGTTCTCTTTCATCGAGCCTCACACTGCTTTGGTTTCTTTGCTTTCATAAACACATCTTTGTTCAGATGTTGCGTTCGTTCCTGTGGGAAATAGTACCGCCTTTGATACATTTTGTGGTTTTGAGTTAATCTGCACAGCATATACAAAGAGTTCAGTTCTTGTTGATACTGATGTCTTGAAGTTTATTAACAATGCTTACAATTTAAATGGCTACGATATCACAGGCTGACAGTTTAAGTTCTGTGCTTACTAATGTTACTGTATGTTATATACAACTGTCTGACTGAATTGATTACACTAAAACCATGGCATAGTGACTAAAGGGGAGGGAGTTATCTTAATACCAGAACATCATGTGTCATTACATCATGTAACTGTCAAAGTCACAGACCTGTCTCGTCTGGAATCTGTGCCATAATACAACAGCTCCTCTTTTTCCTTACAGAATGGACCCCTTTTCTGATAGTGTACATGTTGATATATTGTCTCGCAGTGTTCAGCTAATGCCTTTGGTGGACCTACAACATGACCAGATCTAGTCTTTTATCCTGTTGTCCTGACTTGACAGTGTAGCGTCACTCTCCATTGTGCTAGCTGGCTTGACGGATGGATATTTATAATTTGTTGTAAATGTGTGGTTATTGTGTGATATATCTTAATTACCTGAGTTGTCATCTGTGAGATAGCTGATTGCTGTGCAGTCCCGAAATGACAACTATTTTTTTCACAGGACTTGACAATTAAATCACCACAACTGCATATGATCTTGGCCGGCTACAACAATGGAATATTTTTTCACGGACCCATGCGTTTGTGTAAAAATCTTAAATTCTGATGTTTTTCCTACTTCCTATTGAATAGCTATCTTCATGCCCATTGATCAAGCTCATATGTCATTTGTCCCTGCTTTCCAACAATGTGTTGTGCGCTTGTGTTAGAGTGATGGGAATGTGGGGAGGGAAGAATTGAGTGAATCTGTCTTCTAAACATGAGAACCAACAGTGAGATGTAGACCATTGCTGAGAGGGGTAGTATGTAAGTTTAACATAGTTATGCAAAATCTTGACACAGTGCTTAATGCTCAGTGGTCATGTATTTTACTGCAAAAACAGTGAGATCGTTCGACTGAGAAGAAGAGGTGATATGTTAAGGACCCCTTTTCATGCACATGTTTAGGAAGGGTGCACTGCTGGAACTGTTGTCAGGCACAGTTTGTTGCAGAATACTGGACATTCTGAGTGTGTGAAAAACCATTGCACCTGTAGCTTTGATTTGTTGTATAAAAGGCAACCTGGTGAAATAGTCAGTCACCCTCACAATCTGGCACCACAGCTCAGAAGGAATCTTGTTTAGAATGTGAAGTTCTCTATATTGTGATTAACAGAGTCAACGTGTTTCATGTGACTTGATTGATTGAACAATATCCTCACCAATGCTGCGCCAGTATATGGAGTCACATCCCAATCTCTTGGTTCTCTGCCCAGAAGTGCATTCTTGGAGAGTCCTGTTTCATTTCTGAAAGATCAGAATGAATGGATTAACTCTTGGATCTGTTTTCAATGATTCAAGCCACTTCAGCTAACTTCATCTTCAGTTAGCTTGCTGGATCTGCTTTTCTTGGCTGTGACTAGAAGGTACACAAGGATTTTGAGGTTGTTTTCCAGCTTAGATTCAACAGTATCCACTTGATTGGGAGAAAAAAAACCCTTCAGCTTTTCTAATGATTTTCATGTGATGTAACTGGGGTCTATAAGGCTGTGGTTACATCTTGGACTTTGTCCTGCTCGCAGGCCATTATTTGGAAACTTCTTTGACATTATTTGCTCACTATCGCCTCTTCACATGCTGTTGGAGAGCATTGTATTATGCTTTGGCTTCCTCTGGGCAGCTGAGCTAAAATGTACAGGAATTGACATGGCCTCTTGCAGAGCATCGTTTGCGTATTTCATGAAATGCTCTACATTGTCTTGGTGGGTGGGCGGAGGCATATATCACACAAGATGATGTTTATTATGGACAAGGCCAGACCCACTCAAACCTTTCAAGAAAGTAGCCCAGACTCTCACTTTGCTGGTGGTTTTAAGTAGGTGCAACGTGGCTCTTCCAGGAGGGATGCAGCTGGTCAAACCACTTAGAATTTATTTCCAAGATTACCGAATGAAACACAAACAAAAGAGATCCCTGATGAAGGGCTTATACCCGAAACGTCAATTCTCCAGCTCCTCAGATGCTGCCTGACCTGCTGTGCTTTACCAGCACCACACTCTCGACAAAACAAAAGAGAACAGGATACTGGGTAACTTAACATGTCCGAAAATCCAACAGATCATCCCAACTTAATCATGCCGTTTCAAATACTTGCAACAATGCCCATAAACACCCCTTGACACAAAAGGTAGAATCAAACCCAGGGTGTTACAGGAGAGAGAGAGAGATGGCAGCATGGAACACACTCTTTCATACACCTGTTTCTAAATCAGTTGCCTTAAAACTACCTGACTGCTTTCAGTGAACAACCAGACTGCCAAAAATCCAAATCAAACTAGAGAAAAGCTGAGCTGGGAGAACCAGCCATTTCCCTTTCATCGTACAAGTGTTTATTTTAAACTTAAAAGCCTTTTGCCTGAGGCACTATCTGTCAGCTATAATCAAATTGGCTCTAAAACCCTTCCAACCCTAGACTTTTCAGAACTTGTGTCTTTAAAACCTCCTGGAAAATAAAAACCAAGGACAACATAACCTTGTTAAAGGAGCACAGAATTGATGGTCACTGCAACAGTTATTCCAGAGATGGGCATTTGTTGCTGCTGCTGCTGCTGCTGCTGCTGCTGACCTGCCGCATTGCTTCAAACTCCCTCTTATCGGCGTGTTAATGGTATACTTCTGAGGTTTGTCCAGAAGAGCTTTTCTGAAAGATCTGTGGGCCTAGAGGCAGTAACTAGTTCCATAAGCTTTTCAGCTAAGTCTGCCTCTCTGAAATCACACTGTGTGTACCTTCACCTCAACACCTGCCTAGGAATTAGTCGATTGGTTCATCTGGCTATTGTGAGTACAGCATGAACAAAAGTCTGTGTATCCTGCAATTGATTTAACTGCAGTTGATTTTCTGAAATCTGAATGATGTTTTGCAGGCATTTTCAGAAGTACCCCAGGTTTTCCTTCTTTATAACCCTTCATTGTGCAAAGGGAGAAGAAGTTTGTCTTTCTTTCAACAGTTGTCTACAGATTCATAAAGTAAAGGTTAATTCATTCTTTAAACAACTGAAGTTCTGTAGAATGTCAATAGATTGCCAGCCTGTAGTTTAAAAATTTCCTTTCTATCTATCTATCTTGTGTAGATTTGTGCTCTTTAGAACTTGCAAGCAAAATGAATGTTGCAGTGTAGTGCCTTACCTGTTCTTCCTTGCTGGCTTCTCGCTCCTTATCCGTTATTGCTTCTCAAAGAGTTGCTGCTGTTTTGAAAGTCCCAGGTGTGTTGCCTGTCGGTGATGTTCACACCTGAAAAGAAGCTGCGGTGCTATCATGTGCTTTTTTTGCATCATTTTGAGGTGGGAAGATGGCAGAATTGGCTGATGTTTGGACACAGGTAAGGCTTCTTTCGATTGAAAATGTTTCTTTGTGTTTGCTTCCAGTACTTTATTGTACAGGATTGCTCTTTTAGATGAAGTTGCACTTCAGCCACTTCTGTTAAATTTGAACCTGTTCTGGTCCTCTTAGAACTGTCCTTACTTTCTGAAAAGAGTGGTAGTGTGCTCATTGTGTTTTTGTCTAAGATTCTCTTCTGTTCTAACTTCTGACAGATTGAACTGCTAGGGAAGAAACAAATCATGCTATTATCAATTTTAAGCCTTTAGCCTCCATTTATTACCACTAATTAGCTGTCATGACTTGTTTTTTTATTCCCCACTTGTGGCTACCTCAGTACCTTTTGTGGTTTTCTTTCTTTGCATAATCTACACTACAAAAAGTTGACTTCTTGTTGAGGCAAATATTTTGAAGTCTGCTCGAAATACTAACGATTTGATTTGTTTTATTATTGTCACATCTACCTAGGTACAGTGGTAAAAAGGTTTTGTTTTGCATGCATAACAGGTAGATTGTAGCATACAAAGAGTAATAGAACAGAGCAAGCAATATAATGTTACAGCTGTTGAGAAGGTGCGCAATGAGTGAGATCAACATTAATTTTAAAATATGAGAAGCCTAATAATGGTGGGGTAGAAGCTGTTCTTGAATCTATTTGTACTTATGGAATTGAGGTTGAGAAGAGCAGAAGATGTGTAGCAGTAAGATCTGTACACAGCTCGTAAAATGTCGCCATGCTCTGGCGCCATCTTGAATCTGCCTGACTACAGTATCCCAGGCATACACACAGTCTGAGCTCTGCGCTTACCCACCCCTAAATAAAGCCAGGCACTCCTCCAGTCACGAGGTAAGTGTTTGATGAAATGGACTGAGAAAATGTACCCTTTAAGTTGCAAGGAGAAAGCTGGAGCAGTTGTTAAGAATGTCTGTCTAGGTTGCATGTTCACAATGTCCTTTCCAGCCAGACACCTGACTAACAAATGAACTCTGACCTTGCTCTTGATGAAGTTTTTAAGTTTGTGTAAAATTGGACAGGCTTTCAGTTGTTCTGGAAGTGCTTTTTGTACAGGTTTACCAGTGAGAAGTGGAATACTATCATTTGGCTTTCTGTTGATTTAAGGATTACATGAAAAAGTGAGCAAGCCATCACAAAGTCAACTCACTGAACTGTTTTCCATCTGAAGTTTTAACCTGTGTGCACCATTTTTGTTTTGTTTGTATTTTTAAAGATTTTAGCGAAGGGGAGGGCCCATAGATGTGAGAATGGAGGTGTTCAGAGTGATGTGGATGGAGAGTAGCTCTTCACAAACCCATCAGTGCTTCGGCCTATACAAATTGCCCCTTGAAGAGGTAACTGTGGGCTATTGTCAAAATTCTCCATATTTCTTAAAAGAAAATCAACAATGAAAGGCACTGGAGGTAATCTGAGTTCTGTGCAGGAGCCAAGATGTTTTGGGAATGTGAGCACCACCCCACGTGTGGAGCTGCATGCTCAGTCTGCCTGTTTATTTGGCACGATAGCTGAATCATTAGTAGAATATTTTCCTTGTGATATAAATGGAAGATATTCCTATCAGGATAAGGAAAAGTTGGCTAACTGAATGAGTAACTACTTAACTGGATAGCACAGGGGCTTAGCAGGTTTTTGTGAACATGCATGAAAAATTCTCTCCACTCCACCATTGCCAGCGGTGCTTTCAACCATCTATTCGCTTCTGTACATATTTTCTCTCTCTCTCTCTGTCTCTCTCTCTCTGTCTGTCTCTCTCAGTCTGTCTCTCTCTGTCTCTCTCTCTCTCTCTCTCTCTCTCTCTCTCTCTCTCTCTCTCTCACACACACTCACTCACGCGCGCACGCACACACACACACACACACACACACACACACACACACAGTCTGTCTCTCTCTCACACACACATACCCCTCTCTGTTTCTCTCTGTCCTTTTAAGATGTTGTTTGATTTAGATTTATTATTGTCACATGTACAGTATTACAGTGAGAAGTAATGTTTTTGCATGCTACCCAGACAAATCATACTTTCCATAAATACATCAGGGTAATAAAACAGAATGCAGAATACAGTGTTACAGCTACAGAGACGATGCAGATAAAGGTCAACTCTGATATTTGAGAAATCCATTCATAATTCTGATAACAGTAGGGAAGAAGCTGTTTAAAACTCCATGAGAGATTTTGCCATATTAACAGAACAATATCCAGAGAAGTTGTTCTTTAGGATGAAAAAAGTTTTGACTACTTCAGATTGCTGGCAACCAATTAAAACCAGGGAATGGGTTGTATGTTAATGAAGGGGTAGTTAGTTGAGCACTGGCTGTAACAAGTAGTGTGTTTGAGTTTTGTGATGTGCAAGTTGAAATAAATCTCTAACTAGAAAAATCACCTGAATTCTCAAGGTTCTTGCGGTAGTGTCCCTACCCCTCAGCCAGGAGGCCTGGGTTCAAGTCCCACCTGCTCCAGAGTTGTGCCTGGAGAGAGTAGACTAAAAATAATTTGTATCTGGACTCTGTCTACTCAGCCTTTGTAAATACTTCATAAGCAGTGAACTTAATTTGAAATTACATAGAATCCAGTTCTTAAAACACTGCATGTAGTTAGAGGCTGTGCACTTTAAAGACATTGTTTTAAATACTGGAAGAAGAGAAAGTTGATTCATGTGCTTGCTATTAGAATAGAGAGAAGTTCCAGCTTTAAGAAAGATAAAACAAGCTTAGAAAAGGGAAGCTTGAAAGAGGTCTTTTAAAATTATGGCTGCGTTGGACAGAATAGATGTGGAGAGAATATTTCAACGTGGGAGAGTCCAAAACTAGAAGTCATAAATATAAAGAGTGACTAATAATCCAATAGGGAAATAAAGCAAAATTCTTTACTCTCAGAGATTGGTTCCAATATGGAACCAATTATCACAGGAACTGGTTGAGGCAAATAACTTGGATTCTTTCAAAAGGAGACTGCAGGAGTGTTTGAGAGCAAAGGGAATAGACAACCAAGCAGAAAGGCTGAGACAAGCAATTTGGAATGAGAGGAGAGTCGTGAGGTATAGACGCCAGCACAGATTAGAATGCTGACTGATTGGCCTCTTTCTGTGCTGTACCTTCCACATAACTCTATGAAACAGCACAGCTGACGATTCAAGAATTAATTTACACCTCAGTCTTTCCACTATGTTCATGAACGAATCCTATTCTTAAATTCGGGCCTTTTCATTCTCTTTGCAGACCAGAATCTACAGTTTTTCTTTCACAATGTTACAAATGTTGTTCCACTGGTCTGCAAGTATTCTCCCTGTTACTGTATGCACCGGGATTTTTCCCTTCACTCAGTCAAACTCGCATAGGTGCCCATTCTGACATGACTTTGTGTTCAGGACGTTACTTTTGGTAGCTCCCATGGCTTGGTTCCTGAAGGTGTTGAGTTGAAGTGCCACTTCAGAGAAATGTAACCATATAATTCAAGCTTACAGTCCTATTGCAGTATTCAAGGAGGGCTGCACTGTCAGAAGAATCGTTACTGGATGTGATTCGAAGCCTCTTTTCCCTTTGTGGATTTTAATAGTGGGGCGCTGTGTTATCCCAGGCCTCCATCAGCCCTGTAGAAGAGAGTCTAGTCACAGCCGTATTGCTATTTAATGGGAGCTTCCCATGCACTATTTTTTAAAAAATTCAATCATGGGCTGAGTGCTTCCCTGACTAGGCCAGCTTGTCCTGCCTATCCCTAAGTGCCCAGAGGGCAGGTAAGAGTCAACCATGTTGCCATGAATGTATGCCATACCAGGTAAGGAGAGCACTTTCCTTTGATAAAGTTCATTAGTGAACGAGATGGGTTTTTTCCAGCAATCATCAATAGATTCGTAGTCATCATTGGACCCTTATTTCCAGTTTTTTAAACCCTGTTGAATCCAATTTCCACTATCTGCCATGGTGGGATTTGAACCTGGGTTCACAGAATGTTACCTAGCTCTCTGGGTTAACAGTCTGGCGATAGTACCACTAGGCCATTGCCTCCTCATTTCCTGCCATGTTTTCCATGCGAAGGTTCATGATATGTTCTTATTTGGGACATGGGTTCTAACGTAGAGATAAATGGCTTCTTTTTAAGTTCTGTGGAGGTGTTTTCTATCTGATGAGTTAGAACCTCAATTCCTTTTGGCAAAGCAGCAACTCCAAGAAATCATGTGACTCAAGCTAAAGTGACTAGGTAAGCTCCCTGGCGAGATAATTGCTGAAGTGTTTACTAAGTTGAGCTTTTACGAGGGGAGAAAAGATTCATAGCAGCAGATGTGGTGTTGAGCAATTTTCAAGTAAACTGTGTCAGAGAAGGCTGAATGAGTTAGATGTGACCAGGAGAGACAGAGCGGTGAATGTGCTGAAAGTCACTGAACAAAAGAACTTCTGACTTTGTCAATTCAGTCACAAATTGAAAGAGTGAAGAGAAGACAGATACCTCATTGGGGTTGAATGGATGTAAAGGTATGTATCATGGTAACCAAATTGCAGCAATAAAACTTGTGACCTTATCAAGCCACATTTCACTCGAGCACATGAGTTGCCATCAGTTGGGATGATAACAACTGGAACAGTAAATGTACCTTAAATATAAACCATTGGTTGCAAAAGACCTTGGAATATCGAAAGGCTGTCAAAAGTCGATACAAGTTTGAGTGTTTTCTTGTGGACAGTTCCCACCATCCCATTGCAGACTGGCTGTGGTTTCCTGTCCCTTGGGCTCTATATTAAAATGGTAAATTCCTGCAGAAAAATCTGGGAAGGGGGTCAGTGTGTTATTTGGACAGGCTGAGGCTTGGGCAAGAACAGGCTTCCTCCTCTCTTCATACACTTTTTCAGTTTGTACCTTGGCACTTGTTAGCTCCAACTTAACATATCCTCTCACAGCATGGCCCTCCTGTTCATTCCAGCTTTTCATTAACCTTGGTTCTGACAGAATTCGGTGGAAATATCATTTGCCCCTGTATCGCTGCATAGAGTTTGAGCCAGTATCATTTGAAACCAAACACTAAAACAAAACTAAAATATTTGAAGCATATTCTGGATTTCATTTGTAATCCCTGCGGCACGGCTTGTTGAACGAAATTGTTTTTGTAAAGCCCTTTTTAATGCAGAAATAGGTTTCTTAATAATTTTGCAAGCCAAACTTGTCATTGTGTTATCTCAATTGGTATTCAGCAACAACAATGTGCATTTCTGTTTCCTCCGTTCGAGGCACATTCTTAGAGTATCCATTTTTGTTTTGACGCATGTGCCAAAACCCTTGTTGGAACTGCACGTGCTCAGACATTTTTTTTAAACACATTGCCTCACTCCCTCCTACTTCCTAACCCTTTCCCAGAGCTCCGGGCTGCTACCCCTCTCCTGAGCCCCCTACCCTGAGCCCTCACTCCCCACCTCTCCTAATTCTCCCTTTTACTTCCTTCCCCAATTCTCCTGCTGGCCGCTCCAGTCCAGTGGCTCTGAAGAGAGCAAGCACCCGAGTGGGAAATTGTAGGAGGATGAGCAGGAGGGGCAGGAGATGTACAAGAAGCAGGGAGTGGGGTCAGGAGTTGGGAAGCTGTGAGTTGCGAGGCAGAAGGAGCAATTGGGGTGTCAAGTTGAAAGAGCAGGTTGCTAAGAGGTCTTTTAAAGCCAGTTAGGATTAAGGTAACTGTGGGTGTTGTTGATGTAAAAGTGACAGGTCACACGCATTATTTTGTCTTTGTTGATGGGAACGTGATGTTTTGTTGAACACGTTTTCATTTAATACTCTTTTTGAGAGCACATTGAGTACCAAACAAGGGTTGCTGTGTAAAGTGATCCTGAGCTGAAAATGTGTTACTGGAAAAGCGTAGCAGGTCAGGCAGCATCCAAGGAGCAGGAGAATCGACGTTTCGGGCATGAGCCCTTCTTCAGGAATGAGGAAAGTGTGCCAAGCAGGCTAAGATAAAAGGTAGGGAGGAGAGCACTGAAATCCTTGTAGAGGGAGGAAGAGAGCTTCTTCAAGGAAGGCATCCTTGCAAGAGGATTCGCAGTAGGTTAAAATCTTCGAGGAGAAAGTGAGGACTGCAGAGGCTGGAGATCAGAGCTGAAAATGTGTTGCTGGAAAAGCGCAGCAGGTCAGGCAGCATCCAAGGATCCGGAGAATCGACGTTTCGGGCATGAGCTCTTCTTCAGGAATGAGGAAAGTGTGCCAAGCAGGCTAAGATACCTACTGCGAATCCTCTTGCAAGGATGCCTTCCTTGAAGAAGCTCTCTTCCTCTACAAGGATTTCAGTGCCCTCCTCCCTACCTTTTATCTTAATCTGCTTGGCACACCTTTCCTCATTGCTGTAGAAGGAATCATGCCCGAAACGTCGATTCTCCTGCTCCTTGGATGCTGCCTGACCTGCTGCGCTTTTCCAGCAACACATTTTCAGCTCTGATCTCCAGCATCTGCAGTCCTCACTTTCTCCTAAAGCGATCCTGACCCCAGTAAAGCATCTCAAGACACTGTGTGTCTCAACAACAAGTCACATAGGGTTATTTGACCACAAGATGTTGGTTTTAAGGAGCATTTTATGGGAAGGAGGGAGAGGCCAAGGGAGAGAATTCCAGAGTCTCAGCAGCTGGAGGCCCAAATCGCCAATGGTTAAAATGATTGAAATCCAGGAGGTGCAAGAGCCTGGAATTGGAGGAGCACTGATATCTCTGAGGGTTGGAAGAGGTTACTTGGATGGGGAAGGATGAGACCTTGGAAGAATTGGAAAGCAAGGTCAAGTGTTAATAAAAGAGAGGCATTGTTGCATCAACAGTGGATGTATATTACAGCAGCAATGGCTGAGTTTGATGCCTTGGATAGGACATAAGCAGCAGTGTTTTGGCAAGCTGAAATTTACAAGCATGGTCAGTTACTGAAATAGATGCATTAATTCATGCAGTACTGATTGTAGACGTGGCTCAGCGAAATGAATGACTTTGTACTCTCTCTGTTACAAGAAAATATCTCTCAGTATCCTTGGATCCACACTCGGCCCTTTGGCCAACAGCAGAGTTGGTTACATAATAAACCCAGATTTAATTTCCAACAGTGGATTCTTCACCGTAGTACAATTTGGAAATGATCGAAGCTCTCTGTGTCAGGCTGCTGGATAATTCAGTATAGCTTCTCACTAAAAAACACACACACACAGGAATGCTTTGGCAGGACTTCTACTTCTAATTTATTGTTCCTACTGGACCATCCATTTCAGAGTTAAAGACAATATTGTCAGCGCTGGAAATCTGAGCTGAGAAGTGCGCTCGAGGATTTGGAGGTGATCAGGAGGGGGCTGTTCGTGGTGCAGCCTTGCTTGGTGCTATAATTTGTTGGAATATTTAAAAATTTACTTCAGCCCTCTTCTAGTCCCTTAACCTTGTGTTGGTTTCTATTGTGTCCTTTTGCCGTCATCACCATTTGTTGTTTCCTTTTTCATTAGAATGTAGGAGCAAGAGGCTCATTCAGCTCATGGAATTGTTCACCCAGATCACATCTGATCTGGAGTTTCGCTCCTTTTCCCCACCAGGTCACCATAACCCTCAAAATTCTCACCTGACGAGAATCATTCGATCGGCTTTCACATTTTCAAATGACCTGGCATCAGCTGCTTTTTTTGGAAGTGAAAGTTTGCCATTTCCACTATTCATTATGGGGAGAACCCTCAAATCTCTGAGTTCAGACCTGAATTTAATGCCTCTTATTGGGTCAATAGAGGAGATCTGTTGCATGCTTTAATCATCTCGAAATCACTCCATTCAGTCAAGTTATCTCAACTCCATAAGATTGGCCTAATTCTGCTGCACTTTCAGCCCATTGTGTTTGCTCTACCATTTGATCATGGCTGATATATTTCTCAACCCATTCTCCTGCCTTCTCCCTGTTAACCTTGATCCCTTACTAATCCAGAACCTATCTGTCTTTGTCTTAAATACACTCGATGATCAGGCCTCCACACCTGCTGCGGCAATGGGTTCCACAGAATCACCACCCTCTGGCTGAAGACATTTCTCCTCTGCTCAGTTCTAAAGGGGCATCCCTTCACTCTGAGGATGTGCCTTGGAGTCCTAGTCTCTCTTACTCGTGGAAACATCTTCTCCACTTCCACTCAATCCAGGCCCCTCAGTATCCTGTAAGTTTTTCAATCAGATCCCCGCCCCATCTTTCTAAACTCCATCAAGTACAGGCCCAGATCCCTTGACCGCTTCTCATGAGACAAGCCCTCGAGTGAGTAAGTCCAACTTGTCTTTACCCTTTTCCTATTGCTTCACTAGGATGATCTTTCACAACACAGGCGACTGACTGTGTGGAGTTTGCACGTTCTCCCCGTGTCTGTGTGGGTTTCCTCCGGGTGCTCCGATTTCCTCCCACAGTCCAAAGATGTGCAGGTTAGGTGAATTGGCCAAACTAAATTGCCTGTAGTGTTAGGTAAGGGGTAAATGTAAACGTAGGGGTAGGGGGATGGGTGGGTTGCGCTTCGGCGGGTCAGTGTGGACTTGTTGGGCCAAAGGGCCTGTTTCCACACTGTAATGTAATCTAATCTAATCTAAACACGAGCTTGCTACTTATCGCAAAGGAGTTTGCAGGTTGTCCATCCTGCACTCCCATTAAAATTCCTGCTTTGCATTCCAATTTCAGTTCTGATTTTGACCTCTTGTTTGACTGATGGACCAGTTCCACCTTACTCTAAAAGAGCTGACCAATTTGACCCACTCCCCCACCGATCTACTCTTGCCTGAGCTCTGCGAGTGTCTCCTTTTTGAAGCACGTATCTGGAGTCTCTCTCTTCTTCCTGAAGGAAATTCCGCATGGAATTGTCCAGCAGCCCAACATGAGCAAAGTATTGCTTTGGTTCTGAGGGCAGAAACGAGCTGACCGTGGACAGTAAACTGTGTCCACCATGCCCATTTTGGGAAGATTTGTTTGAGTTTAGACATAGCTGGAGGTTAGAGATGGAATTGATGTCTCGTATTGTGTTGTGGAAAGGAGTGCTGAATGGTCAGGATATGGGATGCAGCATTTACAGATGTAGAGGAGATAGAGAGAAGTGGAGATGAGATAGAAACAGCAGAGCAGGGACTATATTGACGCAGAAGTGATGGGCGGGGGTGCAAGGTCCGAAAAGACTAGCTCACAATGGCCTTGATTATGGACAGTTAGAAGTTGAGTTCTCTCCAAATTGCAACTGAAATGCAGGAGAGGAAGAGTTGTCCGAGAAATCCTGTAGCATTAGTCAGCATGTTGCGTTTAGGAGTTGGGACATCAAGTTGCGGCTGCACAGGACATTGAGGGCACTTATAGAATGTCATGTTCAATTCTGGTTTCCCTGCTATAGGAAAGATGTTGTGACACTTGAGAGGGTTTGGAAAGGGTTTACAAGGATGTTTTGTAAAACGTTGGAATTCTGTTAAATATCGAAAGATGCTGGAAATCATAAACAAAAACATGAAATTGCTTAAAAAGCTCAGCAGGTTTGGCAAGCATCTGTGGAGGGAAATCATAGTTAATTTTGGGTCAACCGACCCTTCGTCAGAACATACTGGAATTGTTTGAATGTGCTGTGAACATTAATGTGTTTAACATTGATCTACTGGCCCTGAGTATCGATGTGAAAGACTGAATATGGAAATCATGGTGTCTGCTGCTGAAATCTGTTTTCAGATGTACCCTGCTCAGAGCTTTGTGTTGCATTTATTTCTCTTTACAGCTTTGCCTTTCCATCTTTCTGACTGTCACCAATCACCGTCTCCCTTGCTTTCATTCTCTCACTCTGTTTTTCTGTCTCTTCCTCTGCATGTGTGCATCTCTCTCTCATTCTGCATCTCTCTGTGTATCTGCATCTCTCTCTCTCTCTCACACACACTCACAGTCTCTGTGTCTGTCTCTGTCTCTGTCTCATTCTCTCTCTCTCTCTCTCCCCCGCTGTCTCTGTTTCTTCTGCACTCGGATCAAGTTGTAGCAGACAGATTTACCAATGTTGCGGCTTCCTGCTGTTTAAGAATGAGCCGCAATTTGGAAAAACAAATAAAATCGAGAGAGGTTGAAGATCTCTCAATTTCCCAGTCCGACATTAAAATTAACCTGTTGTCTCATGTACTATGGGGAACTGAAACCAGCTCTAAGCATTTCTACAGGAGTCCTCCACATTAATGAAACTCTTAAGCAATTTCACATTGGAAATCAAGTCAAGTCAAATGAAATCTGGCCTCCTACTAAACCATTTACCCTCTCTTATATATTTACTTGTAATAGTCCCACATAAGAATGATGAAGCAGGTTTTTTAAAATTATTTTTTTTAATTTTAAGATTCTTTCATGGGATGTGAACCTTACTGACAAGCCAGCATTTATTAACCATCCGTAACTGTCCTTGAGAAAGGTGAGCGGACTTCTTGAACCACTGCAGCTCTCAGATTTTTTTTTTAAATTTAAAGAAAAAGTCAAATCTGGAATAAATGAAGCAAGAATAGGATCCGTAGGGGGCGAGGAATGAGTTGCATTTAGTTTCGGGGGATTTGAATTTGTAGTTGGGAATTGTACATTGGATGTGGCCAATTTCATGCACAAATCTAATGTCCTCTGTGTCTAATGCAATCAGAGGAAGATTAGCAAGTGTCATTAAGGTTGTGAAAAACCTTGATGTCTTGTGATTTACTGGGATTTTGCGTCAAATTAACATTCAGATGAAACTGATGTTCTGTATCCTCAGCTGGAAGATGAAAAGGATGGGAAAGGTGAGATGCAGGAATTTCCATGTCTTCCCATCAAATTACTTGACGCATGACCAAACCTTTACCTCCCGTTACCTACCTGCCAGGTTTAAAAGGGTCTTTGTTTTGACATCGTCTAAATATTCTTTTCACACCATTTTTTTGGAAATGAAGTCTGTAATTTACTCTGTAACTTGAGCCTCTCTCTACTCCGATTGGAATAAAATAGCCACTTAGACTTAAAATGCTCGGTATTTTTCCGATTATTTTGCAGCTTTATTAAATTTTGGAACAAAAGGAACCCAAGGTGGGAATGTAAATAATTTTTTATGACATCATTCGAAGTGGGGCTCGGGAAAGTGAGACACCAGGTGATTATGATATGGGTGAGAGATTTAGTTGGAGGAAGCTATAACTCTTTTTCATTTGTGTGTTTGAATCTCTGGAGGCATCAATTTCAGCTCGTAATCCTGGCACCTTCACCGAGCCCTTTTCAAGAACCGCAGTTGGTGGGAGGAAGGGTGGGGCAGTGGGTTGGGAGGGGATGCTGGTAAGGAACCATCGGGGCAGCTGGAAACCACATTATTACACGGAGTTTGTGTAATTTTATTAGTGGCTTTTTAGCACCATGTAGCAGCAGTGCTCCAACACTGCATCGGTGCTCTGGCCAATACCTGTGTCTCAAACAGCACTGTCAGAAAGACTGACTAAGTGTATCTTCCAGATTCTCTGCTCTACTCCAATTCTGACCTCTGAGCATTTAATCATTCCATCTTTTGGATGCCTTATCAATGCTGGTGACTGTATATCCACCAGGTTATTTGCTGGGCTGGGGTACCGAATCCAGGAAGTGACCATACGTTTTTAGGTTAGCACACGCCCATTGGTGTTTCCGCGAAGCCAGAGGTTGCTTGCCTTAGGCTTCATTAGATTAGATTTCCTACAGTATAGGAACAGGCCCTCTGGCCCAACAAGTCCATACTGACCCTCCGAAGAGCAACCCACCCAGACCCATTCCCCTACCCCATATTTATACCTGACTAATGCACCTATGGTACTGTGGGAGGAAACTGGAGCACCCATAGGAAACCCACGCAAACACAGGGAGAATGCGCAAACTCCACACAGACAGTCGCCCGAGGCAGGAATCGAACCTGGGACCCTGGTGCCTGTGAGGCAGCAGTGCTAACCACTGAGCCGCCGTGCCACCCCACTGAGGCTTAAGCAATTCCCCTTATCTATCTCTCTCCTCCTTTAAAACACTTCTTTACTTTTTCTAATATCCCCTGTTTGGGAGCTTCCCTGTCGTACACTTTTGGGTGAAAGTGAGGACTGCAGATGCGAGAGATCGGAGTTGAGAGTGTGGTGCTGGAAAAGCGCAGTAGGTCAGGCAGTATCCGAGGAGCAGGAGAATTCATTCAGGAATGAATGATGAAGGACTTATGCCCGAAACATCAATTCTCCTGCTCCTCGGATACTGCCTGATCTGCTGTGCTTTTCCAGCGCCGCACTCTCGATATACATCTTTGGGTATTTTCTTGTGTTACAAGGAGTCCTAGAGTTATACAGCAACGCATCAGACCCTTCGGTCCAACTTGTCCATGCCAATCAGATATCCTAAATTAGGCGAAAGTGAGGACTGCAGATGCTGGAGATCAGCGTCTAGATTAGTGTGTTGCTGGAAAAGCACAGCAGGTCAGGCAGCATCCGAGGAGTGAGGGAAAATTGACGTTTTGGGCAAAGGCGCATCATCAGGAATGAGAACGCCTCGTCTTCTGCCTTGGAACATTTCAACCCCAGGGCATCAATGTGGACTTCACCAGTTTCCTCATTTCCCCTCCCCCCACCTTACCCCAGGTCCAACCTTCCAGCTCAGCACCATCCCCGTGACCTGTCCTACCTGTCAATCTCCCTTCCCATCTATCCATTCCACCCTCCTCTCTGACCTATCACCTTCATCCCCACCCCCATCCACCTATTGTACTCTTGGCTACCTTTTCCCCAGCCCCACCTCCCTCCCATTTATATTTCCACCCCGGAGGCTCCCTGCCTCATTCCTGATGAAGGGCTTTTGCCCAAAACATTGATTCTCCTGCTCCTCGGATGCTGCCTGACCTACTGTGCTTTTCCAGCACCACTCTAATCTAGATATCTTAAATTAATATAGTCCCATTTACCAGCATTTTGCCCATATCCCTCTGAGTCCTTCCTATTCATGTACACACTTAGATGCCTTTTAAATGTTGGGTAGCTTCCCTGTGATACATCTTTAGGTGTTTTAGCATGTTAAAGGAGCTAAATAAATGCAAGTAGTCTGTGGCTTTTAGGAAGCTGCAAATGGGTCTCTGTCAACATAAAATGTATGGTCTGTTCCTGGATTTGGCACCCAATCACTGATGCACTTGGTGGATGTATTGTCACCAGTGATGGAGAGGTCTTATTTCAGGAAAAAAAAAGAGTTACTTGTGGCTGGCAGCCTTGCTGAACTCGGAAACACTGAACCTCTCGTTTCAGCTGCTTGATGTGACGCGTACACCAACATTGAATGGTGCCAGTACTGGGCGATTTAACACAGATTACTGATATTCCAGACTCCAATGGATGCGTCATATCCCTAATTCTTAGCTTTAGTCGCCAAATGTTCTGTTTATTATTTTTAAAAAAGTCGAGTTCTTGAAAATTCTCAACAAGGCTAATTGTTGGGAGAAGAAGCAGTGACGAAGGGAATGATGGGAACTTTGACGAGTTCATATTGTCAAGTGTCCACTTATCCCCTGATGGTAAATTGTTCTTGTTTGCAGTTTAATTAGCCTGATTGCTCAGCGTCCCTGAGTGAACTATGAATTTTCCTGTGATAACTATTCAAAGCAGAGACTATGATGGGACAACACTGCTTCACAGACAATGCTGCCTTTTTAAAAAAAATTGTTCATACTTTTTCCCCCAACATGAACTGACACTGTGCCATCCAACGACATGCTGAGTTGATAAAGGTGAACACTGCTTTCTGAGACAATTTCATGCTCTGAAGAACTTTGAACCACTCTCTCTTCCTTTACTATGAAGACTAAGTTGGGCCTGACTCTGACAGGTTACTTCCCCACCCCACCCCCAACACGATTGTTGCACATTTGCCCACAGAATGGAGATTCCAGAGTCCGTTCCATCTCCTCATCAGCCAGAACCACTGAATTTGTGTTTGTGAACCTGGATTCGACAGAGAGACACTGATTACAGTGAGCTGCCTCCTCAGTGGTGCCTTTAATGCTGTTGCAGTTTCTCTCATCGCCCGAGATGGCAGATAACATAAATTTGGACAGAGTGGCATTCTCAAGAACATGAGAAATGGGACACACTGAGATCAGAGCACCTTCCCCTGCCATTCACTTCAAACAAAACTGAGGGCTAAGATGCATTGAAGAGTTTGATCGAGTCTTTTGAGAGTGATTGTCTGAGGAGACGCAAAGGAAGAGGGGTGGAAGGATGGCTGATGGTGGGAATTCAAAACTCATTTCCTTAGGATACACCCTCCGAGCCAAGACCAGGGCTGTCCGACCAGAGTCTCCACTCCACAGTTGGCACGGTGGCCTAGCACTTTGCACTGTTGCCTCAAGGCACCAAAGACCCAGGTTCGATTCCAGTCTTTGGTGACTGTGTGTGGAGTTTGCACATTCTCTGTGTGGGTTTCCTCTGGCTTCCTCCCACAGCCCAAAGGTGACCTACACATGAATAGCTGATGTCTTGCCCTGGGTAGGGATTTCAAGACAGGGAGACATTTTTATGGTGAAAGGAGAAAGATTTAAAATAGACATGAAGGGAAATTGTTTGCACAGAGTGGTTCATGGGTTGAATGAACTTCGAGGAAGTGGTGGATGCGGGTACAGTTACCACATTTCAAAGACATTTGGGTAAGTACAAGGAAATGTTTAGAGGGATATGGGCCAAGCGTAGGCTGGTGAGACTAGTTTAGTTTGGGATTATGGTCAGTATGGACAGGTTGGACTGAAGGATTTGTTTCCATGCTGTATGACTCTGTGTGCAGGTTAGGTGGATTGACCATGCTAAAATGGCCATAGTGTTCAGGGATGTATGGGCTAGGTGGATTAGCCATGGACAATGCAGGGTTATGGCGATAGGATAGGGGCAATGGGTCTGGGTGGGATGCCCTACAGTAGGGTGGTGTGGATACATAGAATCCCGTGTGGAAACAGGTCTTTCAGCTCAACAAGCCCACACCAACCCAACGATGAGTATCCCACCCAAACTCATTCTCCTATCCTATTACTTTACATTTACTCCTGGCTAATGGACACCACCTACACATCCCTGAGCGCTATGGGCAATTTGGCATGGCCAATTTACCTAACCTGCACATCCTTGAACTGTCGGAGGAAACCCAGGCAGACATGGGGAGGACGTGCAGACTCCACACACAGTCGCCCGAGGCTGGAATCGAACCCGGGTCCCTGGAGCTGTGAGGCAGCAGTGCTAACCACTGAGCCACTGTGCCACCCCATGGGATTCAATGGGCTGAATGACCTGCTTCCACATTGTAGGTGTTCTATGAACCTCCAACCTTTGAGGAGCCCAGTCATAACGCAGTACAAAACTAGGCCCTCGTGGGGACATAGTGAGGGGCATGTGCAGGCTGCAGATACACTTTTTCGCAGGTGAGACAATATGCAAAACCAAATACGCACAGCAAGATGCCAATTTATTACTTCCAAACAACAGAACCTTGATTGGGCCAGAAGGGATCAGTTGTTACCTAACAGCTCCTTGGCAGCATCAGCTCCTCTGGGCTGAGCAGTTGGATTTCCTTTCTCGTCGACTTTCCAAATGAGAATATTGCATGTGGAGGATATGAATTCCAGTCCACTTCTCGCTGTTATGCCAGATCCATGAATTGGCAGCCAAAGTCGCTGTTTCCATACCCTGATGCTCCTTTCGTTTCTGTTTGGAGTAAACAAGCAAAAGACAATGTTGAAAATCTTGCGGCATGATCCATGGCATATCTTTGGCTTAAAAATTCAAATATGCTGAGCATAATTCGAATATCAATGCACAAAGGGAAAAAGATTGTTGGAGACCAGTGCCTTACCCTTACAGTCAAAAGTGGCGTCATTTAGAATGGGGAATAAAGGTAAGGCTGACCAACTAAATACATATTTTGGTTCTGCATTCATAAAGCAGGACACAAACACATACCAGAAAACTAGGATTTAGTGACAGTGTTGGAACTGAAGGAAATCAATATAGTATAGAAATATTGTTAAGGAAATTGAATGTAATTAAAGGCCAATAAATCCCCAGGGCCCAATAATATACGTGCCAGAGTACGTAAAGAAATGGACATAGAAACAGTGGATCCATTAATGGTCATTTTCCAAGATTCCACAAACTCAAAGTTTGGGAGAAGATTTGTAGCTCAGGTGCTCGTTGTTGTGGTTCTGTTCGCCGAGCTGGGAATTTGTGTTGCAGATGTTTCGTCCCCTGTCTAGGTGACATCCTCAGTGCTTGGGAGCCTCCTGTGAAGCACTTCTGTGATGTTTCCTCCAGCATTTATAGTGATTTGTCTCTGCCGCTTCCGGTTGTCAGTTCCAGCTGTCCGCTGCAGTGGCCGGTATATTGGGTCCAGGTCGATGTGCTTGCTGATTGAATCAGTGGATGAGTGCCATGCCTCTAGGAATTCCCTAGTGTACAAAATCCCATGCGAGGACTGCACAAAATACTACATAGGACAAACAGGAAGACAGCCAACGATCCGTATCCATGAGCACCAACTAGCCAAGAAACAACATGACCAGCTATCCTTAGTAGCCACACACTGCGATGACAAACAACATGAGTTTGACTGGGACAACACTACTATTATCGGAGAACAAACAGAGAACAGCTACGGAATTCCTAGAGGCACGGCACTCATCCACAGACTCTATCAACAAACACATCGACCTGGACCCAATATACCGGCCACTGCAGCGGACAGCTGGAACTGACAACCGGAAGCGGCAGAGGCAAACCACTATAAATGCCAGAGGAAACTTCACAGAAGCGCTTCACAGGAGGCTCCCAAGCACTGAGGATGTCACCTAGACAGGGGACGAAACATCTGCAACACAAATTCCCAGTTCGGCGAACAGAACCACAACGTTCCCCAACTGTTGGAGATTGGAGGTTCTTTAATGTAGCTCCTCTATTTAAAAATGGAGGTAGAGAGTGTTAAATCAGGAAAATAGAGCAGTAGGTCTGATGTCAGTAGTGGGGAAGATATTAGAGTCTGTTATAAAAGATTAAATAGTAGAACCCTTGTGAAGCAGTGACAGGATTGAACAGCATGGGTATCAAAAGGGATAACTTGCTGACAAATTGTTGGAATTCTTCAAGGATGTAACTAGTAGGGTTGATGAGGGGGAGCCAGTAGATATGAAGGCTTTCATCACAGTGCTACATGAAAGATTAGCATGTCAAATAAAAGCATGTGGGATTGTGACTAGTATTGAGATGGATAGAACACTGGTTGGCAGACAGGATACAAAGCATAAGAATAAATGGATTTTTTTCCTCCAGATGGCAGGCAGTGAGTAGTGGGATACCACAGGGATCAGTGCTAGGACCCCAACTATTCACAACATACATTAATGATTTAGATGAGGAAACTAAACATAATATTTCAATTCTCAGATGACCCAAAGCTAGGCAGGAGGGTGAGCTGTGAGGAGGATGCAGAAATGCTTCAGTGTGATTTGGACTTGCTGAGTAAGTGGGCAAGTACATGGCAGTTGCAGTGTAATGTGGATCAATGTGAGGTCATCCACTTTGAAAACAAAAGCAGGAAGGCACATTATTATCAGGATGAGAGAGGGTGGATGGGCACAGAGTGTCCTCATACACTGGTCACTGAAAATGGCATGTAGGTGTGGTAGGCAGTCAGGAAGGCAAATGTTTGTTGGCCTTGATAGTGAAAGGATTTGAGCACAGTAAAAGCATGTCTTGCTGCAATTGTACAGGGTATTGGAGAGACTGCATCTGGAATGTTCCTTATCTGAGGAAGAATGTTCTTGCTATAGAGGGAGTGCAGCAAAGATTTACCAAGTTGGTTCCTGGGAATGGCAGGACTGATGAATAAGGAGAGATTGAGTTGGTTCGGATTGTTTTTGCTGGGGTTCAGAAGAATGAGAGGGTGATCTCACCAAACCTATAAAATTCTAACAGGACTAATCAAGGTTGATGCAGCAAGGGATTATTGCAACAGCATTCCCACTGGCAGGGGTCACAGTCTAAGGATATGGGATAAACCATTTAGGACTGAGATGAAGAGAAATTTCTTCACACAGACAGTGGTGAGCTTGTGGAATCCACAACCAGAGAAAGCAGCTGAGGCCAAAACATTGTATGATTACAAAAAGGAGTAGGATATAGCACTTAAAGCTAAAGAGATCAAAGGATATGGAGGGGAACAGGCTGTTAATTTGGATGATCACGATTTGTTTTAAATGATGGAGCAAGCTCAAGGGGCCAAATGGCCTACTCCTGCTTCTATTTTCTATATTTCTAAATAATCGTGGGGAAAAGGTTATTTATGTCAGGCTGTCTACTTCACCTCTAATTCTGTTCCATTCTATCCATAAGGGCAAGTATATTATTTGTTATCTATTTCTGTCTTTCATCTCCTACGTTGGGAAAGCACTCATTATTTCTGATAGATTTTCTTCAAAAAAGAACTAAATCTCTCCCTGTTTGCCACACATCTTGTTGTAGCTGATCTCCTCGTGTGTTTGTGACCAGTTTATATTGAGCTTCTGAAATCATAATTTTAAATTAAGTTCAAATCAGGCACAGTCTCAACAATGATATTAGGGCTATCCCTTTCCACAGCTCAATATAACTCCTTTTCATTACACTGGGCTGCTTTCAATCCTTTAGTCAATCTTTCATATAATATATAATATCTAAAACTATCATCAGGCTTTATTCAATGCTTTAAGCATAAATTACAGCTATTCTAGGAGGACTATGTCAGATTCCTTGAGCATTCCATTTTTATTCCATCATGTTGATATGCTTTCCTTTATTGGTCAGAGTATTGAGTACAGGAGTTGGGAGGTCATGTTGCGGCTGTACAGGACATTGGTTAGGCCACTGTTGGAATATTGCGTGCAATTCTGGTCTCCTTCCTATCGGAAAGATGTTGTGAAACTTGACAGGGTTCAGAAAAGATTTACAAGGATGTTGCCAGGGTTGGAGGATCTGAGCCAAAGGGAGAGGCTGAACAGGCTGGGGCTGTTTTCTCTGGAGCGTCGGAGACTGAGGGGTGACCTTATAGAGGTTTACAAAATTATGAGGGGCATGGATAGGATAAATAGGCAAAGTCTTTTCCCTGGGGTGGGCAGTCCAGAATTAGAGGGCATAGGTTTAGGGTGAGAGGGGAAAGATATAAAAGAGACCTATGGGCAACTTTTTTACACAGAGGGTGGTACGTGTATGGAATGAGCTGCCAGAGGAAGTGGTGGAGGCTGGTACACTTGCAACATTTAAGAGGTATTTGGATGGGTATATGAATAGGAAGAGTTTGGAGGGATGTGGGATGGGTGCTGGCAGGTGGGACTAGATTGTGTTGGGATATCTAGACGGTTTGGACCGAAGGGTCTGTTTCCATGCTGTACATCTCTATGACGTGACTGCCAGGGTAGTAAAAGATTATATGAGTGCACTTTGGTCCTTTTCTATCTAAGTATTCCGTGTGTGAAATCCATTTTCATGTTTTTTTGCCATATATTGTTGTAAATCTACCGGATCCACAATTTCCCAGACAGTGCTAGCCATCATTTTGGAAACATCACCATATTAGCTTGTTTCCAAAGTTTTAGCTCCTCCCCAGTGTTTGTTGCCTACCATGTGATGATATAATCTCTTTCTCTGATCCATTGGTTATGAAATCACCTGCATTATGTTTGCTAGCTTGGACTCTGAACCACTTGCTTATTTCCTGGGTGTTCGGTTGACTTAAATTCCCAATTGTAACTTTATTTCTACATACACTGAGCAGAGTAATCTCCTGGAAGGGATAATGACCACAGGTTAGAAGCAGTCTGTGGGTGATTTCAAGTAAAAATAAGTTATTCTTGTACCATGTTACAAAATGCATGACAGTACAGAGATCTTGGATGAGAAAGCACTGAACTTGTCATTGCACAATAAAGAGGTGTTTTCACAGAATCCCTGCAGTGTGGAAGCAGGCCATTCGATGCAGAGACTCCAAAGAGCATCTCACCCAGACCCAAGCCTCTACCACATCCTGTAACCCTGCATTTCCCATGACTGAACCACCTAACCTACAATCTTCGGACTGTGGGACAAAACTGGGGGAAACCATGCAGGCACTGGGAGAATGCGTAAACACCACACAACTAGTCACCCGAGGGTGGAATCAAACCTGGGTCCCTGGTGCTGTGAGGCAGCAGTGCTAATCACTGAGCCTCTGTGCCATATGTGGAGTAGAGACTGTGGTCCATCAGTCCTGCTCTTTGCTCTGCGGTCCATGTACCGTATAACATGGCTGATGGTAGATTTGAGACCACTGTGTGATGTGTCATAGTGTAATAAATAACATAATATTTATATTTATAAATGATATAGATAAATATTTATTGTATGGAAATGCTGTGGGAAGTGTCTGATACACATTGTAGCTGAGCAATCATTGCCACTCCATTATCAATGGCATCTTTTGGAATTTGTGTTTGTATAATGCCTTGGAGGACTTCAGGATCTACCAATGTACTTCACAGTGAATGAAATGCTTGTAAAATATAGTCATTGTTGTGAGGTACATCAGTCAGCTTGCACACAGCAAGTAGCAGATACTGGCATGAACATCCTGAATGTCTGTCTATTGACAAATGTCATAACAGTTTCTTGCATGCACCTGGGAAGGTGTCTGAAATTCATGTCTCATCGGAAAGACAGCAACAGTGCTGCACTCCCTCAGTACAATACAGAAGTCTTAGGCACAGCAAAAGGCTGACATCTCTTATGGCAACTGCATACAGGGAGCAATGGATTCTTAGGGAAACAGATTTGTAATTTATTTTTGTTCAGAAGTCACACAACAGGTCATATTCCAACAGGTCTATTTGAAATCACAGGCTTTTGGAGCGCTGCTCCTTCATCCGGTGAAATCACTTCTTGTGATGAAGGTGCAGCGCTTTGAAAGCTTGTGATTTCAAATAAACCTGTTAGACTATAACCTGGTGATGTGTGACTTCTGACTTTGTCCACTCCAGCCCAATACTGGCACCTCCACATTATCTCTGTAATCAGTGTGCCATTGGACACTATTTATAATTATTGCCCTCCTTGGATCATTCCAGTTTACTGCTAGTCTGCAGTGCTTTCAAAGATGGATGACACCCTATTCCTTAACAGCACTGGAGATGAAACGAAAGATCTGCTCCAGATAAAGAATTGAAGCCAATGTGAATTGATCTTGTTTTACACATCATTATGTTGGCAGATTAAATTTGACTCTTAATGGTGAGTTGATTGATAATGGATAAAGTTATGACGGCAGGGTACTTGTATAATCTTGTGAAATTATCATTTAGTATAAACGACATTGAGCAATGTAGTTCAAGTTCCTAGAAATTAAAACTGCTAGGAAGAGCAGATGATTTATATGGAATTAATACTCAAGAAGCAGGCGAGTGCTGGAGTGAATCTAAATTATTTACTTTGAATGATATCATAGTGTGTCCAATTTGATATTAATGCTGCTAATGTGTGTATTAGATGTCAGATTAATTTTGATGCATAAAGCTGAGTTAAGAAAGAATCCAGATGTGTATATCAGCGTGTGTATGTTGCCATGTATGTCTGAACGTGTGCTTCATTAACTCCAGCTGAAAAAATATTTATCTGTTTGTCGTCATATTCAGAGTTGAAGGCTGAAAGTAATTGAATATTGGATAATCTCACTTGTCATGCATTGTTTAAATACAAACATTCACTGGCCAAGTTCTCATCTTCCAACAAAATGATTTCAATATATGATCATGCATTGCAAAATGAAAATAATACAATCTGGTGTTTGGTACGGTCCTATAAAAATGCAACAGTGGCACTTGCTGATTTTTTTGAGCTTAATGGGATGCACTTAATATTAAAAAAAAATGTTATCATGAATTGCAATGTTTACTCGCATTGCAGGCAATTGGTACAAGACCGTGTTAAGTCATTATTAATTGTGTGGTTGTATGGTTTATAACATTTGTTAGAGTAGGTGTTTTGTCTAGGAAGATCTATTGAATCTATTTTGAAGTATTATTAATTTGGAAACGCAGTGTGTATTTCTCATTGCATTCACTGAAAGTGTCAGGATTACTGCACGCTTCCATTAGTCAACAACTTAGTGCAAACTAGCTCTGCTGCATTCCAGGTTAGAAAGCAAGCAGACACAGCAAAGATTTGCACAGGGGATTTTCATGCCCTATGCAAATGGTACTGCTTGTATGGGTTTGCCATTAATAATCTTAGACCAACAAAGCTTTCTGAATTGGATTGTACAGAACATTTGATTTGGATGTGAGCTGCTCACTAACTGAATGCCATCAGCTGTTTAGACTTAGGCGCACTCCCAGCTACGATCCCTACACTGAGAGTTTGTACATCTTCGCTGTTTTGCTAGTGAAATGTCAACAACTGCTTTCGTGCCCATTTGATAAAGAGGGGAACTCAGTTGAGGTTATACTACTTAATGCTGTCTACAATCAACTTCCAATAGAGTTAGAGGTGAAATACTCCACAGGATCATTTCATTGAACAAAATTTGACACAAGGCCACACAGAAAAGCTCGGTCATCAAAACCTGTTTAGTCGTCTAATAGCAATAAGAGTGATGGTAATAAACATGTTACAGTTGCTAAGTTTGAATTGATTTATTGTAGCCATATGTGTCTAAGTACAGTGAAAAGCTTAGTTTTGCGAGCAGTACAGGCAGATCATAGCAAACAAAGGCGTACAGATCATAAAGTACCTAAAGCAAAGCACAGAAGGTTACAACTGCATAGGAGATGCACAAAGCAAGATCAACATCATCTCAAGTTAGAGAGTCCATTCAGCTGTCCAGTAATGGCAGGGAAGAAGCTGTTCTTGAACCTTTCAGAGGGTGGGGGAGGTGGGTGCTGTGTGTGTGTTTTTTCAAACTTTTGTATCTTCTGCTTGATGGAGGAGAACGTTAGGAATCTAGCATTGTCCATTTCAGATTGTTGTGTCTTATTTTAATTTGGTGGGGGGTTTATGTTTTTAGGCAAGTGGTGTAGAATGTGAAGGGGACCAAGTTCTTGGTTAAATGATTGGATTCACAGACTTTGCTGCTGCTGTCAAGTTCAGTGAGCGGCAACTTGTGTCACCAGCCAAAGAGGCTGCTGATGATGCTCGCACTTGGCACTCCCTTCACCGAGAGGGAGATGGTAAACTGGAAACTCGACACTGAGGTCAGCATGGGAGTCATGTAAAGTAATATTTAAATATCAGTAAAAGTTTCACTTCAAAACAAACTTCAAATCCTCCAAAAAGTTCATAAAACAAGCTGTATCATTCCCAAATGAATAGGTTAGATGCTGGTTTACGATCCATATCTAGTAACAAACAGATTTTTCTATCTCTCGGTTCAGATTTTTGGTGACTTCCTTTTTATATACTTTGGCATCAAATTTTGTTTGATAATGTTCCTCTTTCTCTCTGAAGGTTTTAAAAAAAAAGGTGGTGGTGTGGATTAGATTAGATTAGATTCCCTACAGTGTGGAAATAGGCCATTCGGCCCAACAAGTCCTTACCGACCCTCCGAAGAGTAACCCACCCACTCACTCTGACTAATGCACCTAACCCTTTGGGCAATTTACCAAGGTCAATTCACCTGACCTGCACATCTTTGGACTGTGGGAGGGAAACCGGAGCACCCGGAGGAAACCCATGCAGACACTGGGAGAACGTGCAAACTCCACACAGACAATCGCCCGATGCTGGGATTGAACCTGGGTCCCTGGCGCTGTGAGGCAGCAGTGCTAACCACTGAGCCACCGTACCGCCCCTAAAAGACCAGAAAAAGTGGAAAGTGGATGCCGCAATCAGTATTTTGTGCAGATAGTACTTCAAACCTTAATACTTGACCTCTGCAGTTTTTAAAATACTGAAGGCAGTGAATATTAATCATTAGAGTCATCGAGGTGTACAGCATAGAAACAGACCCTTCAGTCCAACCTGATATCCAAACCTAATCCAGTCCCGTTTTCCAGCACTTGGCTCATATCCCTCTAAACCCTTCCTATCCATATACTCACCCAGATGCCTTTTAAATGTTCTAGTTGTACCAGTCTTCACCACTTTCTCTGGCAGCCCATTCCATACACGCAACAACCTCTGTGTGAAAAAGTTGTCCCTTACGTCCCTTTTAAAATTTTCCCCTCTCACCGTAAACCTATGCTCTCTAGTTTTGGACTCCCCCACCCCAGGGAAAAGACCTTTGTCTATTTACCCTATCCATGCCCCTCATGATTTTATAAACCTCTATAGGTTTATAAAGCCCATAGCTTCTGACGCTCCAGGAAAAACAGCCCCAGCCTGTTCAACCTCCCCTAGATCTCAAATCCTCCAACCCTGGCAACATCCTTGTAAATCTTTTCTGAACCCTTTCAAGTTTCACAACATCCCTTCCAAAGGAAGGAGACCAGAACTGCCCGCAATATCCCAAAAGTGGCAGAACCAATGTCCTGTACAGCCACAACATGACCTCCCAACTCCTGTACTCAATACTCTATCCATTAAAGGAAAGCATAACAAATGTATTCTTCACTGTCCTGTCGACTCTACTTTCAAGGAGCTATGAATGTGCACTGCAAGATCTATTTGGTCACCAACACTCCCAGGACCTTACATTAAGTGTATAAGCCCTTCCCTGAGTTGGTTTTCCAAAATGCAGCACCTCGCATTTATCTAAATTAAACTCCATCTGCCACCTCTCAGCCCATTGGCCCATCTGATCAATAACCTTCTTCGCTGTCCACTGGACCTCCAGTTTTGGTGTCACCTGCAAACTTACTTGGAATCCGTCACAACTAACCAATCAGACTGTTTGAAAAGTAAGACTAAAGTCTACCAATTTACCATTGCAGTGACATTAATGTGGAATTGTTGAGAAATTGAGTGCTGGCTTCTGAAAACCACCGATTCTGGAGCACTTAGTCAAATCTTGTTCCCTGTAGATGTTGCATATGAATATAATGGTAACATTAAGTTTTTAGTCACTTTCTTTTGTTATGGATCTGACTGGACCAGACCAGACCAGACCAGATCTCCTCTTAATATTTTAAGAAGATAGCCTAACGTTTTCCTATGTTAAAGGCAAATGTTAAAGTGCTTGTTCCTGGCGCAGTGCGGCTGGTTAATTTACTTGATGTTGAGCAAAACACTGTAGTTAAAATGCAACTGAAGAAAGAGGAATTTAGAATAACTTAACTATTGGAAAACTTAACAGAATAATAGATACAGTAGCTATTGCTAATAAACTGTTCCATGATAGTAACATCCCATCAACACACCCCTTGGCAAATAAGGAAAATTCAGACACAGGTTCTCGTGGGCTGTTCTTCAATCCAGAAGAAAAAAACCATGAAGGGAAAATTCAGAGAGAGTAGCAACCAGGAGACATTCACTGAAGCTTCTAACTCTGTTGAGACCCCAGTAGCTTCCGATGATACCGAAGAAACCAAAACCCAGAAAGCTGGATCGGTCAGAGCTGGCCACACCCTTTCAGGCTATTTTTTTAAAAACCCAAGGCGTCCTGAGCTGTTTACTCAGGTCATCTTCAGGAGCCAGCTTGGCACCTCTCTTTCACACTCTTTTTTTTTTCTCTCTCTCTCTCTCTCTCTCTCTCTCTCTCCCTCTCCCTCTCCCTCTCCCTCTCCCTCTCCCTCTCTCTCTCTCTCTCTCTCTCTCTCTCTCTCTCTCTCTCTCTCTCCCTCTCTCGCACTCACTCCTCACTCACTCACCCACTCTCACTCAAAACAAGCAAGGATGAACTAACCTATTAAAGCTACGTCATTGTCACACTGCAAGGAAACTTTCCAATGCATGCCTGGTCTTGAGCCATTCTAATTAAAGCTGCTGCCTTCCATGAAGGTAGTTACGACTTGGTCACTACTTGTGAGCTAAGACATGAGTTGCTGAAGTGATTTATTTCATCACCCTTGTGACTGGGATGATTACAAATCCTAACAGTTTATAGCTAATTTTTGTGGAATAAAGGGTTAATATCGGTGATGTCAGATCAGATGGACGTGGTCCCTGAGGGAATAAAGTTCTAACGGAGTCTTCTGTGAACACTCAAGAAATATTCATTGGTTTGCACCCATCTGGTTTCCAGTGCTCGTTTGCTAAACCTTTCCAGATGCCTCTGTTCAGGATATTGATAGACTTTCTAGAATCTGGAGGGGCATCACCATCTGCTGAGCCTCACACCATCCTGACTTAGAACTGTTCCTCCGCTGCTGCTGGGTCTCAGTCCTCAAACACTGTTCCTTAACAGCACTGTGGGTGTCTCTCTAACCCCAAAGACTGCAGTGCTTCAAGAAGGCAGCATGCCACTACCTCCAGGGACAATTAGGCAGGCAATAAATATTGGTCCAACCAGCAACACCTATGTCCCATAAACAATTTTTTAAAAATACGGAATTGATTTGGGATGATGAATAAGATTTCTTATTAATTTAGAAAAAGCACCGAGAAATATGTGATTTAGAATTCCACGTGTGTGTACTGGGCAATGTGTACCAATTGTAATATTGTGTTCATGTATTAGGGATCCTTTATAAGGAGGTAGTGATTAGAGTGAAACCACAGGATTAATGTCCCAGTCTCTCATACCTGTGCAGGAATTACAGAAGAGCCACTGACAAAGACTGACGGATTGCAAACTCCAGTCAGACCCCTTTCCCCAACATTGTAGTTGAGCGTTTTCTTCTTATAATGATTACAATGTGGCGTTTTATTTTATTTCTATCAGCTAACATATTCTTTTTGTTGAATGGATTATGAGAGGAATGTGAAGAGAATGTTTGAATTCCCTCGCGTGTAAAAGATGCGACAGTAGATACTTGGATGTGCTTGACTCTTCAATCTGAGTTTTATTCAAACCAAACAATTAAAACGTGCCAACTAGCCTTTATTTCTTCAGAAGAAAAAAGGTTTGAAGTATTAAAATTGCCAAGGGCAGAATGTAAAAGGTTTGAGTGATGTGGGCTATGTTAGGAATTGTGACAAGATTTCTGGTGAGGCCTATCACATCCTGCTCCATCTTCACTGCTTTTCCCAAGAGGCATGGTGAGCTTCTCTCTAGGCAGTGATGAGTTACTAGTTAAAGGGGATTGGTGGTTGTTAAATGTGTTATTGAAGGTCCGACTTGTCTCATTAATATTCACCTTCCAGTATTAACAAACGAGCCGGATGTTGAGAAAACCTAACATGGAAACCAGGACAGGTACCTAGCCAATTCAGCTTGCTCTAAATGAGCTCCATGTTGGACCCTGGGCATCTATCTCCGGGCATGCTCCATCTCACACAGGATGCACTCTTTTCCCCCCTCCCCCACCCCAAGACCAGAGACTTTGACATCTGCTATGTGCCAGCAGCTAAGAACCTTCAATGGCACACCTCCAGTCCCCTGAGAGGACACTCTTGCACTTTGGTGCCACATGTTCAACTCTCTGTAATGCTGCAGCAAGAACGTTGTGCACTCAGGGACACAGACCCAGCTCATGTACTGGGCCAGGCTTGTCACTCGCTGTCGTAGCACTCACTCTGAGCCTGTCTGGATGCTCATAGCCTTTGTCACGTTGTTTGCTCAGTCAGAGCAATCGGCTCTTATTGCTTCTGCGTTACCTTGCTGTTGAAAGCAGACACAAAGCCAAGAAGCTTGTCATTAGTTGTTAGCAGTACACAGTCTAATCAACTTTCACTCATGGGTTTCTGGCAGTTAGTCATGGGCAGTCTCTGATACCAGTCCAGGGACTTGGACATGGTCAGTGAGCTACTTGGAGCAGCCAGAGTCATAAGGGGTGAGGACCTGAATAATCAGCAGTCCACCACCCTCTCTCGACTCTACTGAGGGCTGCTTTCCTTCTGGACTGAGAGAGGGGTGGGTGTTAAGGGAGATGAAAGTGGTTGGCAAACTGTTTCTGTCGCTGCAGGTTTAATGCGAATAAGGGAAATTATGAAGACTTGAGGCACAGATTAGCTGATGTGCAATGGGAAAATGCATTAAAAGACATGACAATAGCCAGTCTTTAATGAACCAGTACATGACTTACAGCAAGAATACATTTCTTTTAAGGTGTAAAAATTCAATAAATGTTCCTCAAGCTTTTCCAACTAAGAATGTTCAAGATTGTATAAGATTGAAAGAAAAGTCGATAGAAACAGCAATATATTGGAGGATTGGGAGGTTTTAGAAAGCACAAAAGAGGGCCAAGAAATTGATGGGAGAATAGAATATGAATGTAATCTCAAAAAAGAAAACATAAAACTGGACTGTGAAAGCTTCTATAGGTATGTTAAAAAGCAAACTCTGGCTGAAAGAAATGTGGGTCTATTACAAGCAGAGTCGGGAGAATTTTATAATGGGGAAGAGAGACATGGTAGATAAGATCACAGAATCTATACAGTGCGGCAGCAGGCCATTCAGCCCATCGAGTCCACACCGACCTTCCAAAGAGCATTCTGCCCAGACCCATCCCCACCCGCCATCCCTGTAACCCTGCATTTCCCATCGCTAACCCACCTAACCTACATATCCCCGGACATTATGGGGCGGCTCAGTGGTTAGCACTTCTGCCTCACAGCACCAGGGACCCAGGTTTGATTCCAGCCTCGGGTGACTGTCTGTGTGGAGTTTGCATGTTCTCCTTGTGTCTGTGTGGGTTTCCTCCGGGTGCTCCGGTTTCCTCCCACAGTCCAAAGATGTGCAGGTCAGGTGAATTGGCCATGCTAAATTGCCCATAGTGTTTGGTGCATTAGTCAGAGGGAATGGGTCTGGGTGGGTTACTCTTCGGAGGGTTGGTGTGGACTGGTTTCCGAAGGGCCTGTTTCCACACTGTAGGTAATCTAATCTAATCTAATCTAATCTATTTAGCATGGCCAATCCACCTATTGAGTAGCTTTTGCTAATTTTAAAGGTATATCCAGGGATACTGTGTAATAATTTATACTGAACTTGGAGAGAAAGCGAGCACTGCAGATGCTGGAGATCAGAGTCAAAACATGTGGCACTGGAAAAGCACAGCAGGTCAGGCAGCATCCAAGGAGCAGGAGAGTTGATGTTTCGGGCATAAGCCCTTCATCAGGAAGATGAAGAGCTTATGCTTGAAACGTAGACCCTCCTGCTCCTCGGATGCTGCCTGACCTGCTGTGCTTTTCCTGCCCCCCACATTTTGACACTGAACTTTGAGAAACAGTCAAATCAGTTTCTATAAAATACAACTTCAGCTGACAGGGAAGACTCAATATGTATTTGTTACATATTATTCCAAAGTTTAAATTAGTACTTGAGCCTCAAATGTGCATCTTCAATCCACCTGAGCCTAATAGAGGCCTATAGACCCAACAGGTCACGACCCCAACTTCAAATTGATTTAATTGTTTTGAACTAATTCAATTCCCTGTCTCCTCTACTTCATTTTCTCACCCTCTATCTCCACACTCTCTTTGCTTCATTTCCCCAATTTTTGCTCTTCTTTCCTGATCTTGTTTTCTCCTCCTTGTTGTCTCCTTCCTCTCCCTCTCCCTTCCCCCTTAACCTTCTGCTCTTTCTTTCTATTTCTGTCTCCCTCCCTCTTTGTCGCTTGCCCCCCCCCCGCCACATTCTCACCATCCACCTTTTCTCCCCTGCAACCAAACCCCTTCTCACCCCTTCCCCTTTGCCAGTTCTTTCTCCTCCTGGCCCAACAACGCACAGTCATTTTCCTTCCCCTCAGTAACTAGCCTGGTGTGGCTCTGTGCCCCTGTCTTTCTGCTGACTGTTCTGATTACCTGTGGTCACTGGGTGTTTCAGACAGGGAGAATTCCATAATAGTGGTGCCGGCTGTGTGAGGAACTCTCTCTGTTATTGTAACCTCCTTCTCGGCATTGCTTTTGGCAGGAACCTTGCAAGGAATGGAAGAATAGGGTTCAATAAGATTGCAAACAATGTTGTTAACACTTTGCCACATGGATGGCTGATTGCAAGAAATTAGCTGAGCTTTCATCAATTAACTGGGACATTGAAACCAGAAGGTGTTCGAAAGGCGACTGATTTGAGTAAAGGCAGAACATAAGAAATAGGAGCAGGAATAGGCCATCTGGCCCCTCAGACCATTCAGTAAAACATGGCTGATGATCTTACATAGAAACATACGACACACAACAGGCCCTTCGGCCCACAATGTTGTGCCGAGGATTATTCTTAATCTAAAATAAAATAACCTAACCTCCACGCCCCTCAATTCACTGCTGTCCATGTGCATGTCCAGCAATCGTTTTGTGGACTCAGCTCCACTTACCCACCCGCTCGCCATAACTCTTAATTTATTTGCTGTTCAAAAATCTTTGCCTTAAAAAGATATAATGAGGGAGCCTCACCTGTTTCACTGGCCAGGGGATTCCATGGATTCACAACCCTTTGAGGGAAGAAGTTCCTCCTCAACTCAGTCCTCAATCTGCTCCTTATTTTGGTCATTATTTTAGGTGGATGTAGCTTGTTAGAACAGGATATCAAAAGATAAATGAATCTGTTTTTATTGGACAGTTTATGACCGAACCTCCAAACCTATGTTTCACCCCTTTCTCAACTCCTCTCCCTTTTTCATCATCATTTTGTCATGTTCTTGACAGAAATTCATTTGCAGTTTCCAGGCTTTTGGCCAATCAAAACCTCAAATTCTGAGGTGTAGTATTGCAACTGTAATCACTTCAGTTTCCTTTGCCCTTTCTGTAGTCTCAGGATCATGTGTTATTATGATGAATGTGGTGGTTATTATGGCATCCAACCAAACAGTCAGGCCTCGAACCTGGTTGTGTAAGTAGCCTGTTCATTCACTGGTGCTGATGCGAGAAGGTATGAGAGCATGGATCACTCAGCACTGCTACAAAATTGTTATTCAACATGGAGGAGGAACGATATCCACTTCCTGAACAGTCAGAGTGCTCTCGCTCGCTCTCTCTCGCGCGCTCTCTCTCTCTTTTTAATACTCACTCACTTGCTCGCTCACACACTGACATACTCTCACACATATACTTGTACACTCTCTCTCTCTCTCTCTCTCTCTCTCTCTCTCTCTCTCTCTCTCTCTCTCTCTCTCACATGCTCTCTTTCACAGTCTGTGCAATTATTTAAGAAAGGAAAAGCCAGGGACCCACAGACCAGTGAGCCTGATGTCAGTGGTGGCTAAGTTGTTGCTGGGGTGGGGGGGGGGGGGAGCGGGGAGGGAGGTGGATGTTGATTCTGAGAGACAGGAGCTACATGCATTTGGAAAGGCAAAGACTGATTAGGGATAGCCAGCATGGCTTTGTGCAAGGGAAATCTTGTCTCTCAAATTTGATAGAGGTTTTTGAAGAGGTGACCAAGTAAGTAGATAAAGGCAGAGTGGTAGCCATTGTCTCCATGACTTTAGCTAGGCCTTTAAGAAGGTTTCACGTAGTAGATTGTTTCATAAGGTTGGCTCGCACGGGATCTAGGGAGAGCTAGCCAATTGGACACATGATTAGCCTGATGGTAGACAACAGAGGCTGGTGGTAGAGAGTTGTTGTTCAGGCCTGTGACTAGTGGTATGCTGCAAGGATCATGCTGGGTCCACCTTTTGTCATTTATATAAACAATTTGGATGAGAATATAGGAGACGTGGTTAGTAAGTATGTGGATGACACCAAAATTGGTGGTAAATTGGACATTAAAGAAGGTTATCTAAGAGTACAGTGGGATCTTGATCAACTGGATCAATGTGGGCTGGGTAATGGCAGCTGGAGTTTAATTTGGATAAATGTGAGGTATTGCATTTTGCTAAGACAAACCAGGGCAAGACTTAGACAATCAACAGCAGGGCCCTGGGTAGGGTTGTCGAACATAGAGACCTCTGGATGCATGTACATAGTTCCTTCAAAGTGGAGTCATAGGTCGACAGGATAGTGAAGAAGGTGTTTGGCGTGCTTGCCTTAATCGGTCAGAGCATTGTGTATCAAAATTGGGTTATCATAGTAGAGCTGTACAAGACATTGGTTAGGCCACATTTGGAGTATTGCTATAGGAAGGATGTTATTAAACTGGTAAGGCTGCAGCAAGGACTTATAAGGACATGACCAAAACTAGAGGGTTTGAGTTATAAGGAGAGCTTGAATAGACTGAGACATTTCTTTTTCCCTGGAGTGTAGGAGGCTGAGGGGTGACCTCATAGAGGTTCATAAAATCATAAGGGGCGTGGATATAGCGAATAGCAAAGTTCTTTTCCTCAGGGTGTGGGAGTCCAAAGCTAGAAGGCCTAGGTTTAAGGTGAGAGGGAAAGATTTTAAACTGACCGAGGGGGAACTTTTTCATGCAGAAGGTGATTTATGTGTGGAACAAGCTGCCAGAGGAAGTGGTAGAGGCAGATACAATTTAAGAGATATTTGGACAGATACATGGGTAAAAAATGTTTCGAGGGATAAGGGCCAAGTGCAGGCAAATGGGACTATGTTAGTTTAAGCAACTTGGTCGGCAAGGACAAGTTGGGCCGAAGGGGCTGTTTCTGTGCTCTGACACTCTCTCTAAGCTCCTACCTACTTCCAGCTCTCTAACCCACTCTCCTCTCTCCCTCCCTTCTTTCCTTCTCTTCCCACCCCCCCTCTTTTTTCCCCCCCCCCTTCCCCCCCCACCTCTCTTTCCCACCCCCACCCCCCCGTCTCCCTCTCCCTTTCCCCCTCCCTCTTGATGTGTATGAACAATTTCCAAGCGGTTTCGAGGACTTGAGAGTTTGTGGCTGGAGTTGGACCCCATGCCTTTTTAATACTAGAAACATTAAGAAGCGACCTCCACCTCTCACTGCCTCTCTCCAAAGTTGGCTGAGGCATAAACTCTGAATTTGGACTGCAGCTTTACCATCGCTTTGTGTGGGCAACATTGTTAATGCGAAATATTTACTTGTGATTACAAATTATTTCTCAAATTTTAACAATCTACTTTTGCTTTAGGATGTGCCAAAAATGAGCCATTGCAACAAGTAGTGTTATTGGCTAAACCTTGCTGCGATTGACTCATGCTCCCATATTCCGCTAAAATTCGAATGCTCTTATTCAAATGGCTTCACCCTTCTTCTGCTCTGTAACTCTGAGAATGCTGTGCTCCTGTATGCTGACCTCTTGTACATTCCCAACTCTACCACTTGTACTAAGCTTTGAAATTCCCTCCCTAAATCACCAGCCTCTCAGATGCTGTTGGCGTTTATGGGACGTTCTAATTTCCAAATATCTCTCCTTGTCATTGTTGGAGATTCTGGCTGACCATCAAATAACCAGCAAGGTCATCCTGATTCTTGTCTGCGAGGGGGGCATCTATAGAAAATAGAATCCCTACAGTGTGGAGAGAGACCCTTCAGCCCAACAAGTCCACACTGACCCTCCGAAGAGTAGCCCATCCAGACCCATTCTCCCACCCCACTACGTTTAACCGCTGACTAATGCACCTAATCTACACATTCCTGAACACAATGGGCAATTTAGCTTGGTTAATTCACCTAACCTGCACCTCTTTGCATTATGAGAGGAAACCGGAGCACCTGCAGGAAGCCCACGCAGACACTGGGAGAATGTGCAAACTCCACACAGACAGATGCCCGAGGCAGGAATCGAACCCGGGTCCTTGATGCTGTGAGGCAGCAGTGCTAACCACTGAGCCACCGTGCAGTTGATGAATTGAGCTGGTTCAGTATTAGACTGTGACAGATCGTGTGTTTTAGCTATTTAAATAAGGCTCTCATTCTCTTTCCTGTCTTTTAACAGATTATGGAGGAAACAAACACGCAAATAGCCTGGCCATCAAAACTGAAGATTGGAGCAAAGTCGAAGAAAGGTAATTGACTTTTGAGGAGTAATTCAATTGCTAAGGAAAAGCTTCAGTCATTTTGTGGAACAATGAAGTTTGCAGCAGGAGATATTGAGTTTATTTTGGCAGAGCCTTCCTTGAGCAGAGCATTATTTTGCAGAATACAGAATTGCTGTGTACCCTCTTGGGGAAAATGGTTTCTTGCCATTAGGAGAAAAATGATCTTTCACAGTGGCTGTGGTGTAACTGACCTCCAGAATAGACAATGACACTTGACTTGCTGTGTTTGAATTATTGTAAAGCACAAACTGGGACTGGATCATGCCAGTCATTTTAACATGCTGCTTAGTGAGGATACACGATGCATGTTCCAGCATTCAGTCATGACCAGCATTGCCAAGAAGTGATCAAAGTGCCTCTCCATTGTGAAACAAAGATTAATTTAATGGAAAGAAACCCTCTCTATCCTTGTGTCATGCGCTGGATGTCAGTGGTTCCTGCTTGTTCATTTTCTCCAAAGGCCTGTGACATTGCCATATCATTTTAAGCTGCTGTATGTCACAGTAATCTCAGACATATGGACGTACATGGAATAGTGTAGGTTAGATGAGCATCAGATTGGTATGACAGGTCGGCGCAACATCGAGGGCTGAAGGGCCTATACTGCGCTGTTATGTTCTGTGTTCGACATGAAATTGCTCTATACTTACCAAGAACCAAACCTCAAGCAGTTCTCCAAACAGTGCCTTTCCCAGCACTTCTGCCACTATCGTGTCGCAAGTTTGTCAAACTGTGTTCGGATGCCAGGATAGACGAATATTCTAGTTTACGAGGTACTGGACAAAATGTACTTTACTGTATTGGATATTTGAGCTCCCTGTCTCTATGGAATGACTCAGATATTTTGAATCAACATGTTCAGCGATTTTATGATGCACATCTGGAGCGGGTACCATTTGAGCCCTGGACTTGGCTCAGACAGGTAGAGCCACTCCCACAAGATGGACTGTTATAGTCTTATAACTTGCATGCTTCCCATTTTGGAAACTATCATTTCAAGTTGGATCCATCTCACTTGACAATGTCAACATTTTGGTCCCTTCAAAAGTAAACCAGCTTCAGAGTTAATTGAGTGTAAACAAGCAGGAGGCTGGGAGAACACAGCGAGCCAGGCTGTATCAGGAGGTGGAGAAGTCAACATTTCGGGTGTAACCCTTTTTCAGAATTATACCTGAAATATTGACTTCTCCACCACCTGATACTGCCTGGCTTGCTGTGTTCTTTCAGCCTCCTTGGATCAGCATTTGCAGTTTATTTTGTCTCTATCTGAGTTAATTGAGAGCAGGCAGTGCTCATTGAAGTTTGCACGGAAGAGCTTTTTTTTCCCCCCCCCCCCCAAACAACAGAGTTTGCTTCTGGATAGAGAGAGAATCCAGAAGGGGAGGGTAGATATTGGAAGTGAAACTTGTAGTTCAACAATCATACTTAAAATCACAGACTATCATCTATTGCCTGATTCAGTATACAGATATCAGTGTGTAAAACATGGTAGCAGAGAATTATAGCATCATAGAACATAGAAAAGTGCAGCCCAGAACAGGCCCTTTGGCCCATGGTGTTGTGCTGAGATTTAATCCTAATGTAAAATATAGTAACTTAACCTACGCATCCCTCAACTCACTGCTATCCATGTGCATGTCCAGCAGTCGCTTAAATGTCCCAATGACTTCGCTTCCACCACCACCGCTGACAACGCATTCCATGCATTCACAACTCTCTGCATAAAGAACCTACTTCTGACATCTCCTTTATACCTTCCTCCTAATATCTTCAAACTATGACTTCTCGTACCAGTCAATCCTGTCCTGGGGAAAAGTCTCTGGCTAATAACTCTATCTATTCCTGTAATTATTTTGTACACCTCGATCAGGTCTCCTCTCTTCCTCCTTCTCTCCAGAGAGAAAAGTCTGAGCTTATTCAACCTCTCTACATAAGGCATGCCCTCCAGTCCAGGCGGCATCCTGGTAAACCTTCTTTGCACCCTCTCCAAAGCCTCTGTATCTTTCCTATAGTAGGGCAACCAGAACTGGACACAATATTCCAAGTGTGGTCTCACCAGGGAATTATAGAGCTGTAGCAAAACCTCACTGCTCTTAAACTCGGTCCCCCGTTAATGAAAGCCAAAATACCATATGCTTTGTGAACAACCTTATCCACTTGAGTGGCAACTTTGAAGGATCTATGTACTTGCCCACCCAGATCCCTCTGTTCCTCCACACTGCTGAGAGGTGCAAGAGAGGAGCAAAGGACTTCTGGGAAGATGAGTCTAACCATTTAAAACACTTACCTGAGGCGACAGGCCCGACCCTCAGTCTGGCCAACCTCTTGTTCCTTACATAAGTCTAGTTCACCTTGGGGCTTTCCTTTATCCAACATGCTAAGGCTTTTTCACGCCCACTTCCAGATCTCCTAAGTCCATTCTTCAGTTCGTTCCAGGCAACCTTGTAACTCTCAAGAGCCCTGTCTGATCCTTGCCTCCTCAATCTTAACTGAAAATGTGTTGCTGGAAAAGCGCAGCAGGTCAGGCAGCATCCAAGGAGCAGGAGAATCGACGTATCGGGCATGAGCCCTTCTTCAGGAATGAGGAAAGTGTGTCCAGCAGGCTAAGATAAAAGCTAGGGAGGAGGGACTTGGGGGAGGGGCGTTGGAAGTGCGATAGGTGGAAGGAGGTCAAGGTGAGGGTGATAGGCCGGAGTGGGGGTAGGGGCGGAGAGGTCAGGAAGAAGACTGCAGGTTAGGAAGGCGGTGCTGAGTTCAAGGGTTGGGACTGAGACAAGGTGGGGGGAGGGGAAATGAGGAAACTGGAGAAATCTGAGTTCATCCCTTGTGGTTGGATGGTTCCAAGGCGGAAGATGAGGTGCTCTTCCTCCAGCCGTCGTGTTGCTATGGTCTGATGATGGAGGAGTCCAAGGACCTGCATGTCCTTGGTGGAGTGGGAGGAGGAGTTGAAGTGTTGGGCTACGGTGTGGTTGGGTTGGGTGGTCCGGGTGTCCCAGAGGTGTTCTCTGAAACGTTCCGCAAGTAGGCGGCCTGTCTTCCCAATATAGAGGAGGCCACATCGGGTGCAGTGGATGCAGTAAATGATGTGTGTGGAGGTGCAGGTGAATTGTGGCAGATATGGAAGGATCCCTTGGGGCCTTGGAGGGAAGTAAGGGGGGAAGTTTTGCATTTCTTGTGGTTGCAGGGGAAGGCGCCGGGAGTGGAGGTTGGGTTGGTGGGGGGTGTTGACCTGACGAGGGAGTCACAGAGGGAGTGGTCTTTTCGGAACACTGATAGGGGAGGGGAGGGAAATATATCCCTGGTGGTGGGGTCCGTTTGGAGGTGGCGGAAATGACGGCGGATGATACGTTGGACATGGAGGTTGGTGGGTTGGTAGGTGAGGACCAGTGGGGTTCTGTCCTGGTGGCGGTTGGAGGGGTGGGGCTCAAAGGCGGAGGAGTGGGAAGTGGAGGAGATGCGGTGGAGAGCATCGTCAACCACATGTGAGGGGAAATTGCGGTCTTGGAAGAAGGAGGCCATCTGGGTTGTACGGTATTGGAACTGGTCCTCCTGGGAGCAGATGCAGCGGAGACGAAGGAATTGTGAATATGGGATGGCATTTTTACAGGGGGCAGGGTGGGAGGAGGTGTAGTCTAGGTAGCTGTGGGAGTTGGTCGGTTTATAGTAAATGTCCGTGTTGATTCGGTCGCCCGAGATAGAAATGGAAAGGTCTAGGAAGGGGAGGGAGGAGTCTGAGACGGTCCAGGTGAATTTGAGGTCTGGGTGGAAGGTGTTGGTAAAGTGGATGAACTGTTCAACCTCCTCGTGGGAGCACGAGGCAGCGCCGATACAGTCATTGATGTAGCGGAGGAAAAGGTGGGGTGGTGGTGCCAGTGTAGCTGCGGATGATGGACTGTTCCACAAAACCTCCGAAAGGTTCATATCTTCGTAGACGGCTGGAGGAAGAGCGCCTCATCTTCCACCTAGGAACCCTCCAACCACAAGGGATGAACTCTGATTTCTCCACTTTCCTCATTTCCCCTCCCCCCACCTTGTCTCAGTCCCAACCCTCGAACTCCGCACCGCCTTCCTAACCTGCAATCTTCTTCCTGACCTCTCCACCCCTACCCCCACTCCGGCCTATCACCCTCACCTTGACCTCCTTCCACCTATCGCATTTCCAATGCCCCTCCCCCAAGTCCCTCCTCCCTACCTTTTATCTTAGCCTGCTGGACACACTTTCCTCATTCCTGAAGAAGGACTCATGCCCGAAACGTCGATTCTCCTGTTCCTTGGATGCTGCCTGACCTGCTGCGCTTTTCCAGCAGCACATTTTCAGCTCTGATCTCCAGCATCTGCAGTCCTCACTTTCTCCTCCTCAATCTTAAGTAATCTTCCTTCCTCTTGACTAGATGCTCCACATCTCTTGTCATCCAAGTTTCCTTCACCCTACCATCCCTTCCTTGCCACAGTGGGACAAACCTGTCCAAAACTTGCAGCAAGTGCTCCCTAAATTTCCTCCACATTTCGTGTCATGCATGTCTCTGAGAATATCTGTTCCCAATTTATGCTCCACAGTTCTTGCCTAATAGCACTGTAATTCCCCCGAATTAAATTCTTTCCCACACCATCCGTTCCTATCCCTCTCCACGACTACAGTAAAGGTCAGCGAGTTGTGATCACTATCACCGAAATGCTCCCTCACAGAGAGATCTGACACCTGACCTGTTTCGTTGCCAAACACCAAATCCAATATGGTCTCCCCTCTCTAGTAGACCTATCTACTTGTACCGTGGTAACATCCATGTCTCTGAACAAGGAGGCTTCTGTTCAACTCCGACCTGCTCCAGAGGTGATTAATTAAGAACACTAAACCGGTTGATTAGAAGATACCAAAAGCTGAGTTACTCCCCCTGAGGATTATCTCCTGGCTGGAGAGAGCATCCAGAAGGAAAGCTTGTAAACTGGTGTTTGCATTAAACTATAGTTTAAATCTGTTGTAAATCTAGCAATGTCTTTCCCTGCCTGAATCATTGTGTTAAACACTGGCAGCAGAGCAATGTGTAGACGTATTCAAACCTGGCCATGGGTGAAAGTGATAAATACCAATAGTTGCAGAAATTGATCTGTCCCTTACCAGCATCTTGCTGGGCTCACACATGTCATGTTTATTTTCTTTCGACCGGCAGGGAACATGAATTGATATCAATTAACTACCTTGTTGCATGTCATTGGGGAGCTGTATTCTGGATTAGTGATGCTGGAAGAGCACAGCAGTTCAGGCAGCATCCAAGGAGCTTCAAAATCGACGTTTCGGGCAAAAGCCCTTCATCAGGAATAAAGGCAGTGAGCCTGAAACGTGGAGAGATAAGGTAGAGGAGGGTGGGGGTGGGGAGAAAGTAGCATAGAGTACAATGGGTGAGTGGGGGAGGAGATGAAGGTGATAGGTCGGGGAGGAGAGGGTGGAGTGGATAGGTGGAAAAGGAGATAGGCAGGTAGGACAAGTCCGGACAAGTCAAGGAGACAGTTACTGAGCTGGAAGTTTGGAACTAGGGTGAGGTGGGGGAAGGGGAAATGAGGAAACTGTTGAAGTCCACATTGATGCCCTGGGGTTGAAGTGTTCCGAGGCGGAAGATGAGACGTTCTTCCTCCAGGCGTCTGGTGGTGAGGGAGCGGCGGTGAAGGAGGCCCAGGACCTCCATGTCCTCGGCAGAGTGGGAGGGGGAGTTGAAATGTTGGGCCATGGGGCGGTGTGGTTGATTGGTGCGGGTGTCCCGGAGATGTTCCCTAAAGTGCTCTGCTAGGAGGCGCCCAGTCTCCCCAATGTAGAGGAGACCGCATCGGGAGCAACAGATACAATAAATGATATTAGTGGGTGTGCAAGTATTTGAGTAGTGCACCAAGATAGTGCACCAAGATATTGCGCCTCGAGGTGACAGGGGCTGAGGATATGATGTGCGCACAGAGAATGTATTGGAGTCAGAGGGGACTTGGTTTTTGCACTCTTCACTCAGGATATGCTTGACCGGTGTAATTTCCAGCAACTGCTTTGTGAAAGCCTGATTTAAGGAGCTTTGAAGAGATGGGAAGTTTAGTCAAGACATAGATGCATTCAAAGACTTGGGGGGAAGAATTGACCATTGGAAATGAGATAGTGGTTGGAGAAGATGGAAGGAGTAAGAAGTGGTCTAGGGAAGTTGGTGGGAGATGTGAGAGAGAGCAAGAGCAAGTGGTGGTTTTAATGATGGTGTGTAGCAGGAAAGGGAAGCCATCAGTTAAGGATCAAGCCAGATGCTAGGAACAAGTTGATTGGTTGGAAATGAGGTTGGAACTGGTAATCTTTAAACCAGAAATGAGGAGAGTGATCTTTGTGGTGGCTTTTGTTTGTTCAATTTACTGAAACTAGTAGCAATCAAACACTCAGTTAGGCCCATTCCACTACACCTTGAGGGAAGCATACATGCATTCCATATCTAGGCAAAAGTGAGGACTGCAAATGCTGGAAACCAGAGTGGTGCTGGAAAAGCATTTGACCTGGGGGGTTGCAGTGAGAGAGATTCACTGAGATTCTTGTGGAGAGAGGAGAAATTCTTCAAGGTAGGCATCCTTGCAAGAGGATTCGCAGTGAGGTTAAAATCAATTAGTCAAAAGTGAGGACTGTAGATGCTGGAAACCAGAGTTTAGATCAGAGTGGTGCTTTTCCAGCACCACTCTGATCATGCATTCCATATCTACCTAGACAGAATAATTAGTTTCTCTGTTCCCTCTCTTGAATACACACTTATGTTGCTGAGCATCAATTTGTCAGTGCTAATGGAAAGCTGCTTTGTGTTTAGCCAATAAGAGCTATTTGTCAAATTTGTAATTCATCTGTCAGAATCTGTTGGAAGAATGAGATACTGACCATCAAGCTTCTGTTAATGTGGATTTAAGTGTTGTGCTGCTGTTTAACTAACCACGAGATGTTACTGGATTTAAAAGCTGTGAGTGCCTCATTCACACTCCTATTGTAGAACACATATTGTACAAATACTCCCTTAGAAATGATCACTCAGCAATTTGTTTACCAATGTAAGTTAACTTGGAAATGAAATACTGTGGAAATCTAAGGTGAAATCCTGAATTGCACTTGTTATGCTGGGATCTGTCTATAGCAGACAGGGTGCTAGCAAATACAGTCCCTTTTAAAATTATAATTCACTGACTTTTGTAGATCTCTATGGCTCTTCTACTAGTATTTTTTAAAGCTTTGTAGGGCATTAAATGGCACCACATCAAGAGCTGTTAAATAAAACTGATTTACCGGTGGCGTCAACTTCATTTATAAATAAAAGGCTTAAAGAGAGAAAACAATGAGCCGTGGTTAAATGGTTCTTTTTCAGTGCAGAGAGTGATAGGCTGTTGTATTTCGATGGGTCAGTGCTCAGACTGCTGCTTTCTTTATGCTGTGCCTCTATATCATGACTTGGTTATTGTGAGTATTGAGCAAAATTAATTGGTGATACCACGTAGGAGGAGTGGCCGCACTTGCTAGTTTCACCCAACACCTTAAATCTGTGGCTATGTATTTTAGACAGCTTCCCCAACCCACCTTTATCGCTAAAATGCCTCCTTCTGAGAACTATGCCGGTAAATCTGCTCCGTACCTCTCCAAAGACCACTCATCTGTTCGAAAGTGTGGTGGTCAGAACAGGAAATCCAACAGGAAGATTGACTGCTTCCCACTGCTTGCACAGTACAAAGGTTAAATATAGAAACAGCAGTGGGCCAATCAGCCCCTCGAGCCTGTTCTACCACTCGATGAGATCATGGCTGATCTGTGGCCGAACTCCATATTGGCCCATATCCCTTCCTACATGGCTTAACAAAAATGTTTCTATCTCCAGTTTAAAAGGAATAATTGATCCAGCATCCACAGTCATTTATAGAAGAGTGTTCCAAACATCATCTATCCTTTTGTGCATCGAAGTGCTTTGTAACATCTCTGTTGGACAGTCTGAAACTAAAACTCAGAGCATGCTCCCAAGTTTGAGAATCCCTAACCAGTGGAAATAGCTTATGTCCACCTACCCTGTCTTTTCCTCTTAGCAACTTGAAGACCTGGATTGGATCACCCCTTAACCTTCCAAAGGGGAGGAATTAATGTGAGTTTCTTTTGCCCAACTCAAGTTGTTGTTTGTGTGACTCCAGTTGGGGAAACCGCTGGTCTATCCTGTAGAATCCTTTCAATCTTTTCATCCCCCAGAGAGTGGCACCAGCTTCACTCCTTCAGCGGGCTAGCACAGGCATGGCAGGCTGAATGGATCACCCCTCTATGCTGTATCCACGCGGCGAGCCTCCGAGCTGGAGTGAATAGAGCATCGAGTGAGCTGGGACCAAGTAGAATGGCAACAGAGATACTGAAGTCACGAGCCAATGTGGAATTTGATAAATTGCTTTTGGAATAAGTCCAGGTTCTTAACATCCGCATGAGCAGTCATTCCAACCCCAGATGCCATGCCCTGCTCCCAGATGCGGTTTTTTTAGGGGGTCGTAAGCAAAACTTATGCAGTCAGCCATAATAACTCTTTGGGGGCTGCTACTGTTCTGAACTCCTGTCTGGTAGGGAATGGAGTTCTGGATTTCTATGACCCTTTGTGTGGACAAGCTACCTCCTGCTTTCAAACCGAAATTGCTCAGCTTTCTGAAGGGACTGCTTATTACCTGCAGAATGAAGGGAAAGTGTTTTTCAGGGCTGCGAACGCAGGCTGTATCTTGGGCAGGAGCCATGAGTGCTTTTACCCAGACCTGAACTGTGTGGTGAAGTTGGTATTGAGATGGCCACAAGGGCGACGACCACACTGCAACCTCTGGGCTATTCCTGGTGCCTGACCCCTGGCAATGTGCCACTCAGAGCTCGGGCAGTTCAGTTCTGTTTGTCCTTAGATTTGTTGGCCAGTGCTGGTTTGAATTTTATGTGTTTGGAAACCAGTGCAAAATCTTAAATGAGAACACCAAGATCTGTTGGTATTGGCAGCTTGATGCAGCAGAAAATTAAGTGGTATGTTATAAGTGGCCCCCAAAGGTTCCATGAAACACACCCAAGTAGCCGACAAAGCCAAAGGATCTGGATGCCCCGAGGCTGCAGCAACACTCTGTCCTCCATTTTCCTCATGCTTCATTAGTTCCAGCATCGCACCGTAACAAATAGCAGAATGAAACATGCACCAAGATCTGTGATTGTTGATAAGATGGTTGGTCCAGCATGGCAGTGTTCTAATAAAGTTGTGTTCACATCCCTCCACCATTCCACTTCAATCCTGCCTTTCCTGCTTGCGCACAAGCAGCATATAACAACAACTTGCTTCTCAGTAGCACCTTCAGCGAGATAAAACATCCCAAAGTGCTTCACCAGCGTATCACAGGACACGCTATGGTAGTGAGCCCGCAAAAGGAGCGATTAGGGCGGATGACCAACATTTTGTCAAAGGGATCTACAAGTAAAACTGTTCTCAGCCTTGTGTAAAAATAAACCTGCATTTATGTAGCAGCTATCTCCTCTCAAAGTGATTTATATCATTGCAGTGTTGGAGCCATGGAGAGCAGATATGGATTAGTGTTTACATTTAAACTTCTCCTTTATCAGGTACTTTTTTGTTCTTGCTTCTTTTTGCGCTCTTCATGATGTCTTTCTATGTTTTTGTTTTTGTTTCTTTTCCCCCTCATCCTATCCTCTGTACTCTGTCACTGCATTGCACACTCATTCTGTCACCAATGCTGTTTCTCACTGAAAAAAAACTTGCATTTATGTAGCACCTTTTCATGCTTTCAGAAACTGCCAAAGTGCTTTCCGGCGTATGAAGTACTTTTTGAAGTGTAGTCCTTGTTGAAACGTGGGAAACACGGCTGCCAGTGTACACCCAGCAAGCTCCCATTGTGATTATGGCCAGAGCTGGTTTGGCGACATTGATTGAGGGAGAAATATTTGTCTTGACATTTGGTTCCCCTACTTCCCCTCTTCAAAGTAGTGATATGTACCATCCACCCATACAGATGTTTAATACATCATCTGAGAGACTCCCTGTCGGAGGTAGAGCACAACGTCACTTCTTGGCGTCAGCTTTGGCTTTGATTTTCAAGTCCTTGAACACATACCTTCTGACGAGAGTGAGAATGCTACTAACTGAGCCATCACTGACATACCCCAAGTTTTCTATTGCTCTGTTACACCTACCCCCAAACTCAAATGCATAAGTTCACTAGTGCTAGCACACGATTACCCACTGTATTGCATTGTTCTCACGCCCATTTACTCGGAGTGACAGAGTTGAGAATTGACTTGCACTGTTTTATTCTGACTGACGGTGTTTTTCACAGAACTGTTTCAAGCAGGATTCTACCTCAATCACTGCATCAACTAGGTGCTGGCACAGACTGGGTTGGAAGGACAGTTATTCTGAACTTCTCATCTCTTTATTTTTCCAATTTTTTTCCCCTAAGAATTTGTAGTTAACAATCTGTACCTAGGTACCTTTACACGTAAGATGGCACCATCAGTGGTGACTCGTTCACTTTTCACTGTACTTGTATGAGTACGTGTGACAATAAAGCTAATTCTATATTCTAAAAGCTGCCTCCTAATTGTGCTCTTGGAAATACATTATAAAGGCACATCTCTCGGGTAAACACTTTCCCATGAATATTATTATAACCCATTTCTTTCTATCCTAAATGAAGTGCCTTCTCTTTTGCTCAGAATTATTCCCTGTTGCTTCCACTAAATAGTGACATGACACAATTGTGTTGGGAACTGATGTGATCTCCCAAGAAGCTGCGGTTTGTCAGGATCTGATGGGGCAGTTTGGGTTCACTTGTCCCACCCCAACAGGCCCAATGCTTTGTTCCAGGGAGAAAGAGCTTCTAGCTGTGTCAGTGTGGATGGGGATTCACAGTCTGCTGATTCCTGTAAATGTCAGAGTAAGTTATAACAATCTGGCCTTGTCTCTGACAAGGCGTGATAATATTGGTGTTATTCTGTGATTGCTGCAGGAATTGAGATGGAATGCTTGGCACAGTTCGATGTGAATCCTCCATTTCACATGCATAATTAGGTCAGTTTGGAAAAACAGTGCAGTTTAATTCTCAACTTTGTCTTCCCTGGTATTAGTCACAAGTATAAGCCAATCAGATTAAGGAACCAACTCTTTGACCTTTTTCGCTTTTCTCATTCATAATTTTGTCCCAATTTGGGCTTGTGTGTATTCGTACAAGTAGGAAGGACTATAATAGATCAATGTGTAAGGTATAGAAGCAAAGAGAACTAGACAGGTAGCAGGGAGATAGAACTCTATTGACTCTCATTCTGCCACTGTGTAGCCTTGAGACGATTCAACCTTACATGGGGATTGCTATTTGCTTGCTTCGCGTAATTCCAGTCAGTTCTCTTGACCCCTCCACATGGCTGGATCTAATATTCAAGTCTTTTAAACTTCAGGGATTAACTGAGGAGCAGAAGTACACTACTCAGTCCCTCAAATCAGTTCTGCCATTCTAGATCGTGACTGCTCACCTACCTCAACACCGCTCTCCCGTCCTTTTTTTCCAACGTCCCTTAATACCTAGAACATATGCACCATACATGTCTGCAGTGAGGAATGCTCCACTGTTTGAGGAACCATCTTTTCCAATGAGACATTAAACAGAGACCTTTTGGTTTAGAAAATCTCAAGGTATTACAAAAGAGAGAATGTTCTCCCGGTGTCCTAGCCAAGTTAAAATTGGTGACCTCGTCATTATCCCATTGACATTTGTGAGACTTTGCAGGATGCAAATTGATGACTGTGTTCTTCCATGTTACAACAATGACTGCACTTCCAGTTTACTGGGAAAGTATTTGGGGATATCTTAGGGGTCTTTGGGGCTGGAGAGGGTGCGAAGTTATTTCGGGCTGGGAGAGGGAGTGGTTTCTTCACAAGGAGGGTGGTGAATCTTCAGTATTCTCTGTCCAGAGGGCAGTGGAGGCTTAACCAATGACTATTTCTGCAAATCAAAAAATAAAAAGGATACAGTGAAGCAGAAGGTCAGCCATAATCTCATTTGAATGGCCAAATTGATTTAAACGGCAGAATGGCCCCCATTTCTTATGTCCCACATATCAGTAAATAGGATGGGTGCTGTAACCTGTTGGAGTAATGGGGATGGAATTGGTTGCTGGTAGTTAGGGTAAATAAGCAACAACAAATTTACAACCTGTTTTATGAATCGTTAAATGGCAGAAACGTTCATGTTATGTGTTAACTTGACTGTGAGTTCACTCTGATTTTGCCTTGCTGTTTGACCAAGTAGGGCATCACATCCTGCCCCTTAGTGAGTCTTAGTGGGTAGATGGTTTACTGTCAAGGGCCAAATACATTGCTTAACTCTGGTTTCTGTTTCTCCCCTGTTCCTTATGCTCAGGTGCTGTCTGGATGTACTGTTGCCTGACTGAGGAGAAGATATTGAGTTGGAGTATACTTGATGCAGAGGGCATTCTGCCTGTTATAGAGCTCACTAGTTAGCAGTGACTGCTTCTGGTTTATCATGGGGAATTTTTGGGCTTTTATTCTACAATTTTAAGATAAAGCTAAAGCCTTGCTGGAGAATTGGGTAAAGCCAGTAGTTTCTGCATCGTTTAGATGGGCTGCCTCGATCGAGTGACTGCTTATTGCTGCAGTTCATACAAAACTGCCCCAATGTTGAAACAAGGAGAAATCCTGAAAAAGACCCTCCGGTCAAAGAGTTCAGGATCATACTGTGGTTCCATCTGGAAGAGCAGAATCAATTGATGAACTTCACAGCACTTTCTGACCAATAGAATTGTTCTGAGTAAAATCAGGGTCACATTGAACAGTTTACGTTAGGCAGTGGCTGAGTGCGAGTTGCTGTGAAAATGAGTTTCCTGTTTCTGGTGGGAACAGGTGACTTTAACAAGTAATAAATCAATATTTATTATAATAATTCATCTTTTTAGCTATTTTTCCATCAACCCGTTTGGAGATATTTTTACACACCTCTGGAACAGGTGGGCTTTGTACCTGGTCCAGGGGTAGGGCCACTGCCACCATGCCACACAATAATTAGTAATAATAGTGTCTATTGTGCGGTTTTGTCTGGTTTGACGTTTCCAACGTGTTCATGTATGCGATGTTCGGGCAGTTGTTTTACTGAAAGTAATGAGCAAACCTCAACTCTGCATCAGAATTGAATTGAATTAGCTTTGTTGGCGCATGTACTCAAAGTTAACAAGTCGCCACTTACGTTGCGAAGGCTGTTCTGGGTCCCATTCAAGAGCCTTGAGCACTTACTGTAGGCTGACACTCTGCTGAAGTACTTCAGGGGGTGCTGCACTGTCTGAAATGCTGTCTTTTGGATGGATGTTAAACTGAGACTAAAGTTACCTCTTGGGTGTATGTAAAATGGTTCTATGCAATGACTAAGTTTGGGATCATCCCCAGTGTGCTGTGAAGCAGCTAATCCTGAATGAACATCTCTCAAAACAGTTACTACCTTACTGCTGTTTGTGGTCAAATTTGCTGCTGCATTCCGAAGGCCTCGCAAGGACTCTTGGGATGCAATAGTAATGTCCCAACCCCTGAATTAGGTCTGGGTTCAAGTCCCACCTATCAAAGCCTCACACCTACAGATACATTTTCTTTTCTCCTGTTTACTTTGTTCACCAAACTTTTCCAAATGTAACAGTACTTGTCATAAAAAGATCATACAGTAAATTGTGACCGATAATCCAGGACTGGCTGAAGGTTCTAGGTGAGAGTGGCACTGGAAAAGCACATTAGGTCAGGCAGCATCCAAGGAGCAGGAAATATTAGCACCACTTTGATCTAAACTCTGGTTTCCAGCATCTGCAGTCCTCACTTATGCCCTGAAGGATCTAGGTGACCCACTCCTGATTGTATTTTCCTGAAGAGCCTAGAAAAGCTGAATGTGTTGAAACAGTTGCCCGTGATGTTACACTAAAGCAGTTTTCACTTTAAACACAGTATCACCTCAGATCCCCAGTGGTTCAGTGAGTGAACAAGCCCTCTGGAATTCTGGTCCTTGCAGAATTGGCACACGTAGATAGTGTGTCATCATAAGTGGCCCAGTCTTTTTTGCTGGTGATTACTGATCAATTCCAGCTGAAAATGAGGCGTTTAGAGAGTGTCGGGGGAGCACAGTGTCGGGTAGATTTGCGTTGTTCCTCATACGCAATGGACTGCCTGTGTTATGTGTTAACAAAGAAGCTTGAGGTATTGTGATAAGACACTGGAGATAATTTAATAGTCCAGGAGACTGCACTGCAGCAAGCATTGGAGCCAAGAGGAAGAAAGAAAATTGTCTCAAAATGTTCTGGTTGCTCTGATCTATATAAAACCTTGTTAATTAGTTGACATTGCATGTTAGCGAGCTGTACTGTACAAATAGCAAACTCTTTAAGTTTAATCATCCATGTATAGCAGGTTATGTCTAAGTTGCTGTGTTTTACATTGGACACTAAGACAAATACCGGATTGTGTTGCACGTTGCTCAGTGTATTTTTCAGTCATTACCAAGATATCCTTGTATCATGTGACATAGATGCTGAACTAACCAACTTGAAGCTTCAAGCTGACAATTATCCATCGTAGCTCAAGCTCAGTTGTTTGGATGAGACCAACTGCATTCTGCAGTGTGACATAGTGCCTCGAGAAATCAGTAAGTTACTATCAGGGGGAAATAGCGCTACCTGAGCCAACAAAAGAAGTTCACTGATGTTGCAGTAAAATGGCTGTGGGAGTCCAATCATCAGTTGTTAGATGGTGTCTGCATGTGGAAATTTACTGAGTCATGAACGCTTTCACACCCTTGCCTGGTTCTATCCTTACCTCCCCCCCCCCCACTAGCGCCAAGCCCTCCCCAAGCCAAAACCACCACCTCACCACTGTCAGTGTGCCTCTTTTATATCCAGCTTGTTTCTTGTCACTTTAGTGATAACTTGCTGCCAAGTGGAAAATGGTAATCTTACAATTCACTGGGAACTTTATCAGAATGATAAATTCACTATTCATGTCTAGCCACCCCTTCTCCTCGCTCCTTGACCTGTATTAACATGTCCATCTTCCTACTCACCTGTCCGCTGCACCCTGCCCACTAACCAGTATCACTAACCCCTGGCCTGCATCCACCTATCACCATTCCACCTACCCTTCCCCAGCCCCACCCCCTCCCTCCCTCTATTTAGTACTGGGCTTCCCTCCCCCTCTCCAGTCTGCCTGAAACCCTGACTTTCCTGCTCCTCAGATGCTGTCTGACCTGGTGTGCTCTTCCACCTTCACGTCTATTGACTCTGACTTCCAGCATCTGCAGTTCTTACTGTCTCCGACTCGCTGCACTATTCTATCCTTTTCACTCCATGGTAAATTCTCTTCATTAACGGACCACAAACATCAGTTCAGCTATAATCCCCGTGGAGGAGTATGGCTCAATTGTGTTTACGTTGACTGATCTAAATTAGTAATTTTCTGATCAGTCGAAGCCCCGATGTCACCAACACTTTCACAATTGGAGCATCAATTATCTTGGACGTTTTGGGCAACAGGTTTCATGTACTTTTTGTCTGAGCAGCTTTTGTTTCGAGCTGCATTGTTGTGTACGGCCATTTAATTACCCAGATTTTTACAAAATGACTGAATTTGTCTCCTATCTTATTTACAGTGAGACTGAGTCTGTAATTACCAGACAATTCCAGTACCATGAGCACTGTTCTGGATTCTCCAAAGATCTTAAAATCAGAACACGTTTTCACTCCCCAAAGCAATCAAAATCTGTCTTTCTGTCGCGCAGAATGCTGTGGATGTTGGGGGACAATTAAAACTGTCAAGACTGAGAGCAATAGATAGCTGTTAGGTCAGGATATCAGGGAATGTGGCACAAATATATGTAGGCAGAGTTGAAGTAGTAATGGCAGAACAAGGGCTGAGAGGCTTGGAGGAGAAGTTGCAGGTGGCGGTGTTCCCATGCGTCTGCTGTTCCTTGTCTTACTGGTAGTGGTTTTGGGTTTCAAAGGAATTGTCTGAGGATCTTCGGTGAATTTAAGCAGATAGCCACAAAACCAAAAATTGCTGGAGAAACTCAGCTGGTCTGGCAGGTAAAGCAGAGTGAACAATTCCAACCGGAAACATTAACTCTGCTTTTTCTACACAGGTACTACTGTCAGACCTGCTGAGTTTCTCCAACAGTTTCAGTGCTTGCTTCCGATTTCCAGCATCCACAGTTCTTTGTGTTTTGTAGATAGTAGCACTGAGTATGTATGAGATAGTTATGTACCGAGCCTCGGTGGTGGAGTGACTTCATGTGTGTGTATGTGGAGTTAATCAAAATGGGTTGCTTTGTCCTGGATATATTAGGTGTCTTGAGTATTGTTGGAGTTGTATCCATCCAGGCAAGTTCGGAGTATTCCATCCTACTCCTAATTTGTGTCTTATCGATGCTAGACAGGCGTTGTCAGGAGGCGAGTTACTCACTGAGATATTCCCAGCGTCTGACCTGAGCTTCTAGCCTCTGTGTTTATGGGGTGTGTCCAGTGAGTTTCTGACCAATGGTAACCCCCAGGTTCTTGATCGTGACGAGGGTTCAGTGATGGTAATGTCATTGAATGTTGAGGGAAGGTGGCTAGATTGTTTCTTATTGAAGACGGTTAGGTGGATTGGCTATGCTAAATTGCTCGTAGTGTGAAGAAATGTTCAGGCTAGGTGGATTAGCCATGGGAAATGCAGAGTTACAGGGATAGGGTGGGGGAATGGGTTTGGGAGGGATGCTTTTCAAAGGATCAATGTGGACTCAAAGGACTAAATGGCCTGCTTCCACACTGTAGGGATTCAATGCTGCTCTGGTCATAGCCTGGCATTTGTGTGGTGCAAATGTTACCTGCCACTTTCTCCCCCAACTCTGCCTATTGTCCAGGTATTGTTGCATTAGGACATGGACTGCTTTAGCACCTGAACACTATGCAGCATAAAGCTGAAGTTCACAATAGCACCTGTTGCGATTGTGAAGACTAAAAATAATAGTTTGAAAATCTTTGGATGTGTTTAGCCATTCACACGCTGGCACCTGACAGGGGATTCTGGCAATGAAGTGGTTTGAAACATACTGCCAAAGTGGCAGCATTGAGGATTCATCTGCAATTCCTCTTCCCCAACAAGGGGATTTGGCGAGGAGGGGGGAGAATAGTTTGAGAGCATTGTCACTGAATGAGGAAACTGAAGGCCAGGTCCCTCTCAGCACACAGGTTCCTCGTCTGTAGTCTCAGTGTAGCGCTGTGGAACTACAATATATTGTCATAAAAAGCCATCTGGTTAACTAATATCCTTTAGGGAATGAAATCTGCCGTCCTCAGCTAGTCTGACCCACAGCAATGGAGGTAACTCTTGAATGCCCTCTGAAAGGCCTCAAGAAAGCCACTCTGTTCAGGGGGAGCATGCTGCGTCCTTGCCAACACTGTCCATGTCCCGTGGAAAGTCTGTGTTCCATCAGACAACTATTTGAGTGAGCAAATATTGCTGGAACCTAATATTTCCAACAAATCCATTGAAGCTTCTTTCTCATTCTTTGGACAACTGTTTGTGGGTTATTGGAATGTTTAAAAAGCAAAGTTACTTGAAACTGAAAAAATAGCAACTAAATCGCATGAATTGCTATAATTCCAAAGAATTGTTACACACTACCACATCACAGACATATTTTGGCTACTAGTCTGCTTTTGGGTTTTTTTAAAGAAGACTATATTTTCAATATATTTTAATTTGTGCATTCAGCAGCTGGCCGATTTAAATGGGCAATGCTTTTATTAAGTCCCCTATTGCTCAACTTCCTTGTTGCTATCTGCGAACAAAATCTGTTACGAACTGACCGTTTGAACAACTAAAAGCTGATCAGAGAGAGCCAGTGAGTGTTAGTAATGGGAAAGTTACACTTAAATACAGTTGGATTATTTTTCTGAAATGTTAATTAACCTGGTAGACAAGAGCATGTCTCCGAATACCTTATACATGGCATATAACAAGGTTTCAAACAAGAGAAAATGAACAAAAATGTGAGCACAGGATTGAATGCAATGTTTTGGATTGGGGATGGAATGGATGCGAAGGTAGAGGCCACATTTCAGAATGTGCTCATATTGGCAGGATTTAATCAATGATGTGTCCCTCTGTAAGAAACAACAGAGTTGGGAACACAGCCCACTCCATCATTCAAGCCAACCTTCCATCCAATGCATCCGTCGATACTGCCAATGCTCAAATCCATCTGTCAAATTTACTTTGCTTAACCCTTTCAAATTCTGTAGGCATTTGTCAATCTGTTTTCTTAACTTTTGAAATATTGTCTGTAAGTTTCTGTATCTAATTCAAATGTGCCCAAAATATTCTCCTTTACAGCATCATAGGTTAGCAGCAGACGGTAGCAGAGGAATTCCACAGGCGATTTCAGGAGTTCGATGTAATGGAACAATTGTCTCGATCCCATTCCTTCCATGAGGCATTCCTGAGTTCCAAGTTCCACTGGGTGTTTAATTTGCTAAGCAGTGAGGTTCATAGAGGGAGAATTACTGTGCAAAATGATATTGAGCTGAAAGATCAAGTGAAAGCAATTTTTAAGGACTCATTTATATCAACTGCCTGAGGATTGGGCCTACCTCTCAGCCATTCGCATGCAACTAGCAGTGGGGTTTGAGTTATTAGGAGAACCTGGATGGGCTGCCTTTTTTATCAGAAGCATAGGGGGCTAAGAGGTGACCTTTGTAGATGTTTATAAAATCATGAGGGTATAGGTAAAGTGAATAACAGATGATTTTTCCCTAGGGTTGGGATTTCAAGACTAGGGAGCATATTTTGAAGGTGAGTGGAGAAAGATTTTAAAAAGACATGAGGGGCAATTTTTTTTTTTACACAGAATGGTTCATGTGTGGAATGAACTTCCTGAGGAAGTGGTGGATACAGATACAGTTAGAACATTTAAAAGACATTTGGATAAGTACGTGAATAAGAAATGTTTGGAGGGATATGGGCCAAGCACAGGCAGGTGTGCGTAGTTTATTTCTGGGATTATGGTTGGCATTGGCTGGTTGGACGGAAGGGTCTGTTTCTGTGCTGTATGATTCTATAATCCAGATTTCAGGACACTGGTAAAGAATGGGCAATCACAGATGCCACACTGAGACTTGGTGAGGAAAAACAAATGATTGCTGTGTATCGACTGGATTTTAGATTTACATTGCACTATTTATTCTATATTTTCTTTAGGGTAAACCTTGGATTGTGCTTGGTCATAGAGATATACGGCATTGAAACAGACCCTTTGGTCCAACTTATCCATGCCAACCAGCTATCCTAAATAAATTTAGTCAAATTTGTAGGCATTTGGCCCATATCCCCCTCAACCTTCCTATTCATATACCCATTCACATGTCTTTTAAATGCTGTAATTGTACCAGCCTCTACCACTTCCTCTGGCAGCTCATTCCATACAATCACCATCCTGTATGTGGAAAAAGTTGCCCCTTCGGTCCCTTTTGAATCTTTCCTCTCTCACCCTAAACCTATGAGATTTGGACTCACCCCACCCAGGAAAAAGACATTCTCTATTTACCTTATTCATGCCCCTCATGGTTTTATAAATATCTATAAGATAATCCCTCTGCCTCTGATGCTCCAGCCTATTCAACCTCTCCCTATAGTTCAAATCTTCCAACCCTTGCAACATCCTTGTAAACCTTTTGTGAACCCTTTTCACAACATCCTTTCTAAAGCAGGGAGACCAGAATTGAATGCAATATTCCAAAAGTGACATAACCAATGTTCTGTACAGCTGCAACATGACCTCCCAACTACTATACTCAATGCACTGACCAAGAATACAAAATGCCTTCTTCACTTTCCTATCTACCTGCAATTCCACTTTCATGGAAGTATGAACCTAGACTCCAAGGTCTCTTTGTTCAGCAACACTCCCCTGGACCTTACCATTACGAGTCCTGCCCTGATTTGTCTCGAGTTTAGAAAGTGATGCTGTGTTTAAAAAGGAGCCTGATTGTTTAAGTTATGATCACAGGTTGTTCAAACAGGTTGTATACCTTTTGAAAATAGAAATGTAAAGGATGATCTCAGTGAAGTATTTAAGATGATTTCAGATGGTAAAGTCAATGGAGAGCAACTCTTTCTGTTGCAACATAGTCTAGACCAAGGGAGGGAATCCTGAAAACTATGGCTGGGGCTGTTGTCAGAAACCATTCCCATAGAATCATGGACATCTCGAGCTTCCCCCCCCCCCCACAAAAACAAAATACTGGTGAGGCTGTGGGTCATCACAAACGTCAAAATTGAGATTGATGGACTTATTCTTGCTTGGGGTCTTGAGGATACGAAACAAGGTGAGTAAATGAAGTTGCAAGTTGAATCAGCCATGATCTAATTGAACAGGAGAGACTGAAGGGCTGAATAGCCTTCCGTATCAATGTTCCTTCCCAATGTCCTAACTGATTCCTATGAAAATAAATGGGTTAGTGGCTTTAGGGTGACTAAGGGACTTCACATAAGCCAATTTATTGTTGAGATCAAGGAGTACACTGTCAAGACAACTCTTTCCCCATCTAATTAAGTCTGTGTATTGTTAAAAAATAGAGTGAATCAATAAAGATCTTGATGTGAACAGGATGTTCTCTTCAGTTGACTTGTTTAGTCAGGTTTTGAGCACATGTTGGGAGAAAGTGATGTTAAATGAATCTGAACCAAAAGAATTTGGCCCAAATTAGAATCTTGGGACTCAGAACTCAACTTGTTTTTACACAGTTCATTAACAAACAGACTAGTTAATTTGGAGAAAGAAAACATGCATGCATTCTTTATTGGTTTTTGGTTAGCCAGTTGTTTGGCCTGTATTGTTTTGAGAGAGTTGAACTCTCTGCTGTCCAATCAAGGCAGACATCAAAGTTGAAACGTATATGATCGTCTTTGTTAGACTCTTCTCTTGGCAATTGCAATCACCCCACACATGAGTTTCCTCATTGGCTGTATTGACTATCAGCTATTGGGGACTGCCTTTCTAAAAGGTGCTATGCAAATGTAAATTGCTCAGCACTTGCGTTTGATGTGAGGGAATAACCAGTGTAGGATTATGAGATGTCCTTTCACTGCCACGGGCCGGGTTTGCTTCCTGAGTGAAGGTCAGATTTAGAAGCGATTTGGGTCATTACCTGAAAAGGAAGAGGTTGCAGGGGCAGTGAAGGGTATCATCTGAATTACTCCTTCACAGGGCCAGCACACTCCAGATAGGTTGGATTGTCGCCTCCTGTGCTGTGGCCATTTTATGTTTTGAAGATATTCAGTGCTGCAAATCAAACCTACATGTTAACAAGTGTCTAATTCAGGTCCTTGCATCAGGGATCTTTTGTAAAACATGCTCTGTGGAAGCCCAGCTTGCTTCTCCAGGCAGCTGAGCCCTTGGCCTTAGCTTCATAACCATTCGTGCTGCTGTAAGTCCATTTCAAAGGTTAGAACCCAGCCAACGGGCAGCTCCTTGGCATTACTCAGCACTTTATTCATCACGACAAGGCAGGGCATGTTTATCCACAGTCTCGGATAGCTTTAGTTCACCAATGGGATAGGAACATAGAACATGAGAACTAGGAGGAGGAGTAGGCCGCCCAGCCCTTCGAGCCTGCTCTGCCACTCAATCGAATCGTGGCTAATCTTATCGTGGACTCAGCTCCACTTACCCATGTTTTCACCATATCCCTTAATTCCTTTATTTTTCAAAAACGTATCTGCCTTAGCTTTAAAAGCGATTACTGAAGTAGCATCGACTACTTTCCTGAGCAAGGAATTCCACAGATTATCAACCCTCTGGGAGAAGAAGTTTCTTCTCAGTTTAATTCTAAACCTGCTTCCTCTAATCTTGTCCTAGTCTCACCCACCCATCCTCTCTATTTCTATTTTATTGATTCCCTTCATAATTTTATATGTTTCTGTAAGATCCCCCCTCATTCTTCTGAACTCCAATGAATATAATTCCAGTCTACTCAGCCTCTCATAAGCCAACCCCCTAAACTCCAGAATCAACCCAGTGAACCTCCTCTGCACCCCCTCCAGTGCCAGTACATCCTTTCTTAAGTAAGGAGACCAAAACTGCACACAGTACTCCAGGTGTGGCCTCATCAGTACCTTGTACAGCTGCAACATAACCTCCCTCAATCCCTTTAGCAATGAAGGACAAAATTCCATTTGCCTTCTGAATTACTTGTAACTGTAGACCAACCCCCTGCGATTCATGTACAAGGACACCCAGGTCCGTCTGCAAATCAGCATGCTGCAACTTTTTACCATTCAAGTAATAATCTATTTTGCTGTTACTCCTACCAAAATGTATGACTTCACATTTACTAACATTGTATTCCATCTGCCAGACCTTTGCCCACTCACTCAATGTATCTATGTTCCTCTGCAAAGTTTCACAGTCTCTGCCACTCATCGGCAAACTTTGACACTGTACACGTGGTCCCCAACTCCAAAAAGTGGGTGGCATGGTGACACAGTGGTTAGCACTGCTGCCTCACAGTGCCAGAGACTCTGGTTCAATTCCCGCCTCAGGCGACTCTGTGTGGAGTTTGCACATTCTCCCCGTGTCTGCGTGGGTTTCATCCAGGTGCTCCGGTTTCCTCCCACAATCCAAAAATGTGCAGTTTAGGTGAATTGGTCATGCTAAATTGCCTGTAGTGTTAGGTGCAGGGGTAAATGTAGGAGAGTGGGTCTGGGTGGGTTACGCTTCGGCAGTTCGGTGTGGACTTGTTGGGCTGAGGGGCCTGTTTCCACACTGTAAGTAATCTAATCTAATCATAAATTGTAAATAATTATGGTCCAACCACCACCCCCTGAGGCACACCACAAGTCACTGATTGCCAGCGAAAATAGCACTCATTTATCCCTACTCTTTGCTTCCTGTCAGTCAATCAATCCTCTAGCCACGCTAATACTCTACCCCAACACCATGCATACCTTATCTTATACAGCAGCCTCATGCGTGGCACCTTGTCAAAGGCCTGTTGGAAATCGAGTTACACCACATCCACTGGGTCCCCGAGGTTCACCTTGCTTGAAATGCCTTCATAGAATTCCAAAAGATTTGTGAAGCATGACCTGCCCTTCATGAATCCATGCTACGTCTGTACAATGGGACAACTTACTTCGAGATGTGCTGCTATTTCTTCCTTGGTAATAGACTCAAGCATCTTCCCCACTACAGAGGTTAAGCTCACTGGTCTATAATTCCCCATCTTTTATCGACTTCCCTTTTAAAGCCATACACACAACCCTTTGGATCATCATCGGCCTATAATAGTTAGAACATAAATTGAAAACCTACAGCATGGAGTGAGGCTATTCAGCCCATTGTATCCATGATCAACAGAGTGCTAGCCAACCTAAACCCACTTCCCAGCTCTTCTTATGTAAGATGCGGATTTTTAAAAAATGTGGTGTCATTTCTGCCTTCTGCACCCTTTGTTTTAAAGCAGAAGTTCTTTGCATCTAATCAATCGTATTGGAAGCAGTTGACCATGGGCATATGCAAAAGCAAGTAGTGCCCAGGGAGGTTTCACAGATAGCAAATGAGACGAATAACCAGCCAATCTACCTGTTTGGTGGGGAGAATCTTGGCGAGTTCGCCATTCTGAATAATTCACCATACCTGTTCACATAGAAATGCAGCCTAGTGTGTACCCACCTGTACTGGCCAACAGGATCCTGGTTTAACAATCCCTCTGTACCGCAGAGAATGTGGAATTATTGAAGTTTTCAAGATCGACTACAAGCCTACGGTGAAATGTCCATGTATTATGAAGCTTTGCTCCATTTTACAAATTGAAAGTTCTCTTTAATGTTTGCCTTAAATTGCTTTAATTGATGACAAAATGCTTTAAATTTGAATTAGTTCCTTCCCTGTCAAAAGGGTCCAGAGGGAGCTGTGAAGAATTTCTTGCAAAGTTGTGTTGAGCTGGGATAGCTTTGCTCAAGGCCGCATTGTCATGGAGACAGTTGATTTTATGGAAATGTCAGGTTTTAAAGGGTTCATTGCGCTGTACTGCTGTCAGTAAGACAATTTATTATCCTTGGGAACTAAATTCTGACACTTGCCATGAAAGATCTCAATCTCCATAAAGCAGAGGGTTGGAATTCACCTTCCTGTGCATTCTGACACAAGGTGCATACCAGGCTTCATGCATCAACATCCTAGCAGGTTGTCATAGGAACGAGAGCATGCTTATTAAACATGCAGTAAATAAAACAAGATAAGGCAATGCTGGAAGAGACCTCATTCTGTTTTCCCAGCTGTTGCCTCTGTGTTGGTCTTTATATCTGATGAAGTATTTTCAAAGAACAGTTTTACAGCTAGGCTGCCCGTAAATCTACGGGCAATGATGTTACCAGCAACACCATGTTTCCTTCCGAACATAGCTGACATCAACAAGAATGTTGTCCTTTACACAAATTTGTCATGCTCCCGCATAAGTTGATTCTGCAGTAAGACCATACTAGGAGTTAATGAACCTTAATTCATGAAATCACCAGAGGTTGTTCAACTTTAAGACTGTTGCTTGCTAACACAGAACTTGGAATATTAGTGAAGAGAGAGATATGTTGCTGAAGCTTTCCACCTTGCATTTGATCAGTTCAAAAACAAGAATTCCAAATTTCAAACCATCACAATTTATACTGTAGGGTGCCAGTTCATTGGCAAGTTGGCTCTGATTGGCTGAGGCATTGGCATAGAGAAAAGACTGTAGGCTCCTTGGTAATTCAAAAACAGAGTGATGCCAACAGCGTGGGTTCAATTCCCGCACTGCCTGAGGTTACCATGAAGGACTCTGCTTCTCAACCTCTCCCCTCGTCTGAGGTGTGGTGACCCTCCGGTTAAACAACCACCAGTCATCATTCTGTATTGAAAGAGAAGCCCCATGGATTTCTGGGATTGTAGCAACTTTTACCTCATTCAAAAATGGAGCAAGGTTTAAATATTGTTGCTTGCTGAGAACATGTTCCTGCGTATGAATGTTTGCCACTTCCAACAAATGTAAATAAGCCTTGTTACAAACTGGACCATCAAATTACTTGTTAGCACACTCCAGATCATTCGATAAGTGTTCAAATCTGGAATCACATTTACCAGTTTTGGGTTCTGCAAGCACCGGCATTTTGGGTGCAGTCTGTAGTCTGCTTTTCATAAACAGCTAGAAGCTCATTGTTTGGTTTGGTCGGTCAGTCATTGGGATGTACGTCTTTTGTTTCTGGCACCACACTGGCACCCTCGATGCTGCTCGGCTGTTTGACAAATGGAATGATGTTTTGTTCTGATGGTAGCATCCAGTTACTGGAAAATATTGTGTCACGCAGCCCTTCCTTATAGCAGCATGGTGTGGCTCACTAACCTGCTGCTTAGATTTTGAGAGACTTGGCCTTTCCAGGATAATATTGAGGTGGCAGCTGTGAAGCTAGTGACCTTTGGTCCATTCACTAGTTTGTGAGATACACAATGTACAAAAGAGACGTGAATTGGGTTGTGCTCTATTGGTGCAGATCAAACAAATAATGAGGGCTGTATTTACTTGATTACAAATCAGATCAACTTGAGGTCACTTTTTCCAAATGTCTTTTTCATGTGTTGGAGATTTCTGGCTAACTCCACTTGTATTGTCCATAGTTCTGTTCTTTTCTAGTTCTGTTATTTGCGAGATTCCTTCAGTGACCAGTTCCGAGTCAGTCTCACAGGCAAAGGACGGAACTCTCTTTTATTGTTCACTAATGGGATGTGGGCATTACCAGAATGTTTTCCTCATCCCTAGTTGCCCCTTGAGAAGGCGGCAGTGAACTGCCTCCTTGAACTGCTGCAGTCCAAGTGCTAAAGGTAGACCCACCTTAGGGAGGGAATTCCAGGATTTTGACCCAGGAACACTGAAGGAACGGCAATTATATTTCCAAATCAGGCTGGTGAGTGGCTTGGAGGGGGACCTTGCAGGTGGTGGTGTTCCCATGTATCTGCTGCCCTTGTCCTTCTAAAGTGGAAGTGATTGTGGGTTTGCAAGGTGCTGTCTGAGGCCCTTCGGTGAATTTCTGCAGTGCATCTTGAAGATAGCACATACTGCTGCGGCTGAGTGTCGGAGATAGAGGGTGTGGAGTTTGTGGATGTGGTACTAATCAAGCAGGATGCTTTGTCCTGGATGGTGTCAAGCTTCTCTAGTGATGTTGGAACAGCAGGCATGCAGGCAAATGGGGAGCATTCCATCGTACACCTGACTTCTCCTTGTAGACCTTCAGACTTTAGCAAGTCAGGACGTGAGTTACTAACCACAGAATACCTAGCCACTGACTTGCTCTTGTAATGTTTATGTGGCAAGTCCAGTTGAGTTTAAGAGGCTTTTGCACAAGATTAAAGTGCATGGGATTGGAAAAGTGCATTGAGATGGATAGAAAACTATTTGGTAGAGAGGAAACAAAGATTAGGAATTAATGGATCCTTTTCAAATCCACTGGCAGTGACCAGTGGGGTGCCACAAGGATCAAAACTAGGACCCCAGTTATTCACAATGTATATTAATGATTTGGATGAGGGAACAAAATGTAAAATCTCAACTTTTTTTAAGATTAGATTCACATCAGTGTGGAAACAGGCCCTTTGACCCAACAAGTCCACACTGACCTTCCAAAGAGCAACCCACTCCCCTATGTTTACCCCTTCACCTAACACTACAGGCAATTTAGCATGGCCAATTCACCCTAACCTGCACATCTTTGGACTGTGGGAGGAAACTGGAGCACCCGGAGGAAACCCACGCAGACACTGGGAGAATGTGCAAACTCCACACAGGCAGTTGCCCGAGGCTGGAATTGAACCCGGGTCCCTGGCGCTGTGAGGCAGCAGTGCTAACCAGTGTGCCACCGTGAAGATGACAGCAAGTTGGGTGGGAGGATGAACTCTGGTGAGGATGCAGAGATCCTTCAGCATGATCAGGACAGTTTGGATGAGAGGGCAAATCAATGGCAGATGCAGGATCATTTGGATAAATGTGAGGTTATTCACTTTGGAAACAAAAACAAGGCTTTATTTTTTTTAAACTACCTGAATGATTACTACCCGAATGGCTGTGAATTGGGTGAGGGGATTGTGCAGTGGGACCTAGATGTCCTTGTGCACCAATTACTGAAGGTAGGTATGCAGGTGATAAAGAAGATAAATAGTATGCTGGCCTTCATTGTGAGAGGTTTCGAGTCCAGGAGCAGAGATGTGTTGTTGCAGTTATACACTGTTTTGGTGAGGCCACACCTAGAATATCCTTTTCTGAGGAGGGATGCCGTTGATCTCGTGAAGGTTTCCCAGGCTGATTCTGGGGATGGTGGGACTGACGTATGAGGAGAGATTGACGAGGTTAGGATTGTTTTTGCTGGAGTTCAGATGAGTGATGGGGGGATCTCATGGAGGCTTATAAAATTCTAATAGGACTAGACAGAGTTGATACAGGGAGAATGTTCCCGATGGTGGGTGTGTCCAGAACCAGGAGTCACAGTCTGAGGATTCAGGGTGGATCATTTAGGATGGAGATGAGGAGGCATTGCTTCACCCAAAGAGTGAGTGAGCCAGTGGAAATCATTACCACAGGAAGGAGTTGATGCCAAAACAATGAATGCATTCGAGAGGCGGCTAGATTTAGCACTTGGGGTGAATTGGATCAAAGGTTATGGGGACAAGCAGGATTAGGCTATTGAGTTGGACAATCAGCCATGATTGTGATGAATGGCATTGCAGGTCTGAAGGGCCTAATGGCCCAACTTCTATGTTTCTGGTCAATGGTAACCCCAACAAAGGCCACTGGTTAGATAACCATCTCCAATAAAAGCCAATTTCCTGGCATTTGTGTGGGATGAATTTTACTTGCTACTTATAAACTCTAGCCTGAATATTGTCCAGATTTTATTGCATTTGAGCATGGACTGCTTCAGTGTCTGGGAAGTCGCAAATGGTGCTGAACATTGTGCAATTGTTGGTGAACATCCCCACTTCTGACCTTATGATGGAGGGAAGGTCATTGATGAAGCAGCTGATGATGGTTTGGCCTAGAGCTCTATCCGCAGGAACTGCTGCAGCGATGTTGTGGAGCTAGGGTAACTGATTTCCAACAATCACAACCATTTTCCAATGTGTCAGGTATGACTCCTACGAGCAGAGCCTTTTCTGCTGATTCCCATGGATTCCAGTTTTGTTAGGGTTCCTTGCTGCCACGCTTGGTCAAATGAGGCCTTGACGTCAAGGGCAGTCACTCACGGAAACCTGTTCAGGTAACGGCAGCAGGATTCATTGAGGCCTTTTGGGATTTCTATCTGGCAGGTCGCTTCACTACATCAACTGCCGGTTTTTCTATTTCCAAAATTTTTGGTTGCAAAATGCCGTCGAGGGATTTGAACTTGCGTTCTCTTGAGTGGGAGGGGTTACTGTACTAGTCTAGTGACAACACCACTCGTAAATCTATTCTCATTGTGGGGTAGGTTGGGGCAATGTTTGAGAGAAAAGTATTTGTTTTAGTGGGTAAACTTGTGGGGCTGGAATAGAGGGGAGCCTGTGCTTTGGGCTGTGGGACTAATGGGTAAATTCAGCAAGTCTCTGAGGGTCAGATCTGGGGCTCTGGTGCTGAGGGATAAGCCTAGTGGTAGTTTCTGTATTTGTGAATCAGCAGGTACTGAAGCATAAGGAGATTGGTGAGGCCAGCTTTGGAGTATTGCACATGCGCCCCACTATATTCATAAATTAGAAGGAGTACAGAAAAGATTTACTGGGATGCTGCCTGGGCTGGAAGGTTTGAGTTGCGAGGAAAGGCTTTTTCCCTGGAGTGTAGGAGACTGAGGGATGACCTTATAGAGGTCTATAAAATCATAAAAGGCATAGATAAGGTGATTTCCCCATGGTGTGGGTGTCTAAAACTAGAGAGCATAGGTTTAAGGTGAGAGGGGACAGATACAAAAGGGTCAGGGGACAGTGTTTTCACACAGAGGGTGGTGTGTGTCTGTCGTGGGCTGATGGAGATAGTGATGAAAGCAAGTACAATGTTGTTTAAGAAGCATTTAGTCAAGTACATGGATGGGCTAGGTATGGAGGGGTATGGACCGAACGCAGGCGAATGGCAATAGTTTAATTGTGAAAACTGGGCGGCATGAGTAAGTTAGGCCGAAAGGCGTGTTTCCATGTCATAAACCTCTATGACTTGTAAATAGATAGCAAATAGATAATGGGTGCAGGAGTAGGCCATTCTGCCCTTCGAGCCTGCACCGCCATTCAATATGATCATGGCTGATCATCCTTAATCAGTATCCTGTTCCTGCCTTATCTCCATAACCCTTGATTCCACAATCCTTGAGAGCTCTATCCAACTCTTTCTGAAATGAATCCAGAGACTGGGCCTCCACTGCCCTCTGGGGCAGAGCATTCCACACAGCCACCACTCTCTGGGTGAAGATGTTTCTCCTCATCTCTGTCCTAAATGGTCTACCCTGTATTTTTAAGCTGTGTCCTCTGTTTTGGCACTCCCCCATCAACGGAAACATGTTTCCTGCCTCCAGAGTGTCCAGTCCTTTAATAATCTTTTATGTCTAAATCAGATCCCCCTCAGTCTTCTAAACTCAAGTGTATACAATCCCAGTCGCTCCAGTCTTTCAGTGTAAGGTAATCTCACCATTCCAGGAATTGACCTCGTGAACCTACGCTGCACTCCCTCAATAGCCAGAATGTCTTTCCTCAAATTTGGAGACCAGAACTGCATGCAATACTCCAGGTGTGGTCTCACCAGGGCCCTGTACAGCTGCAGAAGAACCTCTTTGCTTCTATACTCAATCCCTCTTGTTATGAAGGCCAGCATGCTATTAACCTTCTTCACTACCTGCTGTACCTGCATGCTTACCTTCATTGACTGGTGTACAAGAACACCTAGATCTGTCTGTACTGCCCCTTTACCTAAATTGATTCCATTTAGGTAGTAATCTGCCTTCCTGTTCTTGCCACCAAAGTGGATAACCATACATTTATCCACATTAAACTGCATCTGCCATGCATCTGACCACTCACCTAACTTGTCCAGGTCACCCTGTAATCTCCTAACATCCTCGTCACATTTCACCCTGCCACCCAGCTTAGTATCATCAGCAAATTTGCTAATGTTATTACTAATACCATCTTCTATATCATTAATATACATTGTAAAAAGCTGCGGTCCCAACACTGATCCCTGCGGTACCCCACTGGTCACCGCCTGCCATTCCAAAATGGAGCCATTTATCACTACTCTTTGTTTCCTGTCAGTCAACCCACTTTCAATCCAAGTTAGTACTTTGCCCCCAATACTATGCGCCCTAATTTTGCTCACTAACCTCCTATGTGGGACTTTATCAAAAGCTTTCTGAAAGTCCAGGTACACTACATCTACTGGATCTCCCTCATCCATCTTCAGAGTTACATCCTCAAAAAATTCCAGAAGATTAGTCAAGTATGATTTCCCCTTCGTAAATCCATGCTGACTCGACCTATCCTGTTACTACTATCCAGATGTGTCATAATTTCATCCTTTATAATAGACTCCAGCATCATTCCCACCACTGAGGTCAGACTAAATGGTCTATAATTTCCTGCTTTCTCTCTCCCACCTTTCTTAAAAAGTGGTACAACATTAGCCACTCTCCAATCCGCAGGAACTGATCCCGAATCTATCGAACTCTGGAAAATAATCACCAACGCATCCACAATTTCTCGAGCCACCTCCTTCAGTAAATGCTGCCTATGCCTGCGTAATATGAACTCGTTGGTGTAATTAATAGTGGCTGCCAATAGCTGTATTAAATGGAAATGCATGTTAATGTGACACAGGCCTGCCTTTCCTTTTTTTTTGTTTGTTTTTCATTCTTTGCCCTTTGCCTTACATTTTGCAAGTACCTTGTGGTTCTATCACCCCACGAACTGGAACTGATTGTGGCTCCAGGAATGTCGTGGGCCTGCTTGCTGTGGAAGTGAATGTTGCAGATAATCCTGCAAGCCTCTCCAAAGATAGCGAGTCTTTAATTCCTCATCAGTCAACGGCAGAAATAAAGTTTCCCCCTCCAGTACGATGCTTATTTGGTGAGGTGTTAATTGCTTGAACTGACAATTGTAGGTTGCTGCCCATAACTAGCAAAATTCGAGTGTGAGAAACACTGTCTTGGGAAGTTACTAATTCAGCAGTACATTGTGCCCATTGTAAAGGATTATTTTTCGATCGATGGTTCTTCTCAAACCCATTTGCATGTAGGGAATGTCAAAAATGTGTTTTGGAATGTACTTTTTAATTGCTTTTTGGACAGTTCTCTATAATGCATTTAAAGTGGTAGATTGAAGTTTGGTTGTGCGGTAGTTTGATGGAAGTTATTTGGCACTGAATGGAAATTGTATTTAAAATTCTGCTGTGTGTTATGCTATTTATGTCAATAGCAACCACATGTCATTGTTGAAACCAGCACGTCTTAACATCCTGTCTGTGCAGAGCACTATGTTGAAATTTAGACCCATTGTTGACTTTAAAGGGTATATTTTGAAAGAAAGGAAAACATGATTCAGTTAAAGCTTCCAGAAACTAGAGTCCATATGTCAACTTTCAAGCAATCATAGCAATTAAATAACATGAGGAAATGGTTTTGATTGATTGGCAAGTTGACTCTGATTAACTGAGGACTAAACATGGAGAAATTAACCGGGAACTGTAAGCTCCCCATGCTCCTCAATGCAAAAAAAAGCGAAGTTTTACTGGCAGAGAGCAGGTCACTGTATGCAATTGTAAACAGAAAATGTGGAAAATCTCAGTGGGTCAGGCAGCATCTGTGGTAAGAGAGCAAGCTCACGCTAGATAAGTCTTCATCAGAGATTCGGCTGAGATGAATTTCTTGGTGTCACAGTCCAGCCCATTAAGCTGGAGGTCAAAATCCTGCTATTGAAAGAGTAAAGATAACTCATGGAAATGACAGAAGTCCCTCGACAGAAAGAAGCCAAATGGGTTAATATTAATCATGAAGGAAGGAAGAAGACAGCTATGCTTTACATTATTTCTTGTCAAATGATAGTTTTTGTTAAACACATGCTAGTATTGAGGAAAAATGAAACTTTTTTAAAGATGTAGCTTACTGTGGTGTTGTTGGCAATGTCTGTCTGAGTTGTGTTTACAATGGAATAAGAATTCAACCTAACATAATAAATAGCAGGTATTGATAATATTGACCTAATTGTATTCTATTATCTGGATATAGCATTTTATATTGTAATGGACAACTTTTTTTTTAAAAGTAGAGAGAAAACAGTAAAAGGTAAATGTAAAGTTGTCATGGTCCAACCAAACACGCACTCTCACTCCCTCATTAGGGAGAGATGACTGGTGCTGGTTTAACCTGAGTCACCACTCACTTCAGCTAGGGAAAGGGTGAGAAGGAGAGAGCTTCCTGGTAACCCTCATCTCTGGCCATCAGCGAATGGACTATCTCACCCTGAGAGGGACTCAAACATCACACGACACCAGGTTATAGTCCAACGGATTTATTTTAAAACACTAGCTTTCAAAGCACTGCTCTTTCATCAGGTGTTAGTCAGAGAGGAAGACTTTAGGCACACAATTTATAAGGAAAAGATCAAATAGTCAAACAACTCATGTGAATGAATTAAACACACATAAGAGAGCTCCTGAATCTTTAATCAGTTAGAATGGAGGTGCAGGATTTGATTGATTAATGTGCAAATCCCAGAATTTCTTTCAAGTCAATGCCCTGAGACAACTGAAGGTGTTATCTATATAAAGGAGGTGATCCCTCAGAACAGACAATATATTTTAGGCATGAGGTCTGATTTGGATCTGTCTGTCTCATTTATTTCCAAAGCAGACTTCGGGATAAACAATGATTCAGAGTTACCAAGCAGAGGCTGATATCCAAGTTCGGAACCCATGAGGATGGCCTCAACTGGGTTCATATCACACTACTGGTGATCCCACCACACCGCACATGCACACGTACACGCACACTTTTACATACAGGCACACACGCACACACACTTTTACATGCAGACACACACTCTCATGCATACTCTCTCAGATGCATTGACTTCCTCCCAGTCATGTACACTCTCTCTCAAACACGTGCACAGTATCTCTCTCACACACACATTCTCTCTCAGATGCATATGCTCATGCTCATGCTCATGTTCACACACACACACTCCCTCAAACGCGCACACACACTCTCTCCCCTTCTCTCCTCTTCTCCCCCCCCCACACAAACAAACAAACAAACATACACACACACACACACACACACACACACACACACACACATATACACACACACACTCCCCCTCTCTGTCATGCGTCTGCACGTATACAACACACACACATATATAAATCAGTGGGGTGATTTTGCATTTGCAGATACTTCTATTTTACTGAAAAAGCACACAATTAGTAGACAGTCGATTTTATAAATTCCTACTTTGGAAATAAAAGACACAGATCCAAACAAGACCTCCCACCTAAATTACATTCAGTCTGGCGGGGTCACCTCCTTGAAATTGATAACCCCTTCGGTTGTTGCAGGGCAGTGACTTGAAAGAAATTCTAGGATTTGCACATTAATCAATCAAAGCCTGCGCCTCCATTCTAACTGATTAAAGATTCAAAAGCCATCTTATGTGTGTTCAGTTCATTCACATGAGTTGTATGACTTTTTGATCTTTGCCTTATAAATTCTGTATCTCAGGTCTTTCTCTGTCACTAGCATCTGATGAAAGAGCAGTGCTCCAAAAGCTAGTGTTTTCAAATAAACCCATTGGTCTATAACCTGGTGTCATGTGATTTTTGACATTGTCCAACCCTGTCCAACACTGGCGCCTCTGCACCCTGAGAGAGAGGGTTGCATAACTGCCTCTCTGCTTTTGCTGTGAGGTATAAATAAAATTGGTTCAACAATAACCTCATGCAGTCGGTTCACATGATGAGTTTTTCCTCAATCTCTAATTAAAGGGAGTTGGAGCTGCCTTCTTGAACGACAGCTGTCCTTGTGGTGTAGGGGTGTCCACAGTGCTCTTAGCAAGGGAATTCTGGGGTCTCTCCACTTGTGATGAAGGAGCAATGATATATGTTCAAATCAGAATTCGAATGACTCCTGACTTAGAGGGGAGCACATTGGGGTGACCTGCTGTCCTGATCCTTGTAGATGCCAAAGGTAACGGGCTTGGATGGTGCTTTGAGAGTCCTGTTGGATTTCTGCTTCATCTTGGAGATGATGCACACTGTCGCTACTAGAGGATGGTGAAAGGCTGAAAGGAGGATGTGATGCCAATCAAGTAGATTGATTTGGCCTAGGTGGAGTTGAGCTACTTGAGTGTTGTCAGAACTGTATTCCATCACACTCCTGACAGATGCTTTATAGACAATGGTTAGATTTTGAGAAATTGGAGAATGAGTTATTCATAAATGAATACCCAGTCTCTCAAGTATTCTTGTAGCCATAGAAGTTTTACAGCAAATCCAGTTCAGGTTCTGGTCAGTGCTAATCCCCAGGATGTTCTGGGGATTCAGTGATGTTAATGCCATTGAATGTCAAGGGGAGGTGATAAGATTCTCTCACTAGTTGGAGATTACCGTTGCACACCACTGATGTGGACTGATGTTATTTGTCACTTGTCAGCCCTACATGAACGTTGTCCAGATCGTGGTGTTACTGGCTTGAACTGCTTTGTTATCAGATGAGCTGTAATTGATACTGAGCACTGTGCAAACACCCCACTTCCGGCATTATGATGGGGGGGTTAGCTAACGATGAAGCTGCGACAGATGATTGATCCGAGGACCCTCCCCTGAGGAATGCCTGCCAACATATCCTGAGGGTGAGAAAGTGGGCCCACATTCAACCATAGCCCTTTTCCAGTATGCTAAGCATGACTTCAACCAGCAGAGTCTCACTGCTTCCCTTTGATTCTAGTTTTGCTGGGTGGTTCACTGTGTGGCTTTGGTGTCAAGGGTCCTCCCTGGAAATCAGCTCTTTTGTCCATTTTTGTACCAAGGCTGTAAGTAGATTTGGAGCTGAGTGGTCTTGGCAGAATGTAAACTGAGCGCCAGAGAGCAAGACACTGCTGTCATCACCTTCCATGACTTTGCTAATGATTGAAAGATGGCTGATGGGTCATAGTTATCAGGGTTGGATTTGTCTGGCCTTTTGTGAACTGGAACTACACCAAGTAGTTGCCAGTGGTGTAGCTGTACTGGAATGGCTTATTTAAGGGCATTGCTGGGGAATATGCCACACCATGAGGTAACAGATTACAGTGGAATATGATTTTGCCTCTGCTGATGGCCCACAGTCCCTCATGTATGTCTGGCTTCACTTGCTTGATCTGTTTTGAGCCTATCCCATTTAGCACAGCCATACAATATGATGCTAGGTCTCTTCATCGTGAAAATACAGAAGAGAAAGGCTCTGCAATGGTCACTCCCACTGATACTGTCATAGAATCATAGAGATGTGCAGCACGGACACAAACCCTTCGGTCCAACTCCTCCACACTGACCAGATATCCCAGCCTAATCTAGTCCCACCTGCCAGCACCCAGCCCATATCCCTCCAAACTCTTTCTATTCATATACCCATCCAGATGCCTTTTAAATGTTGCAATTGCACCAGCCTCCACTATTTCCTCTGGCAGCTCATTCCATATACATACCACTCTCTGTGTGAAAAAGTTGCCCCTTAGGTCTCTCTTATATCTTTTCCCTCTCACCCTAAACCTATGCCCTCTAGTCCTGGACTCCCCCACCCCAGGGAAGAGCCTTTGCCTATTTATCCTATCCATCCCCCTCATGATTTCATAAACCTCTATAAGGTCACCCCTCAGCCTCTGACGCTCCAGGGAAAACAGCCCCAGCCTATTCAACCTTTCCTTCTAACTCAAATCCTTCAACCCTGGCAACATCCTTGTAAATCTTTTCTGAATGGTCAGATGCATCTGGAACATGTGGATTGATAGGGCCAAAATCAAATAAAGTCCCTCCGCACCTTCTGAATGCCCTGTCTAGGACTTGGCCAGCTTAGCCAGTAGTGTTTCTGCCTCCCACATTGGGTGATAGGTATTGAAGTCCTACATTCTGCAACCTTACTTAGTGCTTCCTCCAAGTCAAGCTCCACATGGAGTCCTGGTGCGTCAGCTGAGGCAGGCCAGTAGATGGTAGTGGGCTAGTGGGTGTTTTATTTTGGCTCCTATTATTCCCATCATTCTTCACTCTTTAAAAGAAAATCTGTGATCTAATCAGTTTCTGTTTCATATATAACATTCTTCGAATAAAATTAGAAAAAGGAATAATATTTTCATTCTGAAACTGTGATGATGAATTCTCAAGACATAACTGTTCAATGATGAAATTCGAATTAAGGCAGTTAAGGTAGTTAATCTGTGATCAGACCCAGCAAAAGGGACTGAATCTTCCTAATGCTGTGTCTCATACCTCTTCAAATGATAAAGTCTGAGCTAAAAGTATGTATACATAATTGTTAGAGTTTGTGATTTCAAAATAGTGGTTACTTTGGTAAAACTTTTTGTGAAAAAGTTGAGATCAGACGATCTTTCTGTAACTGTGACTTCATCCAGTGCATTCAGAGTGCAATAGACAATAGGTGCAGAAGTAGGCCATTCTGCCCTTCGAGCCTGCACCACCATTCAATATGATCATGGCTGACCATTCTTAATCAGTTATCCTGTTCCTGCCTTATCTCCATAACCCTTGATTCCACAATCCTTGAGAGCTCTATCCAACTCTTTCTGAAATGAATCCAGAGACTGGGCCTCCACTGCCCTCTGGGGCAGAGCATTCCACACAGCCACCACTCTCTGGGTGAAGAAGTTTCTCCTCATCTCTGTCCTAAATGGTCTACTCCATATTTTTAAGCTGTGTCCTCTGGTTCGGCACTCATCCATCAGCAGAAACATGTTTCCTGCCTCCAGAGTGTCCAGTCCTTTAATAATCTTATGTCTCAATCAGATCCCCTCTCAGTCTTCTAAACTCAAGGGTATACAAGCCCAGTCGCTCCAGTCTTTCTGCGTAAGGTAGTCCCGCCATTCCAGGAATTGACCTTGTGAACCTACGCTGCACTCCCTCAATAGCCAGAATGTTTTTCCTCAAATTTGGAGACCAGAACTGCACGCAGTACTCCAGGTGTGGTCTCACCAAGGCCCTGTACAGCTGCGGAAGAACCTCTTTGCTTCTATACTCAATCCCTCTTGTTATGAAGGCCAGCGTGCTATTAGCCTTCTTCACTACCTGCTGTATCTGCATGCTTACCTTCATTGACTGGTGTACAAGAACACACAGATCTCTCTGTACTGCCTTTTTACCTAAATTGATTCCATTTAGGTAGTAATCTGCCTCTTTGTTCTTGCCACAAAAGTGGATAACCATATATTTATCCACATTAAATTGCATCTGCCATGCATCTGATCACTCACCTAACCTGTCCAGGTCACCCTGTAATCTCCTAACATCCTCCTCACATTTCACCCTGCCACCCAGCTTAGTATCAACAGCAAATTTGCTAATATTATTACTAATACCATCTTCTATATCATTAATATACATTGTAAAAAGCTGCGGTCCCAGCACTGATCCCTGCGGTACGCCACTGGTCACTGCCTGCCATTCCAAAATGGAGTCGTTTATCACTAATCTTTGTTTCCTGTCAGTCAACCCACTTTCAATCCAAGTTAGTACTTTGCCCCCAATACCATGTGCCCTAATTTTGCTCACCAACCTCCTCTGTGGGACTTTATCAAAAGCTTTCTGAAAGTCCAGGTACACTATATCTACTGGATCTCCCTCATCCATCTTCAGAGTTACATCCTCAAAAAATTCCAGAAGATTAGTCAAGCATGATTTCCCCTTCATAAATCCATGCTGACTCTGACCTTTCTCGTTACTACTATTCAGATGTGCCGTAATTTCATCCTTTATAATAGGCTCCAGCATCATTCCCACCACTGAGGTCAGACTAACTGGTCTATAATTTCCTGCTTTCTCTCTCCCACCTTTCTTAAAAAGTGGTACAACATTAGCCACCCTCCAATCTATAGGAACTGATCGTGAATCTATCGAACTCTGGAAAATAATCACCAACGCATCCACGATTTCCCGAGCCACCTCCTTCAGTACCCTGGGATGTAGACCATCAGCCATAGCAGGCGACTGCTAGGCTCTTGAGTGTTCATTCTGTGGTGGTTTATGACAGGTATGGTAAACATGGAAGACTATTGGCTTGATTTCAGTTCAGCATAACCAAGGATGGATTTTCCGTCAAAAACCCAGAACATTTTTGGGTCCCTTTGAGAAGATCTGACTGGAAATATAGTTTCTGTACAGGAAAGGAGTTATATTTTTCCCAGAGCAGTTCAGGGTAATCATGGTTATCTCAATAGAAGAGGTTAGTTTGTGCAACTTCCAGACTGACTGTTTCATTAGAAATCTCCAGTTTATCAAAAACTGAGAAAGTCTAAGCTCTCAGTTTCTTGCATAATTTGTAAGAAGGCTCCATGCTTCGCAGTAAGGAATTTGGACAGAATTAGTTAAGTAGAAGTTAAAGATTTGATGAATGGAGTAATTTCACTGTTTTTGAGTCTCTGCAAGTTGATAATGTTAATATTTTGTTTTTATTGTATGCTTTAAGATTTTCCTAAACCGTCTTTTATGTCTGGACAGCTAGAACCTTCTTGGTTTCAGTTTTTGTTTGTGTTATAAATCAATTGTTAAATAAACTCTGCTGCCTCATGTGGCCTTGTTCCAAGGATTTACCACCACATTAATTAAAATACGAAAAAGCAACTGTTAAGCCAGCTTTCATTCTGGGATCTGACTTATCCAGTGCTGTCATAGAACAGTACAGCACAGTCCAGGCCCTTCAGGCCTCGATGTTGTACCGGCCTTTTATCCTACTCTAAGATCAGACTAACCTCCATACCCTTCATTGTACGCCCTTCCATGTGCCTATCCAAGATTCACTTAAATTTCCCTCATGTATCTGACTCTACTACCACTGGCAGTGCATTCCACTCACCCACCACTCTCTGCGTAAAGAACCTACCTCTGACATCACCCCTAAACCTTCCTCCAATCACCTTAAAATTATGCCCCCTCGTGATAGACATTTCCACCCTGGGAAAACATCTCTGACTATCTACTGTATCTGTGCTTCTCACCATCTTGTGCACCTCTATCCAGTCAATAAGAAAGCCCCTGGCTCCCTCAACCTTTCTTCATAAGACAAGCCCTCCAGTCCAGGCAGCATCCTGGTAAATCTCCTCTGCACATTCTCTAAAGCTTCCACATCCTTCCTATAATGAGGTGACCAGAACTGAACGCAATATTTCACGTGTTCTCTAACCAGGGCTCTGTAGAGCTGCAGCATAACCTCACGGCTCTTAAATTTAATCCCCTGCTAATGAAAGCCAACACACCATACGGCTTCTTAACAACCTTATCAACCTGGGTGGCAACTTTTGAGGGATCTATGGAATGGACCCCAAGATCCCTCTGTTCCTCCACATTGGTAAGAATCCTGCCTTTAACTCTGTATTTTGTATTCAAATTTGACCTACCAAAGTGAACGACTTCACACTTTTTCCAAGTTGAACTCCATCTGCCACTTCTCATCCCAGTTCTGCATCCTGTCAATGTCCCATTGCAACATCCAACAGCCCTCCACACTATCCACAACTCCACCAACCCTCATGAGCTTTGCTCCTAACAAGTAGTTCAGCTAACTTGTTGAGTTTCTGATATACAGTCCTCTGGAGGATGTCTCCAGTTTATATCGAATTACACAGCATTTATAAGGAGCAATAACCAAGCCATTCAGCTCTATTGGACTATGTGAGCATTTATGCTCTACAGGAGTCTGTTCATATCCTACTTGATGTAACCCTCTCATCATGGCCTTCTATTGTTCTCTCCCTTATCTAGATAGCTGCCCATCGATTGTTGTTGTGCATAATTGACCTGGGGGAATTTCTTCTGCTCTGATCCCCATACCCCCTAATCCTGTGCTTTCTTCTTCAGTTCCTCATATGAGCATCCTATGTACTACCTCAACAAACAATATAGTGAGAGAATAGAGTAAACGCGGTCTTCTTCATGGGTGCGTAGAGGAAGCTCAGGATCTCTTCCTGCAGGCTCCTCCACCTATAAGCAGTGTTATACCAGCTCTTCTGCCATCGGCCCTGCTATCTTAGATTACTGTTCTTCTCAACTACCTCCTTACTTCTGACATCAACATTTATTTGAATTTGACCGACCGTTCTATTTATTCAACTGTCATTTTCTGCAGGTTAGTGTTTCACAGCACAGTGTGCAGTTGCTTTCAGATTGCAACTCTAGGAATTTGTTAATCTGCAGCATCTGAATCACTTCAGTATTGAATTTATTTAAGCTGCTGGGGTGGCAGACAGAGAGAGAGAAATGAAGGTGGATTTAACCCTTTACTGTGCTTTTTCAAGTGAGGAACAATTTCCCAAGACTTGTATGTCTGAGACAATCTACAACTGTTGTCACGCTTCCCTTCTCAATACTGCCACCAAACGTGGCAAATGAAGAGGCTAATTCAGTGCTAAATGTTGACTCTGCTCCTCTGTGACAGAGGCTTTGGTACAGTGAAGCTTGGGTTTCACCTTCCAGTCAAATTTGTTGCGATTCTGATTTTAACCAGTTGCTGGCTGACAATCTAGAGAGTTAAGTTGCTCCACACTTGACTGATTTGTAGCTCAGCCGGGAGTACAGCAAAGGTTGTGGCAATGACCTCCAAGAAGCTAACCCTCACCTTGATGAGCTTGACCTCGCTAACAATGCTTGGGTTTCTGATTTTCCTGCTGTGTCTATATTCCACATTTATTGTTCTGCAGAATGGTTAGAGTCACTTTTTTTTTAATTCATTCATGGGATGAAGGCATTGCTGGCTAGGCCTGCATTTATTGCCAATTGCTAATTACCCAGAAGGCAGTTTAAGAGTCAACCACATTGCTGTGGTTCTGGAGTCAATCTAGGCCAGATCAGGTAAGGATGGAAGTTTCCTCCCCTAAAGGACATTAGTGAATCAGATGGGGTTTTTTTTCCCAACAATTGACAATGGACTCACAGTCATCTTAATTCCAGATTTTTATTGAATTCACATTCCACCATCTGTCATGACGGGATTCGAGCCCAGGTCCCCAGAACATTATATGGGTCTGTAGGTGAACAGTGCAGTGGTAATACCATTAGGCCATGGCTTCCCTATTTGTGTTTTGTGTAGCTTCTGTGTTTTTCTGGAGCTTGAACCTCGAGATGGTGCAAAAACAGTCCAAATCCTCCATTTCAATTGTACTGCCTGTATCCTCAGTGGAGAAGCCTGAGGGGTTGAATCTCCCTATTCTAGATTAGATTACTTACAGTGTGGAAACAGGCCCTTCGGCCCAACAAGTCCACACCACCCCGCCGAAACGCAACCCACCCATGCCCCTACATTTACCCCTTACCTAACACTACGGGCAATTTAGAATGGCCAATTCACCTGACCTGCACATCTTTGGACTGTGGGAGGAAACCAGAGCACCCGGAGGAAACCCACGCAGACACTGGGAGAACGTGCAAACTCCACACACAGTCACCTGAGGTGGGAATTGAACCCAGGTCTCTGGCGCTGTGAGGCAACAGTGCTTTTAAAACAACCAATAGAGGACAATTGCAAAATTGTTCAAAGGTTTATCCTTAGACATTGCCAACAGTAATCCATTTTGAAGGTTTTGCTCCACCATCTCTAAATCTGAACTAATATTATTCCAGAGTATGATTAATGTGAATGTATTCCACTCTCCGAAGTTTGATTATTTCAGTGAGCTTCATGGTTGTTTAATTTCTGCTTGTTACTTGGAGATGTTAAGTTGATTACTTTTATATTTATGTTGTGTCATTCCACATTATCAGGGTGCTCCAGTGCGCTTCATAATGAGGGGATTATTTTTGACGTTGAGCACTGAGATGTATGAGGTCCATGACCTCAGTTTATCCAAAACTTACCCTGGGTCTGGCATACCCATCACCCATCACCCATCACCCATCGAACCAAAATTGGCTTCTGGTCAAGCAGCATCACAATTGTAAAACACTCAACCTCGTGCTGAATCTTCCCATGACCTTGCCCCTTGCTATCTCTGTTCTTCCTTCAACCATGGAGCCTTCAAAAAACTCTATGCATTTCAAGCTGTATTTGGGAAACATGGGCTTTCTTTCATCCCACCATTGCCTTCAGCTGCCTAGATCTCCGGCTGTAGAATTCCCCACTTTACTGTGTCAGCTGTGGTTTAGTTGAGAATGCTCTCCCCTCCGGCTTACAGGGTTCTTGAACATAAAAGTCAAGACTGTCACTTCAGTGCAATACTAAAGGAGTGCTGCACTGGAGATGCCATCTTTCAGGTGAAATGTAAAACTGAGGCTCCTTCTGTCTGTTCAGATGACTGTAAGCGATGCCTTGGCCCTATATCGGAAAAGAACAGGGTAAATTTCTGATATTTATCACCTCAAAACATAACTAAATCGGATTCTCTGATCTTGCATGTTGGTAGTGGGAGGTTGTTATATACAAATTGGCTGCTGCACTTCCTTACATGATGACAGCAACCACACTTGAAATTTATTTGATTGGCTGTGAAGCACTTTGTGATGTCACATCGTCATGTAGATCAAATCGTCATCTTTCTATGGGAACCATGGCCTCTCCAACATCAAGCCATTCCATAATGCCTTGACCAGGATTTAGGTTGTCTGCTTGGAAAGCTCCCTGGTGTCAATTTCTCTCTGGCAATGACAATGAATTCACAGAATCCCTACAGTGTAGAAGCAGGCCGTTCAGCCCACAGCAGCCCTCTGAAGAACATCCCACCAGATTCAACTCACCACTGATCTATCCCTGCATTCCCCATGGCTAATCCACCTAATCTACACATCCCTGGACACTATGGGCCATTTAGCATAGCCAATCCACCTAACCTGCACATTTTTGGACTGTGGGAAGGAAACCAGAACACCCAGAGGAAACCCACGCAGACACGGGGAGAATGTGCAAACTCCACACAGACAGTTGTCCGGGAGTGAAATTGAAACTGGCTGCCTGGCACTGTGAGGCAGCAGTGCTAACCACTGAGCCACCATCCACCCTCAATGTGGTGATATTACATTAATACGTGATTTTAGTGCAGTCAAATGATCGGGTATGGCCATATTGCTTAATGGAGGAACCTAAGACCAGGACACTGGGACAACTCTGGGTTCCAAGTAGTGCTGTGGGATCTTTTGTATCCCCCGAGATCTCCCTTTAACAGTTCAGCTGAAAGTCACCAGTCAGTCCCTGCAGCACTCCCTTAGTATTGTACTGAACTGGATTACAAGCTCAGCTTCTGAGGTGGCCTGGAACTCCGACAGGATTGTCACTGACGGCTAGAGGCTGGTTGGTGCTCAGGATTGTTGAATGAACACTGAAGCAGTGCTACCTGTCGCTACAGCTTTGATCTGGACCTATATCATTCAATTATAAATATGATGGTTTCCAAATCAAAAATGAAGTATTAAATTTTTCTGTTGACCTTGCATTTTGCACTTTATCTCAATCCTGCCCTTACTGAGGTAGATGGCTGGCTGACTGATCTCTGTAAAGGATGATAGTATCATCCAACAGGGGTGTTGGTGTCTATAAAGCCCATTCTCATTCTCTGACTCTTTTAGACTCCTGTGTCTACATCTCCTACACAATCTAAGGAAGTCACAGATCTCCATTCCCATGCTCACGTTTCATTATTAAGCATACTGCAATTTTGAGTCGTCGAGGTGAAAAAGCCGCAGACTGTCTTGGGCTGAAATGAATCATAAGAACAGCAGTAGGCCATTCAGCCTGTTCCACCACTCAATGAGATCATGGCTGATCCATGGCCTAACTCTGAAAAGCTGCCCTCTGCTCCTATTCCTTTGAATGTTTTCTTAACAATTTATCTATCTCAGATTTAAAATTAACAACTGATCTAGCGCTCACTGCCATTTGTGGAAGAGAGTTCCAAATCTCCAGCAGAATAGCATATGAACATCTCTCCTGAACAGCCTGGTGTTAATTTTAGACTGCACTCCCTACTTTTAGCATCCTCAACCAGTGGAAATAATTTATCTTCATCTGCCTAACATAACTGAACATAACTATCTGGTATTCACGTTGCGGCATTCATCCTGTCCCTGGGAACAGAGGCTGGGAGGATGTCATCAGCTGTGGCTCAGTTGAGGTAGTTCTCTCTTGCTCTGCGTTAGGAAATCGTGCATTCACATTCCTGTCCAAGGAACTGAGCACAGTTCCACACAGGCACACCAGTTCTGAAGAGCGAGCATTGCACTGTCAGAGGCACCCCCCTTTAAGTCAGACATTAACCTGTCTGCCTGCCTCAAGTGGGTGGGCATAAAAATCTCTCCGCACCATTTCAGAATCATCCTGAGAGGGTGATCTCCTGATGTTCTGTCTTATATGTATCCCAGAACTCAAAAACAGATCAACATTATACTGCCATCTGTGGGATCATGTGTACAAATTGGTAATATGATCCCCTACATTTCAGTATTGATGACATTCCAAAGGCTGTAAAATGTTTTAGCGCATGCATATATGAAATATGTGGCCAGTGTTTGTTTTTAAACAAGAGAGCACAAGGCTTCAAAAACTACATATTTGTGGGGCTTGAAAAGTCTGAAAGACATTTTGAGGCTTAATAGTAAAACATAAATTGCTCCACATGACGCATTGATTAGTCAAGAGACATGTAATTAGTTTACACAACATGAAGGGGGAGGTTAGAAGATGAATTTCACTACAGCGGTTTATAAGAACACTGGTTGCTTTAACTGAATGATGTTATTGAGTCAGATAATGGAGTAACATTTAAAAAGTAATTGGAGTAGTATTTGAAAAGGGGAATGCAGAATGACACCGGGTTAATAAGATTTGGCCCAATGTTTCCTTTTTATAAAAGCAAATCTTCTGTGAGATGTGGGTACTGCTGGCAGGGCTGATGTCTGTTGCTCTTTCCTCATTGCCCTTTGACCTGATTGTCCAGCTAGGCCATTTCAAAGGACAGTTCAGAATCAAGTTGGGTCTGGTGTCATGTGTAACCCAGACCAGATAAGGATGGCAGTTTTCTTTTACCCTAAGTGACATTAGTGAACCAGATGGTTATCGATGATTGTTTGATAGTCACCATCATTAGATAATAGCAGATGGATTAATGGAAATTAAATACCACCAGGTGCAGTTATGGATTTGGAACACACATCCCTGGAGCTTTTGCATGGGTTCTCTGGATCGCTGGTCTAGTCTTATTACCATGACAGGAGAAAGTGAGGGCGGCAGATGCTGGAGATCACAGTCGAGAGTGTGGTGCTGGAAAAGCACAGCAAGTCAGGCAGCATCCGAGGAGCAGGAGAATCGACATTTTGGGCATAAGCCTTTCATCAGGAAGCCCTAATGAAGGCCTTATGCCCAAAATATTGATTCTCCTGCTCCTCGGATGCTGCCTGACCTGCTGTGCTTTTCCAGCACCACACTCTTACCACTTATTACCATGACACTACCATCTCTCCCCTCAGGAGGAGAAAACCACCAACAATATTAACATAATCGGCTGAAAGGTGACCCTTGTGTTATGATTTGACAGAGTTATCCAAATGCATTCATGTCTGTTCCCTACACAGTCACCAATAGACCAGTTATTCATGGTAAGTTTAGATACAGGTACATTTGGCAAGGAAAAGGTCAGTTCTAGGGGTACAAAATATAGATGTCCCTTTGCTTTATCTGAGTTAAATAGTAATGGAAAAAGAAATAAGTTTGGTAAAGAAAAGCAAAAACAAAACATTAACCACAAAATATATCCTAGCAATATGTAGGGGTCAGAAATTCTCTAATTCTCAGTAAGCAGAGCTCTGTTAAATCTAAAAGTGGACCTTGATGGATTTAGTTGCTTGCGAATGTCTTTAGTGAAGAAATGCTGGACTTAAATCAAGAAGCAGTCAGAAAGCAAATGAATTCCCAATGCAGTGGTGAGTGCGAGCCTCCCTCAGAGAATTGAAGGTGTGATTTACTTTGGATTACACAAGAGTCTAAATTTGGATGGGAAGTGTATACAGTGATTCTCCCACTCCCCTCCTTCCCACCCCCCCAGCCTGTTACAAGTCGAATCTCGCAGGACCCCATGTGCGTGTAGTGATACATATCAATAAGTGCAGGAATTTTCAGTCAAGATTTGGGTAAAAGTTCAAGCTCACTTGGGACAAAATATTTCCACCTCCCTCCATGTTTTTCCCTCTGTGGGGAGAATTCCACAGATGCTTTAAACCTGTTGAACCGTGAAGAGCAAAATTTTCAAGTGCCATGTGCTGTTTGTTAGCTAAGTCGTTGCTATTTTGTGATTTCAGTGTGAAATGACACATTTCCACATGTCCTTGAATCACTGCCTCACTCCCCATGAAATGCCGCACTCTGTCTAACTGGGGAACTCTGTGAAACATGGCCACAACTCTGGAACTCCTTCTGGATACTGACGTGTTTGAGGGAGCCCATGTAAACCCCTTGCAAATCATGACAAAATAACCTTTTAAAGTGACAACATCATCACAGAATTATATACTGACCTTGCGTAGTGTTGAGCCCCAGTCTCAGCACACTGGAGATTTTGATGCCACCATCTGGAGGTGGGGATGGATGTGAATCTCTAGAAGGGTGTGATAAGCAAGGGAGGAGGAGAGGAAGTGAACTCCCAAAAGCGTCCTCCTGTGCAGAACACATCATAACCAACCTCCTTCCAGCAACAAGACACCGCTTGGCAACACCAAAGCTACAGACTCTCTTAGCTACCTCACTGTTTGAGGAAGGAACTACAGGAATGGCCTTGTCCCTCGCAGCCTGACCCCCAGTGGTGCCTCCTGAGGCAATCACCATTGTTTCCAATCAGCCATCAACCTGGCCCCCAAACACTGAGGGGCCATGGGAAAATTGACATTGACCATCTCAAATATTCCCATCTCCACAAGATAATTCTTACCCATCACTTCCATAAACCTCCAGGCCCATAGCACCTGGTCAACTCTCAAATCCACTTTCGGACCATTTGCAAAGTGGTCCCTGCTCTCTCTTCCAGGAAACTACATGATTGGGTTGGCAAAAATGACCAATGGGAACAGGACCTTATCGAAAGAATAAGCACTGCTTTATTTGATATTAATGTGGTGACTTACACACCACCCTCAACCTGCGAGTAACTCCCTGTCCTGAACACACAGCAACTCATTAGGAGTTGGGCAGTGTAAAGGGGAGGTTTTCTCACCCCGTCAGGCACACTGAGGTCAGTCAGAGGTCAGGAACCCCTAGGTCCCAAACACTGCTGGTAGAGGCCTGGTCCAGAGGAGATCCAAAGGTGAAAAAGTAAGTTAGGTTTTTTTAATATCCTGTTGAGGTGGGGACCTCATGGTCAGGGGGCTGTAGGGGGAGAAGTGAGAGCAGGGGTGTGATTTTCAGAGTCCACCCTCCTTGCCCACCATGTGTTCTTTTGAATAGTCCACACTGAGACAATCTGAAGAGATATCTCCGTGTCAGAGTCAAACCTCAATCAGCAGGTCCCTCTGGCTTAGGGAAGCCAACCACTTTACTCACCAACTGAGAAGGCAGGTAATCAGGCTGGTGGCATGTGAAGGCCCTTAAGGGATCGTTAATTGACCCCTTAACAACCTTAATTGTTGACGAGTCAAGACTGTCTCCCATAGATCTCATCCATTATTCCCCCTTTTCTTCAGGTAGGACAATTTCTGGCCTCACTCATCTATTTGCACGTCCTCAACTGTTCCTCCATCCCCTGTCCAGCTCAGTCCTGTTACTACTGTCCAGTCTGAAGTGAGGGAGAAACCATTCAAAAGTTGAGAAGCAACAACGCCTTTGGTTGTAGATGGACTCTGTACCGAAATTCCATAACACAACAGAAGGACACTCTCCTGGCAGCAGGTCATTGAACAGATCCTCTTCAACCGCCTCCTTCCTGTGACTGAGGAACTCCTTCCAGTGTATTGGTGCCCATCAAGAGACACCACCAATGTGCTGTTGCTGCTGTTCGATGCAGGAAGCAAACACCAAGCACTCTACGTGATTCTCCTTTCACTACATGAAAGCCTATGTCACTGTCAGGAATTGTGAAGTATCCCCATCAGAAACTCATCACCAATCTCTCTCCTCCATGATAACATGTAATCAGCGATGTTCACCAATGGAACCAAAATAGCTCAGTGGAGACAAGGTTCAATCTATGGACTCAATCGTCAGCATTGCTGCCTCACAGCACCAGGGACCTGGGTTCAATTCCACCTTCAGGCGACTGTCTATGTGGAATTTGCACATTCCCCCCTGTGTCTGCGTGGGTTTCCTCTCACAGTCCAAAGAGGTGCAGGTCAGGTGGATTGGCCAAGCTAAATGACCCATAGTGTCCAGGCATGTGCAGGCTAGGTGGCTTAACCATGGGAAATGTAGGGTTATAGGTATAGGATTGGGGAGGGGATGTGGGTCCAGGTGGACTGCTCTTCAGTGCAGACTCAATGGGCCAAATCACCTGCTTCTGCGCTTTAGGGATTCTGTGGAGCCAGGCAATGTCACCGTCTTCTCCATTTTCCTCAATGTAATCCTGCATCTCACCTCCAGGCAGATCAAAATAATCCACAGGATAGATGGGAATCTGGTCACCAACCCATCCCCCAGCTAACAGTGAAGCCACTCCAACCTCAGTCACTGAGCTTCACTGTGCAGGTGACTCCCTGTGTGCGCACCCTCATTCAGAAACTGAGCGCTGGGTCATGTGTCCACTCCTTTACTGAAGCAAATGGGAAGCTGGACCTCCCACCTTTCCAAGATGGGAAACTAAGGTGCTCTCCCAACCAGCTCCGGCAGCACAGCACCACATCCTTCATCAAATAGGACCAACTGCAAGATCCTGGAAACAGGAAATCAGTTTCTGAAGCTCCTCTTCTCAACAGAGGCGTCGATGGTGAAACTCATCACTGCCTCTAACCTCCCTCAGCTGGCTTTATCAAATAGGGAAGAGGAAAACTCGAAGATCAGGAGCTTAAACTAGGGACTGACGTTGTAGTTTACTGGGCAGCAGTGATACCAGTGCTCCTAGATGTTATGGAGACTTTGGCAACCTGCAGCAGGCTCTTCAAATCCCTGGAGATGCGCCATCATGCTGCCTTTATATGATTCACCCAATCCAGCAGCAAGAAAGACAGTCCAAAAGCAGTCTTCTTGTCATCAAGGGCTTTGGATTTGGTTTGGTTTGGTTCCTTTATCTTTCCCTCTTGTGGGAAAATACGCAGCCTGTATGTGAGGCCTGTCCTGTTGAAAGACCACCCATGGTTCTGTTCCACATTTTCCTGTGAATCTTTGGTTCAATTTTACTGTCGAAATTAAACCTCTTCCAATTTGACATGTTCTACCTTAGATTGTATATTGCTCTTTTAAGGGAAGATTTAACCAAAGGGAACAGCTGCTATCTTTGCAGATAATATAACCCCTCACTGCATGCCAGCAGAATAAGTTAACAATAGCAGTGATAATAAGCAGCTATATGATATAGTTATAAAGCACTTGATGGGCTGAATGGCTATTTCTACGTCCTAACACTTCTGTCCCTCTGTAGCGCAATAAAATACCTCAGTGATTCATAGGAACCGTAATGTAGTGGGTTTTGAGGAGTGTCTTGAAGTGGATGGTGAATTAGAGAAGACAAGGGGCTGAGGGAGGGTACTCCAGCTTCTGAGGTGAGGCGCAACCACCAACAGTGGAGCAATTAAAATCCGGGTCAAGAAAGCTAGAATTCATTAAATGGAAGTATCTCCAAGTCTGGTGCAGATGGAGGAGATAACAGGGATAGAGAAAGTGTGGCAATAGGCAGATTTGCAAACGAGGGTAGGAGGTTTAATGTTGAGGTGTTGTTGAACAGAGAGTCAATGGAGATCAGCAAGGTTGGGGGGGGGGTGGATGAGATGTGATATGAGGTGTGTCATGAGTGGCAATGTTTACCGAAGACAGAATGTGGCAGATTGCCAGGACTGTATTGAAATGGTCAGGTCTGGAGATAATTAAGGCACAAATGTGGGTTTCAGCAATAAGCGAGCCCGAGATAGGCTAAGTCAGGAGATGTTATATCGAGAGCTAGGGAACAAGTACAGAATATAAATAGTTTGCGAATGAACTGGGAGTGCTGTCCTCAGATGAACAGAAGCCTGGCAGATGCCTTGGAATTTCCTAATGGACTCCAGTTTGTGAAATCAGATGCTTTCAATGTGCCACGTATTGAGAAAGATGATCTCACTTTTGAGTAACAGCTACAGTCCAGTGTTCCCTGGAAGCTGCCCACTGCATAGCCGCTCCGAGGTTCCACACACACCCATCACCATGCCGACACATTGCCTCCCACCCCTAGAAGCTGCTGTGTATGAGGTTCCTGCAGCAGAACTGCCATCCTTACCTGGTCTGGCCTACATGTGACTCCAAGCCCGCAGCAATGTGGTGGACTCTCAACTTCCCTCTGGGCAATTAGGGATGAGCAATAAATTAGCCAGCCTAGCCAGCGACACCCTCATCCCGTGAATGAATTTTTAAAAAAATAATAATTAGAAGGAACATGGGTGTCGAACCTCTAGTCAGAGATTTATGGCTCCCCAAGTAGTTTAATTATTCTAAGCTGCTGTTTTCAGTTTTCTGCTTCAGCCAAGATACTTGGGCATTGATAAAAAGACCAAAGTTTGCTGATGTCATGACCCAGTGTACATGAATTGCGTCACCATTGTATCTCCCAGTTAAACACCCAGACTGAAGTCCCATTCACAAATTCACAGCTCGTTTGTTTCCCTCCCTTATGCTAAATGCCAGTGACACTGGAAGATAATTTGGAGTGTGGTTTTCTAACCTTAGGCCTTGAGTTTTGATGAACTATGCGAACCGATTTCCCCGGGCACGCCACACATTGAATCAGAGGAGATGTTACTTGGCACTGTGGAAAATTCTTCCATGGGATGTTGTTGTCTGTCCCCAATTCCCTCGAACAGACCGACTCGCTTGAACATTTCAGAGAGCAGTCAAAAGTCAACCATATTGCTGCGGGTCTGGAGTCACATGTAGGCCAGACCAGTTAAGGATGGCAGATTTCCTTCCCTAAAGGACATGGGTGAACCAGCTAGATTTTTGGGACAGTTCATAGGCTGATGGCACCATTAATAAATCATGTTTATGATTCTGGATTTTTTTCATGAATTGAATTTAAATTACGTCAGCTGCTACGGCGAGATTTGTGTCCTCAGCACGTCAACCCTGGTCCTCTGTGATATTCATCCAGCAACAAAACCACTATGTCACCGTCTCCCTTTAATAGCAGCAACAACAAGGTCTATTTCTATAGCACCTTCAACATCCCAAGGTGCTTCACAGGAGCATTATAAACTAAATCTGACTGCGGGCCATGTAAGGAGATGTGAGGACAGATGACTGATAGCCTGATCAAAGTTTAATGTTTTAAGGAGGAAAGCTGAGTCCAGATGTATTCCAAATGTTGGGTTGTACATAGCTAAGTGATAGTGACCAGTGTTGGAGCAGTTAAAAGCCTGTACTTGCTGCTGGTCACGTGGTTATACATGTTCTCTAGAGTCCCATCCCTTTTGCCCCGCCATTTTCAGGCAGTTAGACCCTCCGCTAATGTCCTTGTTGTACATCCATCATCCATCCGACTGACTGCTCCTCTTCAGATCCCTCACCACCTCACTTCCTGCTCCCTCCTAAGCCCTCGCCTCCCTTGCTACCCCTCCCTTTTGATCTTTAACGGGAGCGAATGGCCCAGTAGTACTATCACTAGATTATTTATCTCATGACCCAGGTAATTATTTGGGATCTGGGTTCGAATCCTATCACAGCAGATGGTGAAATATGAATTCAATTTTAAAAAGAATGTGGAGTTAAGAGTCTAATTATGATTGTTGGGAAAATCCAGCTGGTTCACTAATGTCCTTTAGGAAAGGAAACTGCCGTCCTTACCTGGTCTGGCCTACATGTGACTCCAGACCTACAACAGAGAGGTTGACTCTTAACTGCTATCTAAGGTTGGGCAATAAATCCTGTGAATGAATATTAAAAAAAAAAGCCCTTGCTCCTCTCGCCCCTCTCATCATAGCCTCCCTCACCCACACGCTCTGACCTGCTCTAAGCCCTGAGCAGTATTTCACGAACCACGGTTGAGGTGGCAAGGGTTTGGGTTTGGGGGCTGGCAGCGAACAAGATTGTGAATGATTGGTCACTAGGTCACAGTGTGTTGGCCAGGGGCATGCCAAGGTGTTGGGTAACTGGGAGACGGCAAAGGTAATGAATGGGATGACAAGGTTGGGAAGGATGGCATGGGAGGAAGAAGAAGCAGGCATTAGTGGATTGCAGAAATCTGTCAGGGTTGTGGGGCTGGAACAGATTACAAAGTTGGGAGAGTTGAATACAAGGAGAGAGTAGTCAAGAGAGTGGTGCTTGGAAAGCATAGCAAGTCAGACAGCATCTGAGGAGCAGGAGAATCGACATTTTGAGCATAAGCCCTTCATCAGGAATGAGGCTGGAACATTGATCCTCGGATGCTGCCTGACCTGCTGTGCTTTTCCAGCACCACATTCTCGACTCTGATCTCCAGCATCTGCAGTCCTCACTTTCTCCCACAAGGATGGAATATTCAAATGAAGGTACTGCTTAACTAGGAGCCAATATAGGTCAGTGAAAATGATAGCTAGGGACTTGAGTTCATAATATGGGGACCATAGACAATGATTTCCATCTTTTTAATATTTAATCGGAGGAAATTTTTATTTATCCGGTACCGGATTTCAAACTAAGAGTGTGATAATCTAGCAATAGTGGGTTTGTAGAAAGAGATGGGGTAGAGCTAGGTGTGCCTGTGAGACACTTATTTTTTTGTCTAGGAACAACCATGTAGATAAAAAATAGGAGGGACACCAGAGTTATTGAGTGGGAAGAGAATTAACAGAATGAATATAATTAATCCCCATGACATAGCTTAGTGGAAAGACATACATTGTAAACATCTTTCTTTCATTCTCATGAACGTTCTCTAAGTAAATCACTTACTCTCTTGGAGCTGTTTTCTCATTCTGGCGTCTGTATCACAGGATTCAGACCGTGAGGGGGAGGGAGGCTATGTCACTGTTTGGGAGAAGGACCCTTTGATGAATTCAACTCCAAGACCAGAAATCTTCTGGAACTTTCCCTCTTTTACATCCTAAAACCAGAGATCTATCCGGATCCAGAACCATCTATGTATTTTCTGTGGATTGTTAGCTTGGTTTTAATCTGTTTATCATTTTATGAATTAAGTTTTCAGATCCGGCAGCCTAGTCGATGGAACTTGAGCAAATCAAAAAGCACTCTGTGACATATTGTCATGTTTGTGACTTGCAGCCATCACCTGGGTAATTTTTCCAAGGCACGTCTGCAACAATATCTTGCTACCTTCATAAAGCCTACGATAGCCCAGCACTTATTGGAATCATAGAATCCCTGCAGTGTGGAAACAGGCCCTTCAGCCCAACAAGTCCACACCGGTCCTCTGAAGAGTAACTCACCCAGACTCATTCCCCTACTCTGTTGTTCTCCACTTCCCCAGACTAATGCACCTAACCTTGAACACTATGGGCAATTTAGCATGGCCACTTCACCTAACTTGTACATCTTTGGGATGTGGGAGGAAACCAGAGTACCTGGAGGAAACCCACATGGACACGAACTCGGGTCCCTGGCGCTGTGGGGCAGCAGTGCTAGCCACTGAGCCACCATGCCACTTGTCTATCACTGATGGACAAGTCTTGACTTGGCAGTCAACTGTCTGGAAAAAGAAAGGTGCAGTTAACATTCACTTAGTGTTAACATAGTGAAACATCCCAAAGGCTTCATGTTTAGAAAATGAACAGAAAACCAACAAAGGGCAGCCAAAGGCTTAAACTTGAGAAGATAGAAGCAGAGGCATTTAGATAGATCTATAGAATATGAGGCCCAGGCAGTGGAAAACCTGGCTTCTGTTTATGGCAGAGATTCAGAAAGGGAGAGGCAGGGAGATACCCCCAGGAGTTGTATGGGTAGGGAGAGTGTGAGGACATAAAAGGACTTAAATACACAGGGTAACACTTTTACATTCAGAAGTAAAGGTGGTAACTCTGTGAAGGAACTTGGGACTGCCCCAAGGTTGGCACCTTATTCCATGGGAGCTCTATTAGAAAGTCTTCAACTCGTTCACCCTGCCCAACCCTTGTCAGTCTTTGACATATTGGATTGTGGGCATTATTTTTGTGTGTGACGTCTCTGGCTGTTGAGGTCCAGGTGAAGGCCTGGAGTGGATGAAACCCCCAAAAATGAATTATACAAGTTAGTGACGAGCTGCTGCTAAACTGGACATCTAAGTTGCTGTGTGCTTTCATACGCATATTTTTTTTTCCTTTTTACATTTAGTTTTCACCTGCTTTGTTTTCCAGAACTGCTTGAATTTAAATGGGAGCGGTTTACCTGTTGGTGATAGTTACTCAGGTTTCCGTGAATACTGTCATTGTGAATTGACCATTGTCTAAAGTTGGCCACCGGAGTGAGTGAAAGATTATTTTGCAGTCTCCGATTTTTGTTTCATAGATTCTGAAAACATTGCACAAAATGACCAACGGTGCAATGTTTGAACTTTGTGCAGCAGCTGCACAGACTGGTATCTGGTACGAGTCGACACTGTAGATAGTACACAAGCACTGAAGATACAGCTTGTTCCCCTGGGACATTGGTTACTGTGCAACCACAAGTGATCATTACACAATGTTTTCCTTATCAAAGCAGCTTTATCTTGTTTGCAGTGAAGCAGACCCCTGTCGTACTTTGGTGAATGGGACTACACAGTTTGGACTGACTTTCACTTTACCTCTCTTGAACTAATTGATGGACTTGAGTGGAGAGGAAGGAGGAATATAAATGTCATTTGCCTGATTTCAGTCAAGTGGCTGGAGCTGCAATTGTCAAGGTTTCCAAGCACAGGGTGAGCACAAATGCCCAGCATCACTTGAAAGGAGATTATCACGAGGCTGTCTGTGAGGGGTTGCAGTGCACACATGGGGTGCATAATGTCAGCACACATGAAAAGTGCAATATCACGGCGAGTGTTGTTTCTCGCAGCTCAAAGTGTTAAGAAGGAAGCCTGTCATTTCCCTCTAGGTCGACCTGAGCTTGCTAACCTGACCCCTCTGTAAGGTCAGCAGCAGCCTCAAGTTCACATCCGAAACAGCTCAGATCAGGGAGATTGCTCTCCCCTCTGGAGGCCCGAAGCAATGAACGAAACGGCATAGGCCAGATTCAACAGCACATCATCGTGGCAGCAAAACTTCGGAGGAACAGACCCCGGCCTACCCAGGAGCTGGAGATCAGCTAGTCCTTCACATGCTGTTGTCATAGCAACGTGTGCGCAAAGACATAAACAAAGCTGTTTTCAAATACTTTGCTTGCTATTAATAGTAACCAGATGCCTGTAGGTTCAGCCTGGTCAATATAACTAGAGCAGAGAATTTCACTTGTTTTAAAGCTGGATTCTCCATCATTTCAACATGATGTCACCTAGAATTAGTTCCTGTACAAGTCATATGGAAAAGTTTCTATCATTAACGTCTGCTTATGATGGTTCAAAGCTGAATCGTGCACCGAAAAATGGAATTTTCCAGTAGTTTTATTGTATGTTATCAACCTGTCCAGAGATGTAATGACAACCCCTGCAGCAGGCTGGACTTAAATCTAGGCCTCATGCCTCAAGAGGTATGGACTGTAATACTGCCCCACAAGAGCCCTTATCCAATAATGTTTAGTGAAGCGAGGTACATAATACAACAAAGTAGAAATTATTTGGCAAAATGTATCAATAGTCAGATCATTTGAGTTAAGTGACTTTGAATTGAATGCTTTCTAAACAACCTTTAACGTTATTGGTGATGAAAATAAGAACTTCTCCACTTGCGAGGTCCAAGACATGTGCGAAGTAGAAGCAGGAGTTGGACTCTTCAGCTCTTCAAGACAATGTTGCAAGTCGAGATGAGAATTTTCTTCACTTGATTCTTGGGAATTCTCCACCCGAGGAGAAAGCGAGGACTGCAGATGCTGGAGATCAAAGTCAAAGAGTGTGATGCTGGAAAAGCACAGCCAGTCAGGCAACATCTGAGAAGCAGGAGAATCGATGTTTCAGGCATAAGCCCTTTATCAACAAGGGACAGAACCCCCCCTATCCCCACCCCGGTCCTCACCTTACACCCCACTAACCTTTGGATACACTGCATCAACCTCCACCATTTCCGTCGCCTACAAACAGACCCTACCACCAGGGATATATTTCCCTCCCCACCCCTATCAGCGTTCGGAAGGACCATTCCCTCCACGACTCCCTTGTCAGCTCCACACCCCCCCACCAACCCACCCTCCCCTCCCAGGCCCTTCTCCTGCCATCGCAAGAAGTGCAAAACCTGTACCCACATCTCCTCCCTCACCTCCGTCCAAGGCCTCAAAGGATCATTCCACATCTGACAGAAATTTGCCTGTACTTCCACACACATCATCTACTGCATCCATTGAACCCAATGTCATCTCTTCTACAACGGGGAGACAGGATGCCAACTTGCGGATCGTTTCAGAGAACAGCTCTGGTACACCTGCACTGACCAACCTCACCACCCTGTGGCTGAACATTTCAACTCCCCCTCCCATTCCACCAAGGACATGCAGGTCCTGGGCATCCTCCATTGCCAAACCCTAACACGCGATGCCTGGAGTAAGAACACCTCATCTTCCATCTTGGGACCCTGCAACTACACAGGATCAATGTGGATTTCACCAGCTTTCCCAGTTCCTCTCCCCCCCCCACCTTATCACAGTCCCAACCTTCCAACTTGGCACCACCCTCTTGAACGGTCCTACCTGTCCATCTTCTATCCCACCTATCTGCTCCACCCTCCTTTCCGACCTATCACACCCCAACTTCCTTCCCCCCCCCCCCCCCCCCCCCCCCCAGCCCCACCCTCTTCCCATTTGTCTCTCAGCCCCTTGGCTCACAAATCTCATTCCTGGTGAAGGCTTTATGCCTGAAACTTCGATTCTCCTGCTCCTCGGATATTGCCTGACCTGCTGTGTTTTTCCAGCACCACACTCTTCAATTCTCCACTCCCAAATGGGTGCTCCATCATTGAATATATTTAAAGCTGAGATTGATGGTGTCTCAGGGAAATGAGGGACCTGCATAGAGGGTAGGAAAGTCCAGTCGAAGCTTGAGATTGGCCATGATCATGTTGGATGGTGGAACAAGCCCAGCAGGCACCAAGGTATACGCCAGTTCCTATTTCTTATACTCTTAAGATAATTAAGCTGATCGTCCACTTCCACACCACCTTTCCACATTATTCCCATATCCCTTGGTTCTTTATTATCCAAAAATCCATTACTCTCTGCCTTGAATGTGCTCAGTGATGGAGACCAAGATTTCTAAGATTGACAACATTTTATTTGAAGAAATTGCTCCTCACATCCCTAAATGGCCCCTATCTGGAGACTTGGATCTAGATTATGCAGCGTAAGCGATCCTTCCAGCATCCGCACTGTCAAGTTTCTCATGAATTTTGGATTGTTCAATGCAAACAATCATCTAAATTCCAAAGAATATAGACCCAGTCCATTCAATCTAACCACCATTGGACAATTCCTTCATCCCAGGAATTGTAGAATCCCTACAGTGTGGAAGCTGGCCATTCGGCCCATCGAGTCCATGCTGACCTCTGAAGAGCATGTTACCCATACTCAACCTTGCATTTCCCATGGCCAGTCCACCTAGGCTACACATCCCTGAACACTTATGGACAATTTGACATGGCCGATCCACCTAATCTACACATCTTTGGACTGTGGGAGGAAACCAGAGCACTCTGAGGAAACCCAGCAGACATAGGGAAAATAAAGGGAGATGGTTATGGATGTTAGAGGTCAGTCATCTCAGCTCCAGGACATCTCTGCACATGTTCCTCAGGGTGAGTATCCTAATCCCAACCATCTTCAGCTGTTTCTTCATAAGGTCAGAAGTGGGGATGTTTGCCAATAGTTTCACAGTGTTCAGCACCACTTGCGCATCCTCCAATATTGAAGCAGTTTGTTTCCTTAACAAGGCCTGAGCAATATCCAGATTTAGCCGATGAGTAGCAAGAAATATTTGCACCACTCAAGTGCCAGGTATTGACCGTCTGCAGCAAGAGTGAATCTCACCATTGTTTTTTTTACCTTCAGTGACATTACTGTCACTGAAACCCCCAGTATTAAATTCCTGGGGGTTAACATTGACCAGAAAGTGAACTGGACCAGCCACGTGAACACAGTGGCTACAAGAGTAGGCTAAGTTAGGAATCCTGTAGGTAACATCTGACTCCCAAAGGCACAACTCAGGAGTGTGATGGTACACTCCCTACAATTGCAGATCCAAGAACACTGAAGAAGCTTGACACTACCCAGGGCAAAACAGCCCGCTTGATTGGCACCACCTCTAGAAACATTGACTCCATCCTCTACTAAAGCGGCAGTGTTTACTATCCACAAGATACTCTGCAGCGAATCATCAAAACCCATCAGCAGCAAGTTCTAAATCCTGACCTCCTCCCACCTAGAAGGACAGGCCCAGCAGAGACATGAGAACACCCACCAATTTTAATACATCTCCAGGTAAAAACCACCCTGACTTCGAAATGGACCACAATTCTTTCACTGTTGCTGGATGGGAATGTTGGAGCTTCTCCTAGCGCTGTTGGTGTTCCTACAGGTTCAAGAAAGTAGCTAACCTTCACCTCTTTAAGGGAAGCTAAAGACTGCTGGCCTTGCTAGTGATGCTTATGTCGCAGGAAGCAATATGAAGAGTGTCCAGCCTATTGTGCTGCCTGGCTCCTCTGGGATTACTTATTCATAGAATCATACAGCACAGAAACAGACCCTTCGGTTCAACCATTTCATAATCCCAAACTAGTCCCACCTCTGGCCCATATCCCTCCAAAGATTGCAGCATGCTGCCATACAGAGGAACTTAGGAGTGCTTGTACGTGAATCGTAAGTGTTTTGCAGGCGCAACAGGTAATCAGGAAGGTAAACGGAATATTGGCTTTCATTGCTGGAGGGATTGAATTTAAGAGCAAGGAGGTTCTGCTGCAATTGTACAAGGTGTGGGTGAAGCCGTACCAGGAGTGCTGAGAGTCAAGAGGTGTGGTGCTTGAAAAGCGCAGTCAGTCAGGCAGTTTGAGGAGCCGGAGAGTCGACGTTTCGAGCATGAACTCTTCATCAGGAATGATGAAAAGCTTATGCTCAAAAAATCGCCTGGCCTGCTCTTCGGATGCCACCTGACTGACTGTGCTTTTCAAGCACCACACTTTTTGACTTTGATCTCCAGCATCTGCAGCCCTTCCTTTGTCCAGTCTGGAGTATTGTGCGCAGTTCTGGTCTCCTTACTTGAGGAAGGATACATTGGCTTTGGAGGTGGTGCAGAGGAGGTTCATCAGGTTGGTTCCGAAGATGAGGGGGTTACCCTATGAGGAAAGGTTGAGCTGCCTGGGAATGTACTCGCTAGAATTTAGAAGAAAGATAGGAAATCTTATAGAAACATATAAAATTATGAAAGGGATGGATAAGATAGAGGCAGGCAAGTTGTTGCCCTGGGTAGTGTTGGGTGAGACTAGGATAGGGGACATGGCTTCCAGATTAGGGGGAATAGATTTCGGACAGAGACAAGGGGGAATTGCTTTTTCCAGAGATGAGTGAATCTATGGAATTCTCTGCCCAAGGAAGCAACAGAATCAGCTTAATTAAATATTTAATATTTAAGATGTGTTTTTGCATGGTTGGGGAATTAAGGGTTATGGAGATAAAGCAGCGTGGAGGAGCTGAGATGATGGATAGATCAGCAACGATCTTAATGAATGGCAGAACAGGCTTGACAGGCCAAATGGCCTACTCCTGCTATTATTATGAAAGCTTTCCTATTCATGTATTTATCGAAATGTCTTTTAAATCTTGTAACAATCCTCACATCCACCATTTCCTCAATCCACATGCAAAGCATCCTCTGTGTAGAACATTTGCCTTTTGTGTCTTTTTTGAATCTCCCCTCTCAACCTAAAAATCTGCCTCCTGGTCTTGAAATCCACCACCCTAGGGAAAAGACACCTACCATTTACTGTATCTATACCCCCCATGATGTTATAAACTTCTATAAGGTTACCTCTTAACTCCCTACACTCTAGTGAGAAAAGTCCCAACCTATCCAGCCTGTCTTTATAACCAAATCCTTTCATACCCCGGTAAATCTTTTCTGAACCCTCTCTAGTTTCATAATATCCTTCCTACAGCAGGACAATCAGAACTGGATCTTGGAAAGGCATATATTTCAATGTCAGGAAAACTAGCAAGTCCTCAGAGTCTGTCACTGAGTCTGTCAGTTCTTAGGCAATCACGGAAAATAAATACGAAACTTATTGAAAATCAGCGTTGTTTGCAAAGGTTCCAGCAGATTTCGAACTTGTCACATTGCCTTCAATTGAAAAGGCCAGCAGCTTGCTGTTTCCCTCACTGGTGTGATGGGTTTGATTGTGTGACTGTCACTGCTTCCATGTTACCAAGATAGGTGTCCCACCGTGCTTACATTGTAAAAGCTTGTGAGAAGATTTGGAAGCTGGAACTGACAACCGGAAGCGGCAGAGACAAACCACTATAAATGCCGGAGGAAACATCACAGAAGCGCTTCACAGGAGGCTCCCAAGCACTGAAGATGTCACCTAGACAGGGGACGAAACGTCTGCAACACAAATTCCCAGCTCGGCAAACAGAATTACATTGTAAAAGGCAGCAGCTCAGGTCAACCTGCATCACTGTAATACACGATCATACAATTCGTGCATTCCCAGTATTTTGAGTTGACTTGTTTGAATAGCAGATGGGGATTGAAATAGGGGTAAAATCCCAATTAACCTGACACTTCTTTTGTAGATGAGCTGAAAGACACATGCAGTTATCTACCACAGTGTTATCATCTCAAGAGAGTACTCCAGAAAACCTTATCTAATTGGCTAATAAAAGTGACAAAATGTGAAAATAACAGAAAAGGATTGATCCTCCGCTCATTATTTTCTTTGTTATTTTTAGTATCATCCCATTAAACTTTGGCCATCTTAACAATGTATTTATTATCAGTTAAATGATAACTCAGCACCACCCTCCCCACAGACCCACACAGATGTGCACTCACTCACTCACACACCCACACAGACTCAGTCTCTCACCCACAGAGACACACAGACATCCACTCAATTGCACGCTCACACACACTCACTCACCCACTGACACACACAGACACACACTCTCTCACTCATTCTCTCTCTCTCTCACTTCACTCACGTCACTCACTCCTCTCACCCACCCACCCTTGGACAGGCACACTCATCCATGCGCCATGTAGAAATTATTAACTGCATTTTAAAAGCCACATACAAGAATGATCACTTTGCTGACAAAATGTCAGGCTCATAAAACTTGCCTTTGAGTCTAATCTGCTCTTTAATACAATTCGCCTTTATTGGAAAATTGAAATGTCTGTCAGTGCAGTAATGCAGATATTTCAGCTAACTGTTCAAGGGAGGGGTGAAATGTGTTAATCGGGGCAAACACTGACATGTTCATCCTAAATCAGCAGTGGGTACTACAATACAGACAACCTCAGGAGCAAACCTGAAAGCCATCAGTGTTGATTTGTTATGCATTGATTTGTTTCCAGTAGTTGACATTTCAGGTGATGTAGGAAGATAAAATATGGGAGAGCTGAGCCCAGGAGTTATTGAAACAAAGTGATAAACTGAAAGCCGTCTTCCTCAATGCTGGCCTCCTCAGGATACAATCACAGGGACAGAGTTTTGGAGGTTGATATCCTGGATCTCCAAAAGGAGCTGTAGAGGATCTTACTAAAATGGATAGAATGGGGGCAATGAAAACGTTCATGAACAGAAGGAGAGTGTGCAAAGGTGTCTGGAGCAGATAGTGATGTTGAAAGATGCATTGGTGAGTTCTACCATCGATTTTCTTACTTTTGCTTTATCCATAGTTTATGTGGGTCTCTGATAACACCAGCCTTTACTGCTCTCCCTAATTGCTCCTGAGAAGGTGGTGATGAGCTGCCTTGTATTCAACTGAAATAACTTATCCAACCATTTCAGAGGGCCGCCCATCACATTACAGTTGGTCTGGAATCAAGAGTAGGCCAATGTGGACAAAGACAACAGATTTCCTTTCCTAAAGCACGGGGTGAACGGAATGGTTTTTAAAGATATGAAGATCCAGTAGCTTCACAGCTGATGATGTTAGCCTTTTGTTCCAGATTTATTTATTAATTCTCCAGTGTAGGTTTCTGAAATATTCCTCGAATTCTTTGGATTACAGGTCCCAGAGCATAAGCACCTACCTATGTGTAACAACAAAACATACTGACCTCTACTGGGTGTTATTACAGTCAGTCGGTATATGTTGGAAATGATACATTTTCAAACTGCAGCATGATTAGGTGATCTGATATTGGCCACAATGGCAGAAGAAGTTGAATGATGCTCTGCGCTAAGTATAGAGAACAGCCAAGGGCCTGATCCCAGCATCAGGAGAGTACTGTTAGCTAAAGAAACTGGGGCTGTTCCGTCCTGGACAGCTGACTGAGTTGAGGCTCTATAATGCACCAAAGTAAACCACAATACTAGGTCAGAGTAGCCTCAGTTCAACAGGGATAAAGAAAATGTTAAGATTGTCGCCCATGGAATGGATTCCAGGTAGCACTGTGCAGGTCATGACCCTTCATTATTAAAGAGGTAGTCAGTTAACTGTGATAGGGGAACTGTCGGCTTTGGACACATAGACAACCTTGTTTCTCTCAACTGAACCTTGTGAAATTGACTCTGACTGTAATCTTATTTTATAAAGCTTTCACTGAGTTGAGCCACATTCATCTGCATTTACGGTAAAATTCATTTTCCAAAAAGTGATGTTAACATATATATAAATTATACATCCTCATCACATTTCCCACTTGGCATCAGTAGACCAAGCCCAATGAAAAGGATTTTTGGCAGTGAATATACCCAGGATATCTCCGATGGTTCTTCTGGGACCCAGTATTTAAAAGGGGAACAACATTGGTGGTGAATTATGGTCATTTCCTGCATGAAGATTCTTCGAGTAACTCTTCGTTAACTGCAAGGCCTGACCATAGGAAGTGCTGGCAACAGACAATAATGCTCCAATCCACAGAGATCAACAAGAGATTTCCAACGCTAAAATACTTGCCAAGATCCTAGTAATGAGCGGGCAAGAAGCCACAAATTAGTTTGTATGTCAAATACAGTCTCCTCCAAGTACACAATCAATACGTGATAAGTTATGACAATTAGTTAGACCCTTAAGTTGCAGTTTGGAGATTCTGACTTTGCTGGGAAGAAGACGTTGATCTGTACTGTTCTGCAAGGACTGTTTGTGGAGTATTGAAATAAAATCCTTTAGGAATAATTCAATATCACATTTCTGACTCTCAGACTTTGGCTCTTCAACAATTATTCTCCTGACATGAGTGTAAGTAGTGCTAATGACAATTCACATTGCTCCACAACTCACTCCCTGCTCCAAATTCAATCATTCTTCACTTCAGCAATAATCATACAACATAGAACAGTATAGCACAGTCCAGATCCTTCAGCAATAATCATTCAACATAGAACAGTATAGCACAGTCCAGACCCTTCAACAATAATCATATAACATAGAACAGTATAGCACAGTCCAGACCCTTCAGCAATAATCATACAACATAGAACAGTATAGCACAGTCCAGACCCTTCAGCAATAATCATACAACATAGAACAGTATAGCACAGTCCAGACCCTTCAATCCTCAATGTTGTGCCAACTTTTATCCTGTTCTAAGATCACACTAACCTACAAACCCTTTGTTTTACTACCTTCCATGTGCCTATCTAAGAGTCACTTAAATGTCCCTAATGTATGTGACTCAACTACTGCCATTGGCAGTGCATTCCACCCATCCACCACTCTCTCTGTGTAAGGAACCAACCTCAGATATCTCCCCTAAATCTTCTTCAAATCACCTTAAAACTATGCTTCTTTGTGATAACCATTTCCAACCTAGGAAAAAGTCTATGGCTAACCACTCTATCTATGCCTCTCCTTGTCTTACACACCTTTATCAAGTCACCTCGCATCCTTCTTTGCTTCAAAAGAAAAGCCCTAGCTCCCTCACCCATTCTTCATAAGATATGCCCCCTAGTCCAGGCAGCAACCTGATAAATCTCCTCTTCACTCTCTCTAAAGCTTCCACATCCTGCCTACAATGAGATGACCAAAACTGAACACAATATTCCAGGTGTGATCTATCTAGGGCTCTGTAGAGCTGCAGCATAACCTCACGGCTCTTACTCAATTCCCCTGCTAATGAAAGCCAACGCACCAAATGCCTTCTTAACAATCCTATTAACCTGGGTGGCAGCTTTCAGGGATCAATGGACGTGGACTCCAAGATCCTTCTGTTCCTCCACACTGCCAAGAATCCTGCCTTTAACCCTGTATTCTGCATTCACGTTCAACCTTCCAAAGTGAATCACTTCACACTTTTCCAGGTTGACCTCCATCTGCCACTTCTCAGCCCAGTCCTGTTGCAACGTACAACAGCCCTCCACACTATCCACCACTCCACCAACCTTTGTGTCATCGGCAAACGCACTAACCCACCCTTCCACATCCTCATCCAAGCCTTTTATAACAATAATCATTCGTGCTCCTTGCCTTGCTCCAGTGATTGCTAACACTTTGTGGTTTAGAGTCATACAGCATGGAAAGAAACACTTGGTCCAACCAGTCCCACTTGACCCTAATCCCAAACTAAACTAGTCCCACATGCCTGCACTTAGCGCCATATCTCTCCAAGCCTTTCTTATTCATATACTTATCTAAATGTCTTTTAAACAATGTAACTGTATCCCCTCCACCACTTCCTCTGGAAGTTCATTCCACACACGAACCACTTTGTGGGGAAAAGAAAATTGCTCCTCGTGTTTTTTTTTAATTTTTCTCCCCTCTCCTTAAAAATCTGTCCTGTAGTCTTTCAAGACTAGGGAAAAGGTACCTGCCACTCACCTTATCTATGTATGAGGGATATTCTCAAAAACCAATTGTTTGCCCATCTGCTGTAGGCCTCACCAAAGTAATGTAACCTCGATGAGTGTTAGAATTGTTGACTACTCACTAACAAGTTATTTTTATTATTGTGTTTGTTGACATAGAAACCTCTTTGGTTCTGTGACTCCAGGTTCAGTTCAGACCCAAATGGCATCTTTCTCATGTTTGGTTTTCTGTTGTGCTTTTGTGCAGATCCCCACATCAAAGTTGGTGGAAAGAAAGAAAACGTGAAGGAAGCAAAAGAAAAAATCATGTCTGTTCTAGACACAAAGGTAAAGCAGAGCATCATAATTCACTGACTAATTTCAGTTCTATATGGGGCGTAAGCTTCCCTGGTGAGGCCAGGATCCTACTGCCCTTGAGAAGGTAGTGTCAGGTGTAATATCTCCTAGTGACAGCACTTTGTTTAGTCAGCTTGATGGTCAGTGCATTGAGCAGAGTATTGGTCAGTATAATGAAAATCAGTAATAGTCTGTGCATTGGAATTGGTCACGGTCATTGCATTGAGATCGGTAACTGTCCGTGCATTGGGATTGGCAACGGTCGGTGCATTAGAATCGGCAATGGTCAGTGCATTGGGATCAGTAACAGTCCGTGCATTGGGAGCAGTAACGGTCATTGCATTGGGATCGTTAACGGTCAGTGTGTTGGGATCGTTAACGGTCAGTGCATTGGCATTGGTAATGGTCATTGCATTGGGAGCAGTAACGGTCAGTGCATTGGAATCGGTAACGCTTAGTGTGTTGGGATCAGTAACAGTGCATTCGGAGCAGTAACGGTCATTGTATTGGGAGCAGTAACGGTCATTGCATTGGAATCGGTAATGGTCAGTGCGTTGGGATCGGTAATGGTCAGTGCTTGGGATCATTAATGGTCAGTGCATTGGGAGCGGTAACAGTCAGTGTGTTGGGAATGGTAACAGTCATTGCATTGGGATCGGTAGTGATCATTGCATTGGGAGCAGTGATGGTCATTGCATTGGGAACAGTAACGGTCAGTGCATTGGGAGCAGTAACGGTCAGTACGTTGGGAGCAGTAACGGTCAGTACATTGAGAGTGGTAACGGTCAGTGCATTGGGAGCGGTAACGATCATTGCATTGGGAACGGTAATGGTCAGTATGTTGGGAATGGTAACGATCATTGCATTGAGAGCGGTAGCAGTCAATGCGTTGGGAGCGGTAATGATCATTGCATTGGGAACGGTAACGATCATTGCATTGGGAGCGGTAACAGTCAGTGCATTGGGAGCAGTAACGGTCAGTGCGTTGGGAGCAGTAACGATCATTGCATTGGAAGCAGTAATGGTCAGTACATTGGGAGCAGTCATGGTTCATGTATTTGATGGATAATAGTCAGTGTACAGAACTCGGTGATGGCGAGGCACCGGAGCCTGGTGACGTGTGGGGCACGTCCACTCGGTGACTAGTGGGGCATGGCGCTCAAGTGACGGGCGGGGTATGGAGCACGGTCATGGTCATTGTTTGAAGTACTCTATAAATTTGCATTTACCTTCACTGCAACAAATGCACATATTAGATACACTCCCTATTTTGCTTGTAATTTTTGCAACGAGCTCTCTCATTTTTCCATTCATCTTTCTATTCTCTTTGTTTCCCAGAATCATATGATCCTTCAGCCTATTTGTCCAGTCAGTTAGAGCATATCCATTTTCCCTGAGCTCTCCACATTACTGAAATGGTGTCGCTCCGGTATGGTGTCACCTCTGACTATAGTCCTTGCCCGTACCTCTCCACGATCTCCATTTTGACAGACCCCGACCAATGGGTTTTGATCCACACTGGAAGCATATCCGTGGGGATTCAGTACGGTTTCTATTGAACTAATTAAAGCAACCTGATCTTAAGAACCAGTCCTTCCAGTCCACTGCCATACAATCAGATGTCAGTTTTTTTTCCCCATTTGAACAGTGAAGCATTTTTGAGTAAAGCTGATGCTTGTAATTTATGTTTTGTAATGAAGAAAATCAAGGAGATTGCTGAACTGAGCAGGAACCATCAAATGATGTATGTTTCTCCTCTTGTTATTTGAATAAGAGTAATCGGGTGACCCTGAAGATGGATGTGTCACACACGGAACATTCCCATGTAATAGGCAAGGGAGGAAACAACATCAAAAAAGTCATGGAGGAGACGGGCTGTCATATTCACTTTCCTGACTCAAACAGGAACAACCAGACGGAGAAAAGTAATCAGGTAATTTGCAAACGTGGCGTTTCATGGTTACTGAAATCACTTTGGGTGAGTTGTCCGTGAGTTGGTTTTTCCTGGATATAATATCACGTTTCTCCCTCAGCCCATCTGTAGGCCCAACACCTTGTGATCAAAGCCTGTAGGTTTAATGACAGCTGCTACCTCCACTGTCTCTACATCTTTTGGAGTAGTCACCAGATGGCCAAATGGCTTTGTAGGTGCCGGTGTCTCACCTGATGTTGAGAACTTTTTTTTTCCCTCTAGGGAACGGCATTCTAGTGATATGTTTGTGATTATTTAATTTGTGGGACATTCTTCAGAATTATTGTAGCGAGTGTGAGTATGTGACCTGTGCTGCAGCCAAGTGTCAGTTTGGAGAAAGTGAGGACTGCAGATACTGGAGATCAGAGTCAAAGTTGTGACGCTGGAAAAGCACAGCTGGTCAGGCAGCATCTGAGGAGCAGGAGAGTCAATGTTTCGAGCATAAGCTCTTAATTCCTGATGAAGATCTTATGCCCGAAACATCGATTCTCCTGCTCCTTAGATGCTGCCTGACCGGCTGTGCTTTTCCAGCACTACACTATTTGACAAGTGTGTGTTTAGCTCAGTGGCCTGGACTCTTGCTTCTCAATTCAGACTGCCACAGGTTCAACTCCAGCTCCAAAGACTGGCTTCAGTGTAAACTCTAGCCTTGGCACTCCAAGGTGGCACCACTGACGGTGTAGCACCCCTTCACCATGGATGAAATGTTAAGACAAAAGATTTACAAGGATGTTGCTGAGAGTGGAGGGTTAGAGTTATAAGGCTGGATAGGTTGGGGATTTATTCTCTTGACCGTGGGAGGCTGAGGGGGTGACCTTTATAGTGGTTTATCAAATCATGAGGGGCATGGCTAAGGGGAATAGTTAAGGTCTTTTCCCAAGAATAGGGAAGTCCAAAACTAGATGGCATAGGTTTAAGGAGAGTGGGGAAAGATTTATGTGGAGTCTGTTGGGCAATTTTATCACACAGAGGGTGGCACATGTATGGGAATGAGATGCCAGAGGAGTTGGTGAAGGTGGGTACAGTTACCACATTTGAAAGACATTTGGACAGGCACCTGGATAGGAAAGATTTAGAGTAGCATGAGTCAATGCAGGCAAATGGGACTAGGTCAGTTTGGGACATCTGGTCACCATAGACTAGTTGGGCCGAAGGGTCTGTTTCCATGCTGTATGACTCTATGACATACTCAGATGAATATTAGAGATTGCAATTTTCAGAGAATGGCAGGCTGTTCTCCCAGTGTCCTAGATGCCAGTTTCACCCTCAATACACATTTTTAAAAAGGAAAACAAAGATATCTCATTTCTCTTCTGTTTGTTAGATCTTACTGTGCACACACTAACTGTGGCATGAGCTTACAGAGAAGCAGTAATTGCTGTTGAAACGTAATCTGTTGATAAAGTGCCATGAGACATGCTGGGGATGTGTTAATATTCCAAAATAGTGCAAGTTCTTTATTTACCAATTAACCATTTCCATTTTCATAACTTTTGAGATGGAGCAAGTCATTGATGACTATAATAAAGGCAAATCCTTCTTGGTTGCTCCCACCTCCTTCACAAACTGTTGTTTCCTCCAGTTAGTCAATGAGCGGATTGAAGCCATTGCTACAGCCCCAGCTACAAACTCAGGGACCTCGATTGTCACTTGCTAAGGTTGCACCAGACTTGGTGTCTCACCTTCAGCAGAGCCTCTAACTGCATATCCTTTCCATCACAAAGGTGTCATTATGATCAGCTGCCATTTTGAATCATTATGGAATCATTTTGATGGCACAGTCTCTCACTGGTTAGCACTGCTGCCAAGGACCCGATTTGATTCCAGCCTCGGGCATCTGTCTGTGTGGAGTTTGCACATTCTCTCTGTGGGGTTTCTTCCAGGTGCTCCGGTTTCCTCCCACAGTCCAAAGATGTGCAAATTAGGTGGATTGGCCATGCTAAATTGCCCATAGTGTTCCGGGATGTGTAGGTTAGGTGCAATAGTCAGGGGAAATGTTAAGTAATAGGGTAGGAGAATGGGTTTGGGTGGGATACTCTTCGGAGGGTCGGTGTGGACTTGTTGGGCCAAAAGGCCTGTTCCACACTGTAGGGATTCTATGATATTAGAGAGAGAGACTATGTAATCTTTCACCAAACTGATATCCTTAGAAAGGGAGTTTTCCAGAGTTTGGGTGTTCCTCAGATATTTTGTACTAGTGTTCTAATGAACTCATTATCCCTTTAGCTCCCTGTATTTATTTATTTAAAGAAATCTAATTTTTTTTACATTATTGGAATTGATTAATGTTTTGCAGTTGATGGTGATGACAAACTGGAGCTAGCAGGAGGGCTATGGCTGGGTTACATGGGAGGGGGCCACAGGAATGTATCGTTATTTTTGCAGAGAGTACCCGGCACAGACCACCAGAAGTGGTTTTGAAAATGACGTTTCTAATTCATTGCAATGGATATGTTCTGCTTGACAGGTCTCCATAGCAGGACAGCCATCGGGTGTAGAAGCTGCCAGAGGTCGTATTAGAGTAAGTTTCTAACCTGCATTTACAATTGGTACAGGAGCTCCAGCAGTTGCTGGTGTAACATCTCTCGGAGTGATACAGAGCTAGATTCTCTCCTTTCAGTTTTAACCATAAACTCCAGGATAATTCAAAGATCAGGAGTGCTTGGTTGACAGATGGCAACATATTGAAAACAGGTGCTTCGTATATTGAATTTTAAATAAACTACATTTCTTAAGTTTGTATAAAATGTCGAGAATGTATCACACAGCTGCAGTCTTAGGTGACATTTTTGTTCATGAAATCGCTGATAGCTAACCTAATTTAGACTTGAAATGGATTGTTCTAAATTGAGGAGCTTCTAAACTGCACATTATTCAATGCTAGGGTTTAGTTACCTGATAAAATGGTTGTTAAAAGGAAGCATTTTCAGTAGTGAGCCAGCCATTTGCACAAGAGCTAGTTGTGGAAATGTAAGTAACTGTACCTGGATTTCCTGACATGGCCAACGGAGTTACCTGACATTGGGGAAAGTTTACAACTCTGCATTCTGCAGGGATCGTTCCCTCCAGGACAACCTAGTCCCCTCCTCCATCACACCTAACACCTCTCCCATCACACCCGGCACCTCTCCCATCACACCTGGCACCTCTCCCATCACACATAGCACCTCTCCCATCACAACTAACACTTCTCCCATCACAACTAACACTTCTCCCATCACACACAGCACCTTCCCATTACACCTAACACTTCTCCCATCACACACAGCACCTTCCCATGCAATCTCAGAAGTTGCAACACCTGCCCCTTTACCTCTTCCATGCTCACCATCCAAGGCCTCAGACACTCATTTCAGATCAAGCAGTGTATTTCTTGTACCTCTTTCAATTTGGCCTATTGCATTTGTTGCTCCCAATGTGGTCTCCTCTATATCGGGGAGACAAAACGCCGACTGGGTGATCGCCTTGCTGAGCACCTTCAGTCTGTACACAATCAGGTCCCAGACCTTCCTGTGGCTTGCCACTTCAACACCCAATCCTGCTCCCATACCCACATGTCTGTCCTTGGCCTGCTGCAATGTTCCAGTGAAGCTCAATGCAAACTGGAGGAACAGCATCTCATCATCTGACTAGGCACGTTACAGCCTGTCGGTCTCAACACTGAATTTCAACAACTTTAAATACCCCTCTGTTTTCATTATGCTCCGTAATTTTATTTCAACTATTTTATTTATCTTTCTTTATATTTTTTTTCACTGTTCTGTACCTCTTATTTCTTGATTGCCTCTCTGTCTCTCGCTCTCCACTTTCTCATCACCTTTTTCCTCTCCTCTTCCCCCTTTGCTACCCTTCTCCCCTGTTTTCCATTTAGCCTTTGCTTCACCCATCCCCCCGCTTTCCTCCCCCGCACCCTCCCCCCATCCCCCACATATTTTGGCACATAGCACTGGCTTCAGCCTTGGTCATTCACAGCTCCTAATCTCCTTTATAATCTCTCTGTGCACTGTCATTATCACCTCTTTATTGCTCCCTTTGCTTCTGGAGCCATAACTCACCTTCTCTCAGCCTTGTATAAATACCTCCCTATTCCTCCTTTTTTTTTTTAGCTTTGACAAAGGGTCAGTTAGACTCAAAACGTCAGCTCTTTTCTCTCCTTCCAGATGCTGCCAGACCCTGCTGAGATTTTCCAGTATTTTCTCTTTTGGTTTCACAACTCAGGACCTAGTTTCAAAGTGTTTTTTAAAAAGAAAGCTCTGCTCTGTTACAACCCACTTGGTAAAGTGCACTGTTTTTCAAGCCCTCTCTATTCTAGAGGTCACTACAAAAGTTAATGATTTAATCAAAGCATGCAAACTTTCCAATTTACCTGTCTGTTGGACTCAAGTTAATAGAAAATGCTAACCAGGTTCCTGTACTTAACAGGAACTCCTATTTATTGCAGATAAGTAAATGCCAATCATACATTGACAGTTCATAGATATGTACATATGGCTTGGCAAGTTAAACGCTAACCCTCTTTGAAAAACCCCGACGCCCACATAGGCGTGGACACAGACAAGCTTTAAAAAAAAGTTCTCATGGGGATTTTAAAAAATCTGGGAAACATGGTACAATCACACCAGTCACAGGTTCCGATTGGCTTTCTAGAACTTGCTGTTCCTCACGATCCTTTCTCTAGACTCGTTCACCTCTGCCCAAGAGGGATAGGGTGATTGGTGTGGGAACTACAAAGTCTCTTCGTTACTGGTTGAAAGACAACAGCTTACGACAACTGCTGGGAGAAAATAGTTTCAGATATTTTTACTGCGAGAGAGAGGTGGGGGGGGAATGGAGAGAGACAGACGCGCACATAACCTGCCCTTTCAGTAATCCAAATGCTTCTTCCTGTATCATTCTCAAACTGTTGGACTGTCAGGAACCAATCGGAGTTGTCATTAAACTGATGACATTTGACACCCACGACTAGTCACAATTTCTCAAACCAATCAGCTATGTGTTGCCGGCCAGATCTCACTGCCCATCTACAAACATCGTCCCTCACTGTTTGAACAAAGCAGCAGTGTAAGCGCCACGCACAATGCGATTCAGTAACTTGCTTTCTAATGTACAGCAATGCCTTCCACAGTCCTTTTGGTTTTTAACAGTCCTTTTTCCATTTCAATTCGCAATCAAAAATACAGAAAATGACATGGACCTTTTATAGATCTTTGTCACATTCCAATGTGTGAAAAGCACACTGTGTTACCATTTAACAGGCCACTGGCTAGAGATGCAAGGTACTTTAACAACCAGTAGCATTCACCAATACAGATAAGCTGGGCACTGTGCCCTAGACATGTGGCGCTATCAAAAAAAAATCCATTCTTCCTTTTAGAAAGGAAACAATTACCGAGCTATGGGGAAACAGCAGGGTGTGTGGGGCAAATTGAATAGTTTACTCAGAGGAAGCATGGGCTATGGAGTTAATATCTGAATAGGGAGAACCTACAGGGCTATCGGAGAAGGTGCAGGATTGGCAGCAAGACAGTTGCTCCTTTGGGGAGCAGGTATATACAATATGGGCCAAATTGCTGCCTCCTGTAATGTAACCATTTTGTGATTCCATAATTCGATTAAAATAAATCACGGAGCCTTGAAAGAGTCAATTAATTATCAACTCGTTTTATAGAATGTTACAGCTTGATGCATAAACCTAGATTGTACAGTGAAATAAACTTTATTTCTGGTTTTTGTTTGTAAAGAAGTAGTTAACTAAATCCTTAGCAGCCAATTGATTATTTAATGAAAAGCAGTAAGCGATAGTTCTGACTCTACAGCAGGTAACATTTCATTATGGACAGTTATTGTATAGTAACTGGTCAATGTTTTACATTTAGGAGTTGCTCCCTCTGGTGATGATGTTCGATCTGCCTATAGCTGGCATTTTGCAGCCAATACCGGACCCCAGCTCGCCCACAATCCAGCACCTATCCCAAACCTATAACATCTCTATATCCTTCAAACAGAGGTCACGTATGTATGGTGCCACAGTCATTATCCGAGGGTCCCAAAGCAATGCTGCAGCAGTCAAGGTGAGAATTGGAAAGATGCTGATTTTATCTGCAATGCAGTAGATTGTAAATACATCGAGGATTAAAAAGAAAACAACTTCCCTCATGAGCCAAGTCAAAACTTTGACTAAATACTAGAATCTTACAGCACAGAAGGTAGTCATGGAAACCATTGCCCCTGAACTGGCTCTTTAAAAGAACTATTCAGTTCATTCCAACACCCCCCCACCCCCCACCCCCCCACACCACCACCGCTACCACCGCTTTGGACACAGTAGTCCAGAAGAGGTCTTACCAAGGCCTTATTCGTACTAGAAGCAGTATTTGGTTATTTGAATAATTCCAAAAAAATTCCTTATAATTCATCTTCCCTGAGGAGAGCAATCCCAGTTTCTTTTATTTCTGTATTGAACTGAATGCTCTTATCCGTGATGAATTCCTAATAGATCTCCTTTGCACCCTGTCAGAGTCTGACAGTCTTATTACAGTGTTGTGTCCAGAACTGGACATAATCCTCCAATTGAGACAAACCAGTGATTTAGAAAAGGTTTGCTCTTCATATTATTGACAGCCAGCTTCTGGCTGTGGCCTTCACTGTGTTTTGTTTGCCCTGTCCAAAGGAAAATTGATGCACAAAATGTCAAACGTACGAACATCACTGTTTACATGTGTAAGTCTTCAATAGTAAAGAAAGGGGTACTGAGGCATAAAGGAGCATAAAAATACTGGTAAATTGGCTCCCAGAACTGAGAGGTTATAGAGTCATAGAGATGTTGAGCACAGAAACTGACCCTTCGGTCCAATCATCTATTAACCCACTCCCATCTGTCAGCACTTGGCCAATATCCCTGTAAACCCTTCCTATTCATAAACCCATCCAGATCCCTTTTAAATATTGTAATTATACCACCAGTCTCCAGTTTTTCTGGCAACTTATTGCACACAGACAGACACACACACAGACACACACACACACAACACTGTCTGCATAAAAAAAGTTGCCTCTTGCGTTCCTTCTAAATCTGTCCCGATTGAACTTAAACTATGCCCTCTAATTTTGGACTCCCCTAGGCTGAAGAAGACACTTTGTCCAGTTAGGTAAAAAGGCGCCACCTTGTGCTCCCGCGAGGAGGTTTTGCAATTCATCAACTTCACCAACACATTCCACCCTGACCTTAAATTTACCTGGACCATCTCTGACACCTCCCTCCCCTTCCTGGACCTCTCCATCTCCATTAATAACGACCAACTTGACACTGACATTTTTTACAAACCCACTGACTCCCATAGCTACCTGGATTACACCTCTTCCCACCCTACCTCTTGCAAAAATGCCATCCCATATTCCCAATTTCTCCGCCTCCGCCGTATCTGCTCCCAGGAAGACCAGTTCCACCATAGGACACACCAGATGGCCTCCTTCTTTAGAGACTGCAATTTCCCTTTCCACGTGGTTAAAGATGCCCTCCAACGCATCGCGTCCACATCCTGCACCTCTGCCCTCAGACCCCACCCCTCCAACCGTAACAAGGACAGAACGGCCCCTGATGCTCACCTTCCACCCTACCAACCTTCGCATTAACTGCAATATCCGCCGACATTTCCGCCACCTCCAAACAGATCCCACCACCAGGGATATATTTTCCTCCCCACCCCTTTCTGCCTTCCGCAAAGATTGTTCCCTCCGCGACTACCTGGTCAGGTCCATGCCCCCCTACAACCCACCCTCCCATCCTGGCACCTTCCCCTGTCACCGCAGGAACTGTAAAACCTGCGCCCACACCTCCTCCCTCACCTCCATCCAAGGCCCTAAAGGAGCCTTCCACATCCATCAAAGTTTTACCTGCACATCCACTAATATCATTTATTGTATCCGTTGCTCCCGATGTGGTCTCCTCTACATTGGGGAGACTGGACGCCTCCGAGCAGAGCGCTTTAGGGAACATCTCCGGGACACCCACACCAATCAACCACACCGCCCCGTGGCCCAACATTTCAACTCCCCCTCCCACTCTGCCGAGGACATGGAGGTCCTGGGCCTCCTTCACCACGCTCCCTCACCACCAGACGCCTGGAGGAAGAACGCCTCATCTTCCGCCTCGGAACACTTCAACCCCAGGGCATCAATGTGGACTTCAACAGTTTCCTCATTTCCCCTTTCCCCACCTCACCCTAGTTCCAAACTTCCAGCTCAGCACTGTCCCCATGACTTGTCCTACCTGCCTATCTTCTTTTCCACCTATCCACTCCATCCTTCTCCCTGACCTATCACCTTCATCCCCTCCCCCACTCACCTATTGTACTCTATGTTACTTTCTCCCCACCCCACCCTCCTCTCACTTATCTCTCCACCCTTCAGGCTCTCTGCCTGTATTCCTGATGAAGGACTTTTGCCCGAAACGTCGATTTTGCTGCTCCTCGGATGCTGCCTGAACTGCTGTGCTCTTCCAGCACCACTAATCAAGAGCTTTGTCTATTTACCCTATCCATGCCCCTCATAATTTTGTAAACCTCTATAAGGTCACCCCTCGGCCACCGACGCTCCAGGGAAAGCAGCCCCAGCTTGTTCAGCCTCTCCCCATAGCTCAAACCCTCCAACCCTGGCAATACCCTTGTACGTCTTTTCTGAACCCTTTCATGTTTCACAACACGATGGAGGATGGAAGAAAATTGTGACTGTAAGAGCTGCTCCTTTTTTAAGGTTTAATCAGTGTTGGAACTGGTTTCCTCAATTTCTTGGAGCAGTAATTACAGTTTTATAAACTGTTGTATTGTTTTGGAACTTGTGGAAAAGAAAGATCAAAACGCTGGTGCATTGTATTTACCAAGAAAGGTTGGGCAGATTGAGGCTGTTTTCTCTAGAAATGAACAGACCCTGGGAGGCAAACTAATGGAGGTCCTTAAAATGATGATGACATTTACTGAGGTACTACTGTACTTTTTGGGAGGAGAGGAGAACTGGTGGATGTAAATGCACGAGAGTCACCAATAAATCCAGCAGGGAATTCCGCAAAATAACCAAGCAGTTGCTGGAATGTGGGACTTGTCGTCAAAGAACGTGGGTAAGAGAAACCACGAATACCTTGAAGGGGAAGCTGCATAATAACATGGAAGGGATTGAAATAGAAAGGCTTCCTGATGGGATTGGGTGAAGTATGGTTAAGGAAATCTCGAGTGTGAGCGTTGGTGTTGGCGTGGATCACTTAACCCACATGACTTGTTTCTACTCTATTCATTGTACAGTCACGTGCAGCAGGCCTGTCAACATCAGTAAGGTAAAGCGATCGGCTTGTGGGTGAAATCCTTTGTGCATCACGTGTAAACCGCCTGTTCTAATTCCAGGAAGGGACTGCCATGCTGCTGGAACATCTTGCTGGTGGTCTGGGCAGCGCGATTCCTGTCAGCACCCAACTAGACATCGCACCTCAACACCATCTCTTCATGATGGGTCGTAACGGCAATAACATTAAGCACATAATGCAGCGAGCTGGAGCCCAGATCCACTTTCCTGACCCCAGCAGCCCCCAGAAGAAGTCCACAGTCTACCTCCAGGGCAGTATTGAGTCTGTCTGTCTAGCTAGACAATACCTCATGGTATGCATTAATATTCTTTTGTGCCTTCTATCAACAGATATTTACAGAATGAATGACTGAATAACTTTGCAAGAAACCATTATTTACATGATGAGGAAATGACTTATCAATTTGACCAAACAACAATTCATTGCTGGTTTGGGTGCATGAATGCTATGGTAAACATTGAAAACAAAGCTATTTTTGCCAGAGTTGCACAATCGCATAAATATAAATGTTTTTATCTTGTAGAATCGGGTAATAGAGTTGTAATATAGAAGTGACAAATATTAATTGGTGTTACAATTCCAAGTTGTGAAGCTGAGTTTGGTAAATCTAGCAATTTGTGGATTGGCATCAGCTAAATTATATGAAAAGTGTTGAGGAGATGGCTTTGTTATTCCATCCAACCTATACAAGGTTGACTCTTAGAGGCCTGTGAAATTGTTTTGTGTCAGTGGCATGGTAACCAGGAGAGGACAGTAAATGCAGGTTTTCCTATGTCATTCACTTCTTTGTGTTCTCAGCAGCTTGAGAGAGGTTCACTTGTTTAAAACAAAATAGATTGGTCCAGAGAAGACCTGTGGTAATATAATAATTCAAGAATCATGACTGGAAAGGGATATTGCTTCTTGTCGAACGCCATAATATAGACATAAGTGGCATATGTAGGCTAGTCCCAGCCTGGTACAGACAGTTCTGCGGTCTCGTGGGTCTGCTTTATTGCAACAGTTGATGCTAGTTCTTATGATCATCTTCATGGAGACCAGCTTTAAATTCCAGATTTGTTAATTGAACTTAAATTCCACATTCTCCACAGCTGAACCTCTGGATTATTGCTACTGTACCACTTTCTCCCATCATCCACCCCACACCCATTTCCTGTTAACCCCCCATGAGTCAATCACCCATATAGCCAATTGGATACTTACATGCAAACTATTAAAAGCAACGGAGGGGTAGAGAAAGTAGGAAGGGGCTTTTCTTTTCCAAACACCTGAACTTTTTTTATTCCGTCACCAAATCACTTGTTGTTGGGTTGGCTTTATATTTAGGTAAAAAAAATGACTGCAGATGCTGGAAACCACATTCTGGAGTAGAGTGGTGCTGGAAAAGCACAGCAGTTCAGGCAGCATCTGAGGAGCAGGAAAATCGACGTTTCAGGCAAAAGCCCTTCAACAGGAATACAGTATTCCTGATGAAGGGCTTTTGCCCGAAACGTCGATTTTCCTGCTTTTCGGATGCCTGCCTGAACTGCTGTGCTTTTCCAGCACCACTCTACTCCAGAATCAGCTTTATATTTCCAAATCAAACTGTTCAGCAATGTTATTACAGATGGGACTTGAACCCAGGCCTCCACAACCCAGAGGTAGGGACATTACTCCATTGTGCCACAAGACCCCTGCTGGGTCTGCCTCTTAAAGGGCTCAGATGATGCGTTCTAGCTTGGCAGGCTGTTGTCTGTTACTCAGGGATTTTATACTCAACAAGTTCCTGAAGGATATTAGTGAATGATTTCCCTATTTGCTTGTTGGGTTTATCACTGGTACCTTATATAGAACTCATGAAGCCAGAATCACAATATTTTACTACTGTATAGTAGCATCATAGCAATGGAATGTCCTTGTCTTGATTAATGTAGAATTCTGTTTTTCTATGTATTTAAGATGGGACATATTTTTATTCATAACCTCATTCTAACATTTTCCTTAATTTCCTAATTGAACATACTTGCTGTGAAAGAACCTGGCTGTTTAAAATGTTGTTCTGTAAATTCCTTTTATTGTACTTTTGAGGTTAAGTGAAGCTGAATGACAGGATGGCCAGTGTTTGTATTAAACCCAATGCAAAATAATATGTCAATTAAAATTGATGAGATGGGAGGGTAATTTTAATCCCACTTTAATTATAGTTTGATTGTGTTGAAAGGTCCATCTGATATACAAACATACAAATTAATTGCAGGAATGGGCTGTTTGGCCTCTTGAGACAACGTCACCATTCAACAAGATCTGCTTGTGTTTTGGATTCCATGTACCCAGCTCCCTGATAACATTTGATTCCCCTAACTAACAAGAATCTCCATCTCTGCCAACTCTTCAAAGATCCTGCCTTCTGAGGCAGAATTCCAAAGACATACAACCTTCCAAGAGGGAAAAAAAATTCTCATTTCAAACCTAAAAGTGTAGTTCTGTTCTCGCCCACAAGAGGTAATGTCCTGTCTATGCACTTCTTGTCAAGACTGTTGGATCTTATACACTTCCGTCGTCACCCCTCATTCTTTTAAACTCCAATAGAAACAAATCCAGTCTGTCCAACATTTCTTGATAAAACAACGGCTTGTTCCATTTGTCAGTCTAGTAAAACTCCTCTGACTGTCCCCAATGTACTCATATCCTTTATTAAATAACGAGACCAAAACTGCACACACTTTTCAAGATGTAGCCTCACCATGCGCTCTATGACTGAAACATAACATCTTTTATCAGGCTGCATCCGTGGAGCAAAGGTTTCGAACATAAGCTCTTCATCAGGAATGTGAAGAGCTCATGTTCAGAATGTCGACTCTCCTGCTCCTTGGCTGCTGCCTGACCTGCTGTGCTTTTCCAATGCCACGCATTTTGACTCGATCTCCAGCACCTGCAGTCTTCACTTCCTCCTATCTTTACTTATATGTTGAGATCCTCCTGTTATAAAGTTTCTCTGTCCCTTCCATTGACTGGAATGTTGTTTGGAATCATCTAAAGTGAAGACAGAAGCAAAGAGATTGTTCATTTCATTTGCTATTTCCTTATTATCTATTAACTCCGCATTCTAATTCTCTAATACTCCTACTTTGTTTTTTTTAAAATACCTGTAGAAACTCTTCCTGTCTGATTTTACATTTTTAGCTAGCTTCCTCTAATTCTTTCTGCTGAATAATCTGTCAGTCATAATCTGCTGTACTTTATGTTCTGTCTAATCATCACCTTTGCACAATTATGTTTTTTCCAGAGGTTTGATACATGCCTTAACTTCATTCGCTAACTAAAGACAATGTGTCCTACCCTTAAATATTTTCTTAATACAGGAACATGTTTACTCTGTGTATTATGAAATATCCACTTAAATGTCTGTCCTGTCTCTCTCTCTCTCAATCTGCCCCCGACCTCATTTGCCAAAGCGCTTCAGCTTTTGTGCTCATACAATTGCCTTTATTTAAGTTTAAAATATTAGTTTGAGACCCACTGTTTTCCTTTTAATATTATGTTTAGTTTTAGTCCTATTGTGGTTGCTGCTGCCTTGGGCGGGGTGGGAGGAGGGGTGCCTTTACTTTGAGATCATTAATTAATCCTATCCTTACTAAATCTAGTATAATTTCCTTTCTTGTTGATTCCAGGATGTACTACTGTAAGATGTACATCTTCAAAGCATGCAGCTACCATTTCCAATCTGATTTTTACATAATCAGAAATCACATGACACCAGGTTTATTTGAAGTTAGAAGCTTCTGGAGCGCTGCTCCTTTGTCAATGCTCCGAAAGCTTGTGATTTCAAATAAACCTGTTGGATTATACCCTGGGGTCATGTGACATCTGACCTTGTCCATCCCAGTCCAATACTGGCACCTCCACAACATAATTTTGACATGTGGATTAAAGATAATTATGAGTGTCTTTATCACAAGAACTCAATATTTCTTCTTCTGTACTTTGCCCCACATTATGGTTACTGTTCAGGAAGCCTGAGGTAAGCCCTACTAGTGACGATTTTCCCCTAGTCTACATCCTGATCTCTTAAAACTGGGTTATCTCTAATAATTGCACCAATGTCATCCTTGATTAATAGTGCTAACCCCTCCACCTTTACCTAATAAACATACACAATCACTAAAAGCTACTGGATGGGTATAAAAAGCATTTTTAAAAGGCAGATGGAATAATGACCTTCATCTCAAGAGGTTTGGGGTCCAAGGAGATAGAAGCTCTGTTCCAAGATTATAAATCTGTGGATAGACTCCATTCGGAGTAACTTTGTACAATTCTGCGCACTGCTACTCAAGAAGACTATGTTGGACATGATACACCGAGAACCTGCCTGTTTATGTCACACCTTAAACAGAACAGAATGTTCCTGGAATGTTATAAAGCAAAATTTGATCCAAGTTACATAAGGCAGTATTGGTGCAGATGGTCGAATGTGGTGATGTTGGAGAGAATTTATGGAGTTTTACAGAGTTAGCAAAGGGTAGTCGTATTGATGGCACAAGTGCAAGGTTGCCGGTTCACGTTAAGAACAAATGTGACAGCAAAGTTGTGAAAAGACTCCTTTAACACGTCATATTGTCGTCACGGAGTCGATCGCTAAGGAAGAGAGTTTGAGATGGGGGAATGGGTACCCCGAGAATGAACTGGAGTAAGTTTCTCCTTATCCATTACTGACTGTTTTACAAGCAAATCTGGCCATTGAGAAGTAGATTAGATTAGATTAGATTAGATTACTTACAGTGTGGAAACAGGCCCTTCGGCCCAACAAGTCCACACCGCCCCGCCGAAGCGCAACCCACCCGTACCCCTACATCTACCCCTTACCTAACACTACGGGCAATTTAGCATGGCCAATTCACCTGACCTGCACATCTTTGGAGTGTGGGAGGAAACCGGAGCACCCGGAGGAAACCCACGCAGACACGGGGAGAATGTGCAAACTCCACACAGAGAGTCGCCTGAGGGGGGAATTGAACCCTGGTCTCTGGCGCTGTGAGGCAGTAGTGCTAACCACTGTGCCACCGTGCCGCCCACAAGTAGTGGAGACGTTTAAAGGGATGGCGATTAGCTAGGGATGTCAGTGTAAGTGTGCTGCTTTCAATTGATATATATCCTCCAAGGTCTCTGCATAACTCCAATACCGGCTTCTTGACCATTCCTATTTTCCTGATTAGTGGCTGTGCTATCAAAAGCTCTAGAATTCCATCTAAATACCTTCCCGTTGCTCCCTGTCTTTCTCCCAATAAGGCACTCCTTCCAACCAGTCTGTTTAATTAAGCTTTTGATCAGTTGCCCAAACATCTATTGAAAAGCTCGATGTCAAATCTGTGTTTGGTTATGCTCCTGTGAGTGCCTTGGGAATTTTGTTTTGTACATCGGAGGCACTATATAAATGCAAATTGTTGTAGTTCTAAATTGATGGTTGCTTCTGAAGGAGTCAACGAGGGCAATGCTTTAAAAAAACAAGCAATGAAGATTATATTCATTTAAGAATGTGTCCATATTGAAGATATAACTCTGATGTGTTCTATGAGGCTAGCAGTGGTCTTGTATAAAGGAGATGAGTGTTTGATGCAGTATCTGCCAACTTAACATTTTGTGAATACTGTGCTCCAGGGCTGTCTCCCTCTTGTGTTGATGTTTGATATGAAGGAAGACATCGAGGTTGAACCACAGAGGATCACTCAGTTGATGGAGCAGCTAGATGTCTTCATTAGCATCAAGCCAAAGCCCAAACAGCCCAGTAAGGTATAGAATACAGATGAACTCCTTTCTTTACCATGTTTGTTCTATTAATCTGATCATGAAACAGACCATCCAATTATGGCACATAAGAGGAAGGAAGAATGTTGAGAACAAAGGTTCATGTGAATTGAAGTAACCCAGAAAGCATAGTATATTATTCATGAGTTCCAGCAGCCAGCTTTTTCTGTCTCTTTCTGACTTTGCCCTCAAAGGCTGAGCTCTCATTTGAATGTTTTGCTCCCTTATTCTGAACTCTTCCGTGATCACTCTCCAACAGCTCGACCAAGTTGTTTAATTAGCTTAAACGTGCCCACAGGTCGCCTCTTATCTTCTGTACTCTCGGGGGATATGAGGCTAACCTGTCCTCATAATATTCTAATAACTCTGTACTGTAATCCTTTCAAGGCTAAATATGTAATTTCCCAAGAGACTAGAACAAGTCGCCAAGGCACACTCAGGAATAGTAGGGAGTACTTAAAACGCAACTCTATTTCCCAATGCTCCTGGAGTCGGTGTTATCAGTGCCCATACTTTGTCTGAGTTTCAAAGAGCATATTCCTGCCTTATCTCTAAAGTTCACACCATTTCCATGGAGATAGAGGAATTTTTTTTAAAAATCCAGCCTGAGAGACATGATGATGTGTGTTGTTTGGGATACAGTTGGAAAGTGAAGAGGATTCATCCTCATCCTCCCTCTATCCTCATTTGCATTTGACCACTGGGTAACAATGGGCAGATTATTTGAGATACATTGCAACATTGTCATAGAACAGTGTTGGGCTCTGAATGGGTTAAAGCTGAGGAGAACACAATCATGTCATTTGGACTCTGATGGGGAAACAGTTCTGCATTTCACATGAGTTAAGACCTAACGTTGAGATACCCTCACAGTCTTAGTAATAATGTCCAATTCAACAGTGTAACTTGAATTTATTGATATCATTGGAATATGCTACATTTTGTTTAAGACGAGAGTCTCTTCTCATTGAACTGCCAATGTTTTTTTTCTAACAAACCAGACTATTCCAGATCCTAAATAGATGCAAGCTTATAAATATTCTTTTCATAAATGTGGGGATAAGTAAGTTTATATCTTATCAATAATTGAGTTCAGGACCCATCCAAATTTTTCCAGTGCCATCCTGAAAGCATTTGGTGGCTGCAGCTTGGAAACTTTCTCTGGAACGAGTGGAGTAATTGGCAGCTTCAGTTATGTTTCAGATCGCTTCCTATCTCCCGCAACATGGTCTGGGCTGAAATGTGTGAACGTGTGTCCACTGATCTGTGAATTCATGGGCTGTATAACTATCGTGGTTGGGACCTGGGCCAGGGGAATCTCATTGACTGGGATCCTTGACTGGCGATGTTAACCTGGGCCAATCAGGGAACCCTGGCTGACAGAGAGAAACAGGGGATTCAGAAAGTCTCCTCAGTCTAGAGATTGGTTTTCAGCTGGCTGGTCACAGCCCATGTACAGAGTGATGGGGTAATAGACAATAGGTGCAGGAGTAGGCCATTCTGCCCTTCGCGCCTGCACCATCATTCAATATGATCATGGCTGATCATCCTTAATCAGTATCCTGTTCCTGCCTTATCTCCATAACCCTTGATTCCACAATCCTTGAGAGGTCTATCCAACTCTTTCTGAAATGAATCCAGAGACTGGGCCTCCACTGCCCTCTGGGGCAGAGCATTCCACACAGCCACCACTCTCTTGGTGAAGAAGTTTCTCCTCATCTCTGTCCTAAATGGTCTACCCTGTATTTTTAAGCTGTGTCCTCTGGTTTGGCACTCCCCCATCAGCAGAAACCTGTTTCCTGCCTCTAGAGTGTCCAATCCTTTAATAATTTTATATGTCTCAATCAGATCCCCCTCAGTCTTCTAAACTCAAGGGTATACAAGCCCAGTCGCTCCAGTCTTTCAGCGTAAGGTAGTCCCGCCATTCCAGGAATTGACCTCATGAACCGACACTGCACTCCCTCAATAGCCAGAATGTCTTTCCTCAAATTTGGAGATCAGAACTGCACACAGTACTCCAGGTGTGGTCTCACTAGGGCCCTGTACAGCTGCAGAAGAACTTCTTTGCTTCTGTACTCAATCCCTCTTGTTATGAAGGCCAGCATGCTTCACTACCTGCTGTACTTGCATGCTTACCTTCATTGACTGGTGTACAAGAACACCCAGATCTCTTTGTACTGTCCCTTGACCTAAATTGATTCCATTTAGGTAGTAATCTGCCTTCCTGTTCTTGCCACCAAAGTGGATAACCATATATTTATCCATATTAAACTGTATCTGCCATGCATCTGACCACTCGCCTAACCTGTCCAGGTCACCCTGTAATCTCCTAACATCCTCATCACATTTCACCCTGCCACCCAGCTTAGTATCATCAGCAAATTTGCTAATGTTATTACTAATACCATCTTCTATATCATTAATATATATTGTAAAAAGCTGCGGTCCCAGCACTGATCCCTGCGGTACCCCACTGGTCACCGCCTGATATTCCAAAATGGAGCCGTTTATTGTTTCCTGTCAGCCAACCAACTTTCAATCCAATCTGGGGCAAAGCATTCCACACAGCCACCACTCTCTTGGTGAAGAAGTTTCTCCTCATCTCTGTCCTAAATGGTCTACCCTGTATTTTTAAGCTGTGTCCTCTGGTTTGGCACTCCCCCATCAGCAGAAACATGTTTCCTGCCTCCAGTACTTAGTACTTGGCCTCCAATACCATGCGCTCTAATTTTGCTCACTAACCTCCGATGTGGGACTTTATCAAAGGTTTGTGAGAATGATGTCACCTAGACAGAGGACGAAACATCTGCAACACAAATTTATCAAAAGCTTTCTGAAAGTCCAGGTACACTACATCTACTGGATCTCCCTCATCCTTTTTCAGAGTTACATCCTCAAAAAATTCCAGAAGATTAGTCAAGCATGATTTCCCTTTCATAAATCTATGCTGACTCTGTCCTATCCTGTTACTGCTATCCAGATGTGTCATAATTTCATCCTTTATAATAGACTCCAGCATCTTTCCCACCACTGAGGTCAGACTAACTGGTCTATAATTTCCTGCTTTCTCTTTCCCACCTTTCTTAAAAAGTGGTACAACATTAGCCACCCTCCAATCCGCAGGAACTGATCCCGAATCTATCGAATTCTGGAAGATAATCGCCAACGCATCCACGATTTCTCAAGCCACCTCCTTCAGTACCCTGGGATGTAGACCATCAGGTCCTGGGGACTTATCAACCTTCAAACCTAACAGTCTCTCCAACACCAATTCCTGGCAAATATAAATTCCCTTAAGTTCAGGTCCTTCAGCCACTGTTACCTCAGGGAGATTGCTTGTGTCTTCCCCAGTGAACACAGATGTGAAGTACCAATTCAATTCTTCTGCCATTTCTTTGTTCCCCGTAATATATTTCCCTGTTTCTGTCTTTAAGGACCCAATTTTAGTCTTAACCATTTTTTTTGCCTTTCACATACCTAAAAAAGCTTTTACTATCCTCCTTTATATTTTTGGCCAGTTTACCTTCGTACCTCATGTTTTCTCTGCATATTTCCTTCTTAGTAATCCTCTGTTGTTCTTTAAAAGCTTCCCAGTCCTCCTTTTTCCCACTTATCTTTGCTATGTTATACTTTTTCTCTTTTAACTTTATATGTTTCTTAACTTCCCTCATCAGTCACGGCCACCCTGCCTCCTCCTAGGATCTTTCTTCCTTTTTGGAATGAACTGATTCTGCATCTTCTGCATTATACACAGAAATATCCGCCATTGTTCCTCCACTGTCATCCCTGCTAAGTTATTGCACCATTGAACTTTGGCCAGCTCCTTCCTCATAGCTCCATAGTTCCCTTTATTCAACTGAAATATTATCACTTCCGATTGTACCCTCTCCCTCTCAAATTGCAGATTGAAGCTTATTGTATTATGGTCACTACTTCCCAATGGCTCCTTCACTTCGAGGTCCCTGATCAATTCTGGTTCGTTGCACAATACCAGATCCAGAATTGCCTTCTCCCTGGTAGGCTCCAGCACCAGCTGTTCTAAGAATCCATCTCAGAGGCACTCCACAAAGTCTCTTTCTTGAGGTCCAATACCATCCTGATTCTCCCAGTCTATCTGCATGTTAAAATCCCCCATAACAACTGTAGTAACATCTTTGCGACAGGCCAATTTCAGCTCCTGATTCAACTTACATCCGACATCCAGACTACTGTTTGGGAGCCTGTAGATAACTCCCAAGAGGGTCTTTTTACCCTTAGAATTTCTCAGCTCTATCCATACTGACTCTACATCCCCTGATTCTCGGTCCCCCCCGTGCAAGGGACTGAATATCCTCCCTTACCAACAAGGCCACCCCACCCCCTCTGCCCGTCAGTCTGTCCTTACGATAGCACGTGTAGCCTTGAATATTCATTGCCCAGGCCCTGTCCACTTGAAGCCATGTCTCAGTTATCCCCACAATATCTGCCAATTTCCAAACGAGCCTCAAGCTCATCCATCTTATTTCTAATACTTCGTGCATTCATGTATAGTATTTTTAATTTGTTACTGCCCTCATCCTTCCCATCAACCCCTATTTCACTCAACCTTACAGCATGATCCCTTTTTGGGTAGTGGCCTCTACGGATATTTCAATAACATATTGGAAATCAATGAGGCTTATATGTGTGCACACTAAAAATCCAAAGAGCTATTTTGAGATGGTGTAAATTTTCATTTATGTTTTCTATCTCTCTTGCCAGTCAGTGATTGTGAAAAGTGTGGAGAGAAATGCAGCAAATATGTATGAAGCAAGGAAGTGTCTACTGGGTTTGGAAAACAGTGGTGTTACAATGACAGCGAGTATACCCTCAGCAGTGACCTGTCCCATAGGATTATCCTGTCATGGACTTGATATTCTAGCTTCCGCTGGACTTGGCCTTGCTGGATTAGGTATGCAGGTATTTGTGTGCACTTTACAGGACTACTATGGGCACCATTACTTTACTAGGTTCATAATGGAATCACGGATTCATAACATGGGAGGAGGCCATTCAACCCAGGTTCCATATCAGACTATCTCACAGCATTCTACTGAGTTCCATTGCAAATATAATTAAAAGCAATGACACCAATGATGATACAACCCTGAAGCAGGTCAGAAACTAACCTACAAAGTGACAGGATAGGATAAATAGACAAAGTCTTTTCCCTGGGGTGGGAGGGTCCAGATCTAGAGGGCATAGGTTTAGGGTGAGAGGGGAAAAATTTAAAAGGGACAGAAGGGGCAACTTTTTCACGCAGAGGGTGGTGCATGATAATTTAGGATATTTGGTTGGCATGGACGAGTTGGACCAAAGGGTCTGTTCCCGTGCTATACATCTTTATGACTCTATTCAATACAAATGTAAGTTATTGTTGAAGTGGTTCTGCTAAGGGCTCTGAGTTTAAGAGGTGGGCTCTGGGTACTGCTGTGTTTGGGGGGAAAGGTCCATGTGAGAGGTCTGTTTAATGCAGGGTCTGTGTTAGGGATGGTTTGTGTTGGGGGGTGGTCTGTGTTTGGGGAAAGGTTTACATTGCAGGGAGGGACTCTGTTGGAGGCAGTCTGTACGTGGGGGATGGACTGTGTTGGTGAGGACAGTCTGTCGGTTTGGGGAGTAGGGTCTGTATTGGGGGCTCTGTGTTTAGGGAAGGGTCTGTGTTAAGGGCTGTGTGTTTGAGGAAGGGTCTATGTTGGGGATTCTATGTTTAGGGAAGGGTCTGTATTGGGGGTCTGTGTTGGGGGGCCTGTGTTTGAGGAAGGGTCTATTTTGAGGGCTCTGTGCTTAGGGAAGGGTCTGTGTTTCGGCTCTGGGGAAGAATCTGTGTTGGGGGCTCTGTGTTTGGGGAATAGTCTGTGTTTCGGCTCTATTTGGGGAAGGGTCTGTGTTGAGGGCTCTGTGTTTAGTGAAGGGTCTGTGTTGAGGGGTCTATGTTGGAGGAAGGATCTGTGTTTGAGGCTCTGTGCTTAGGGAAGGGTCTGTGTTCCGGCTCTCTTTGGGGAACAGTCCGTGTTCGGGGGAGGGTCTGTGGTGGGGGGGGGGGGGGGGGGGGGGGGGGTACAACCTGTTGTGATTTCTCTGAATTTTGGGGGATAGGGGTGTGATTTTGTTTTGTCTTTTGGAACAACAGTAAGAAAAGAAGCAGCTGTCAAAACGTGCTGCCAAAAATGAAGCCAAAGTTCAACAAGTGTCAAAGTGGGATTTCTGACAAATAAAACCTGAAGCAGCACTGACTGCTCAGTCTCCCCTCAGTGAGCAGCAGTCATCCATTGGTCCCACACTCTAACGTCAAAAGGAGCACTGTTTAGCAGTTCTCCCACATGTTTCATACATTAAATAGGTCCATATGGTGGCAATTCAGAGACCATTACGTCCAAGAAATAGCTGGGTTTCATATTTCTTGAAACCCCTTGTCAAAAGTAAGCTGTGAAGATTGAGGTTATGGCCAGAAATCTACACTTACAAATTAATAGGAATCTCTGGCTGATTGGTTTGAGTTATCCACTAGTGAGGATCATTACTGTGGTCAGGCGCCAGTCACAGGCAAAGGTTAGATCTGAACCTTACCTCACATAATGGCCAACAAATTCTACCCAAAATCTTCCAATTTTGAGTTTTATCAAGGGTGAATGTTCTAGCAGTGCACCTGCCCAGAGTTCCTCGATGTCGAGGATTTTCCATCCCTGAGAGATGAAATACTGGAAGATCGTAGGTTAGGGTTACCCAGTCTGTGGTACACAGACCTGCCGCAAGGGGGAGAGGTGCCCTGGGCATGTACCTCGGGAAAGTATGCATCAAGTTTTCATCTAGCAACCAGCTGTCAATAAAATAGCACTCTTCAAACACAATCAGGGAGTAAGCAAAATAATGATGGATTTTTTTTCCTTTGTATTTATCCACCTAGGTTTCTCCACCGTATCACCTCTGATGATCCCACCAACAACACAAGCGACCTTAACAAGTATCTTACTGTCGGGCCTACATGGGTATGGCCAGAGCACACCATCGCCCCCACCTGGTCTGGCACCCATGGACATTCAGATCAGCACCTTATCCCAAGAGAGTGATAAGACAGCAACTTCCTGCATCAATGGCCATGTAAAGGTACAAGGAAGTATTAGCGTTTGGGTCAACGTTGAGCCAGATGTTGATGATAACAGTTTATTTATTTTAATTCTCCTGACTTTCTCTGAGGTGATCTTCACAGCGATGTGTTTGCAATTAGTCTCTAACACCTCGTGACTTCTGGGAATTTCTGTAAGGGTAACAATTTAGTATGTGATATCTTAGCGTTTTTTTACTGTGATTGTTTGTCTCAATTGGCCTGATTGTTAGACATTCCTCTGGAGTAGGGAATTTATTTTTGTTAAATCTGTATTTCGAATCTCAGCACTGAAACAACTTTTCCAGGTTTCTGAATCAGCACCATTTATATAATTACTGTACGTTTTTCCAAAAGCTTGACTCATATTGGGCCTTGTGTCAGGACTAGTGGCAGCTCTCTTCTGCCTTGTCCGTAAGCTAACCTTGGTCAGTGAACCCAGCTGCTACCTAACCTGTGGAGACAATATCTCAGCTAAGCATGAACCTCCTCCATGTTTATTATAGGAACATGGGACTATACACCACAGAAAGTGGCTGTTGGGCCTAGCAAGCCCATGCTAGACCTAGACTACATTAAGTGCATGAGCCTTCATGTGCATGAAAAACAATTTCCTTTTAAATAACACATTATCTTTGAAACACCACAAACCCTTGTGCAAAAAGATAGTTAATTAGATCAGCAACAGTGCCAGCTGGTTAGTAATGGTGTAGAAAGACAACTGAGCATAGACAGGTAGAGGAAATGGCAAAGACACAAGAAGATTTTAACAAATTGAACCTTGTAGGCATAAGTAGAAAGCCAATGGAGAGAGACTGTTAGCCACTGAGATAGAGATTTTTCTTTTAAAGTGAAGTAACAATACAAAAAACTTACCTTTACTTGGCACCAGTCATAGCTTCAGAATGTTTCAAAGTACTTTTCAATATTCATTGTCGTAATAACAGGCAATTAGTTTCTACCCAACAAATTATCGTGAGCAGCAATGAGGTAAATGACCAGCCAATCTGTTCAAGGTGCTGTTAGTTGAGTGAAGAATGTTGGCCAACTCCCTATTGACCTCAACAAACACCTGTGGATCTTTAATGTCCGCCTGAACATTATAACTCAGTCAAAGATCAGGTACTTTGGACAGAGCAGCTCTCTGTACATACTGTGCAGCTGTCTCAACCCAGGCCTGTACTCAAATCCTGAGTCTCAACATTCTGATTTCAAGGCTACATTTGATCAAACTGGACAATGCAGGAAATTTGTAACCCTCCCTCCCCCTCTGTTTCCTTTTCCAGCCTTGGAAAAGGCAAGAATTCACACATCCCCTTACTGGAGAGGCTATGGTCTAGTGGTATTATTGCTAGCATATTGATCTGCTGTGGCAGATAATGGAATTTGAATTCAATCAATAAGCTGACCTTAAGGATCTAATGCTGACCATGAACCCATTGTCAACTGTCGTAAAAACCCATCTGGTTCATTAATGTCCTTTAAGGAAGTAAACCTGTCTGAATTCAAGATGGCACCTGATCTTGATGACATTTTGTGGGCTGTCTACAAGCAGGTCTTATTCTTAGATATCTTATAATCATACTACTCCTCTAAACCTCAATTCTAAGTCTACCTTAATGCACTTTGTATGGTATAATCTTCCTGTACTCCACGCAAAACAAAACTTTTCACCATGCCTACGTGCAGGTAACAATAAAAGTCAAATCAAATCCTTACCTGGTCTGGCCAACATGAGCTGCAGACCCACAGTAATATAATTGACTCTTAACTGCTTTCTGGGCAATTAGGGCTGGGCAATAAGTATTGGCCATGTCCTGTGATGAATGAAAAAAAAAGTCCTTGAACTGAATTCGGCGAAATCAGTGTCTTTTGGGAACTTGAAGTTGTACTGTTTTCAGTAATTCATTGTCCCGCAGTCACTGAGCCAGTGGGGAAACTGAGTTAGCTCTAATGGTCATAGAATTAAATATTGTTTTATTGCACAGTTGTACAGCACAGTAACAGTTTTAGTTGCAACTTCTTCTGAAAACACAACTTTTGGTTTGAATGCTGAGGAGCTGATGACTTGAGTGAATAGTCTGTTATTAACTGTTCTGTGAATCCACTAAAATGTAACTTAAAGTCTATTTAGTACTTGTTTGGGTAATTTTAAGAGATTATCCTAGATCTCCAGTGAAGATAAATATATCATTTGAAATTAGATTAGATTACATTACAGTGTGGAAACAGGACCTTCAGCCCAACAAGTCCACACCGACCCACCGAAGCACAACCCACCCATACCTCTACATTTACCCTTTACCTAACACTACGGGCAATTTAGCATGGCCAATTCACCTGACCTGCACATCTTTGGACTGTGGGAGGAAACCGGAGCACCCGGAGGGAAACCCACGCAGACACGGGGAGAACGTGCAAACTCCACACAGTCAGTCGCCTGAGGCGGGAATTGAACCCGGGTCTCCAGCGCTGTGAGGCAGCAGTGCTAACCACTGTGCCACCGTGCCATCCCAAATAGTGACAACAAATTCTGTTGAATTGATTCAACCTGAACAGTGATGATGGATTCCTGGTGCTTGAATCCCCTTGGTCCTATCATTGGGTTAATGAAAATGGTTTCAGATGGAGAGATAGATGTTTGGATTGTTGAAACAATGAGAACGTTTGTTTCCATGCTCTGCCATCCAAATGGACTTTTTCTTTCGAAGCTAAGCAAAGAGTTTACCTTAATATTGGCACGTTTCAGGTTCTCCTGAAGTGCTTCAAAGAAGTAGAATTGCATTTAGATTTGTCATGTAAGAAAGCTACAAAGTGTCTGCTCTCTGATACGGAAAATATGCAGGAACCCCTGTGCCTGGAAATATGGCTGTAGTGTTTTCTTGTCTGATGTGCGTAACTGAAAAAGGACTTAATGTGTTTTGTTTCCACAGCCTTCCAGTGCTATTTATACACGAATTTCAAACCCCTGTCTAGCAGATAAAGTATTGAGTAGTAACCACTCTGAAGTACCACGAGAGAATGCAATCAGCTCCCAGGAGCAGTTGACCAGGAAGTCTAGTCCAGCAGAAGGTAAATTTCCAATAAGTTTTCGTGACTCTGGACCAGTGGGTTAACCTGTCTTGGGAGCCACTTCCAATCTGAGATAGGGCCACTGGAATCAGATTTTGTTTTATTGGTCAAATGTGTATGTGAATTGAATTTTGCATTTTTCAAACATTTGTGGATACTGCACCAAACCACCATAATCTGCTAGTAATCAGGTCTAAGCTGGGGCTATTGTTCTGCAGGGTGGAAGATGGTTGGTGAGAGGGAAAGTGAATGTTGGACTGATTTAGGCAGATACCTGTCTGGTATGAGCTCTGGGATACAGGAGAATAAAGCAACTAGGAGCAGGAGCAGGCCATTCAACCCCTTGATTAGTGATGCTGGAAGAGCACAGCAGTTCAGGCAGCATCCAAGTAGCTTCGAAATCGACGTTTCGGGCAAAAGCCCTACCTCATTCAACCCCTTGAGCCTGCTCCACCATTCAATGTGATCATGGCTGATCTCATCTCATCCTCAACTCTCTCTTTCCTGCCTGCTCCCCATAACCCTTCAACCCATTACTAATTAAAAATCTATCTCCTCCTCAAACTTACTCAATGTCCCACCACAATCTGGGATAGTGAATTCCACAAACTCATGAACTTATGACAGAAGTCATTTCTCCTCATCTCTGCTTTAAATTTGCTACCCCTTATCCTAAAACTATGACTTCTCGTTCTAGATCGCCCCATATGTGGACACGTCCTCTATGTCTTACTTTGTCAATGTCCTTTAGCATCTTTTATACCTCAATCCGATCTCCTCTCAGTCTTCTAAATTCCAGAGAGTATAGACTGTTCAATCTCTCTTCAGAAGACAAATTCTTCATCTCTGCAGTCAATCCAGTGAACTTCCTCTGAACTATCTCTAATATAATTACGTCTTTCCTCAAGTGAGGGGACTAAAATTGTACATGGTGCTTCAGGTATGGTCTCACTAATGCCTCATGCAGTTGCAACTTACTGTTACACTCCATTCCCTTAGCAATAAATGCTAAAACTGCATTTGCCTTCCTTGTTACCTGCTGTATCTGCATCCTAGGTTTCTGCAATTCATGTACAAGGACACCTAGATCCCTCTGCATGAAAGCATTTTGAAGTTTCTCTTCATTTGGATAAGAATTTGCCTTTCTATTCCTTTACCCAAAATGGATGAGCTCACACTTTTCCACATTAAACTTGATCTGCCAGGTTTTGGCCCATTTACCTGACCTGTCCATATCCATTTGTAAATTTTTTATTTCTTCATTGTAATTTAGTTTCCCACCTATTTTAGTGTCAGCTGCAAACTTGGCTATATTCATTGGAGCCTTGCGTCCAAGTCATTAAATATAGTTTGTAAACAAACTGAGCCCCATGGTACCCAACTAGCTACAGCTTGCTAACCAAAGAAAAACCTATTTATTCTGACTCGGTTTTCTGTTGGTTAGCCAATACTCTATCCCAGCCTTTAAATTACCCCTAATCCGGTGTGAACTTTCAGGATTCCCATTACCTATGTTGCTAGTAAATTAGTCAAACACAATTTACTCTTCACAAAACTGTGCTGATTCCAATGGATTGTATTTGGACTTTACAAATGTCCCATTATTTCTTAATAATGGATTCCAATAATTTCCCAAAGGCACACATTAAGGTAACTGGTCTGCAGCTTCCTACTTTCTGCCTTCCTCCATTTTTGAATAAGGGTGTTATGTTCGCATTTTTCTAATCCAGTGGAACTTTTCCTGCATCCAAAGAATTTTGGAATGTTATAGCCAATGGATCCATAATCTCTGCTGCCACTTCCTGCAAAGCTTTAGGAGGTACATCACCAGGCACTGGGGACTTGATTACCTTCAATCCCAATGGTTTGTTCAGTACTTTTCACTCGTGATGGTGATTATTCAAAGTTCCTCCCTTTCTATAGTCAATGCATTAACTGTTACAATTAGGATAATGCTAATGTTCCAAACCATGAAAACTAAAAGGAAATATTGATTAAGCAACTCTACCATTTTTATGTTCCCCACTATTAACTCCTCAATCTTATCCTCCAAGGGACCAACCCTCACTTTAGCTGCTGTCTTCCCTTTTATATACATATAGAAACTTTGGCTATCTGCTTTAATAATTTGTGCTAGATTTTTTTTCAGAATTTACCTTTCCTCTTTTCAATCTTTCTTCCTCTCTGGAACATATTTAAGTTGTGAGCAATTGAGTAGCTCCTAAAAGATCGGATTAGAAGGTCAACTTCACTGCCAGACATTAATCCGGGACAGAAATATTTCACTTTTCTTAAAATTGAGAAGTCTCTTGACACCCTTGTGTGTCAGTATAAATCCATTTGCACTGCAAGTATAGCATTGACATGAGGAACTTTGTATTTGCACTGGTGCCAAATATGGAGAGCATAAATTGGGCTTTTAAATCTAACTAATTTGAAGGAGGGTTGTGAGTGAGAGTGTCTCCTTCAGGAATGCCATGTTGGACTTAACTGAATTCAGGCTATTGATAAGGGAGGTGATGGCTTAGTGATTTTGTATCTGGACTGCCTATCCAGAGACCCTGGCTGATGGAATGTGAATTCAATAAAATTCTGGTGTTAGGAGTCTAATATTCCTGAGAGATAAAAGTCCTAGAGATGTACAGCACGGAAACAGACTCTTCAGTCCAACCTATCCATGACAATCAAATATCCTAAATTAATCTAGTCCCGTTTGCCTGCACTTGGCCCATATCACTCTAAAGCCTTCCTATACATATACCCATCCAGATGCCTTTTAAATGCTGTAATTGTACCAGCCTCCACCACTTCCTCTGGCAGCTTGTTCCATACACACACCACTCTCTGCGTGAAAATGTTGCCCCTTAGATCCCTTTTAAATCTTTCCCCTCCCACCTAAACCTATGCCGTCTAGTTCTGGACTCCCTTGTTCTGAGGACCATGAATCCATTGTCAATTGCTGGAAAAACCCATCTGGTTCACTAATGCCCTTTTTAGGGAAGGAAGCTGCCATCCTTACCCAGTCTGGCCTACATGTGACTCCAGACCCACAGCAATGTGGCTGACTCAGCTTATACATTTGGTCAGTGAGCTGGAAGGTTGGTTCTCAGATGTTTTGTCACTATGCTAGGTAGCATCATCAGTGTACCTCCGGTGAAGCCCTTCACTTAAAGAGAGGTGCACTGATGATGTTACCTAGCAGGGTGACAAAACGTGTGACAGCAAACCTACCAGCTCAGTGAGCAAACTTACAAGCTGAACCTCAACCTGAGCTACAAACCTTCTCAACCTGGTTGACTCTTAACTGCCCGCTGGGCAATTAGGGATGGGCAATAAATGGAGGCATAGTCAGCGGCGGCTACAACCCATGAATGAATTAAAAAGCAAAACTGGCACCATAAAAGCAGCCATGGGCAGAGTGAAACCATCCCACGTCAGTGCTTCAGTTTATAGCATCGACATACCTTAAAATTATTCAAGCTTCTAAAGGAAGAAGTTCATGACCCCTCTGCCCAGCCACTTCTGGACGTTATTAATAGCCATCCAAAACCCTTGTAAATAATTTACAGCTTGAATTCTTTAATTCCCAGTTGCAATTATGTTGTGGTTTGATAAGAATGTAAGCTCAACTGGAGGAGAAGACCCTTGGAGATGAGAGCAGGGGTTGGCCATTTGGCCCATCAAGCCTCTGCAACCATTCAAGACAATCATGGCTGCCTTTAAGCTTTAGCTCCCTTGTGAAGTCTTATATGAAGTCAATAAACTCCCCCAAAACCTTTTACTCTGGCCCCACCCTTGAATGCAAGATTAACTGGTATGAAGGGAGCAACAAAATTCTGTAGAAAATGAGTGCATTCTTCTTTTAAACCAACACCAAAATCTCTCGTCGTCCTCTCGTTGTGCTGCACTAGCTGTGATGTAAGTGCTGCCATTTTGTGTGTCAGCTTCAGACTTCTCCTGGTGGTTCTACAGGTTCCAACGATGCGTTTGTGGAAGTGGGCATGCCTAGGAGTCCTTCACACTCGGCCAACAGCAGCGAACTAAAGCAGATGCTGAATAGTTCCTCCACACCCGTGGCTAAACGACAGACCTTGGAGTTGTTACAGGGCACCAAGAATACCCATCGACAGTAAGTAATGCAGTGGATTGTGGATACGCCACTCACACTTGGCATGTATTGTCATTCGCCAGGCATTTCAGTGGGAAGCCAGCTAACCCACTACCTCGGGTGCGAAAAAGAGAGGGTGCAATGTAGGTGTGCCAGAATTCCGGTAGTGATGTGGAAAGAATAGAGCTGATTGCATTATCTGCCTCCAAGATGGTTAAAGGGAGGTTTAATGTAAGTGTTTAAAAAATGGAAGATTTTAATAAAATTACATGGAAAGAAATTGCTAACTGTTTTATGTTTTACATAAATGTTTTAAAAATGTTTTATCACGCAGTTATGATTTCTCCAGGAGAGTGTTTGTGAAAGGTCACTTCACGTTTACATAAATTCCTTTACATAATTGGGCAAAGTGTTAACAGTCAAGTGCTCCTCTCCCCATGGCTGATGGTGGTTATAAATCCACGCGATGCCCTGTCTCACGTGGTCAGATCTATGGGTAATGTCCCATGGACAGAAGCTTGATGTTTTTTGAGTGATCATGCTACATTGAAGTTGGGGTAAATCAACGGCCCAGAGATGCGTTTTAAAGCGAGTCTATCGCTTTGAAACGCTGGAATTTGGAAAGGCATATCCAAGTTCAGCAAATTCCTGTGGATGTTCCCCATTGTCCCATCGAATTTTGGAAGAACAGGAGGCAATCTCCCAGAATCCTCTCCTGAAAAGTGGGGGGCACTTAGTCAACAATCCCCCCAAAGTATAGGGAGGGTTTGAGCTAAGCTACCCAGGAGGAAGGTAGATAGTGAGTTCTAGGCAGGTCACCTTTCAGAGGTTGAGATGATTGGTTAGGTTCCAGAAATTTATTGTTTTCTTCACCCTCGATTAGAGTCAATGGGGCCAACCAATCAGCTTGTTCCTCTCGAACACTATAAAAACATTGTTGCCCTTTAATTGGCAACTCTTCTGAGTTGTCCTTATGTGTGAGGGCAAAATGCTTCCATTTTCAACAATACTCAAGTCATTTGTCTTAAAATTAGTTGGACTAAAATGAGAATTGATTAAATCTGTTCAATGTTAATTAAACCTGCTGATTATAAGGGGCTTTCTACATGCACTGCACTGTGCTATAATCAGACAGTATGAAATACATGGTCACCTTATGAACAGAAGGATTAATAACAGGAGTGGTCAGCAACTTTGGACCCAAGCAAAGACTGTAGCAAACCAAGAATTAGAGAGATATGCTGGTGATGGCTAGCATGAGGGGGCATAGCTTTAGGTTGAGGGGTGATGGATATAGGGCAGATGTCAGAGATAGGTTCTTTACTCAGAGAGTAGTAAGGGTGTGGAATGCCTGCCTGCAACAGTAGTAAACTCAAGAGTGGTGCTAGAAAAGCACAGCAGGTCAGGCAGCATCCAAGGAGCAGGAAAATCAATGTTTCGGGCAAAAGCCCTTCATCAGGAATGAGGCTGGGAGCCTTTTTTTAAAATCTCCCCACCCTGAGGCTCCAAGCCTCATGATAAAGGGCTTTTGCCCAAAGCATCAATTTTCCTCAGATGCTGCCTGACCTGCTGTATTTTTCCAGCACCACACTAATGTTGACTCTGATACTCCAGCACATGCAGTCCTCACTTTCACACAATAGTAGACTCGCCAACTTTAAGGGCATTTAAATGGTCATTGGATAAACTTATGGATGGTAATGGAATAGTGTAGGTTAGATGGGCTTCAGATTGGTTCCACAGGTCGGTGCAACATCAAGGGCCAAAGGGTTGGTACTACCCTGTAATGGTCTGTGTTTTATATTCTCTGATGGTGTGAATGACCTGAAGAAACATTTTCACCATGTTTATTTCAGTGTTAACCGCTTCTGGAGGCAGATGGGTGGTGTCAGAGAGATGAGGGTCAATGGCAGGAATTCACACAACTAATTCAATAGGGCAAATCTCTTCACTCCGAGTGATACAAAGAAGAGTAGTTGAGGTGAAAAGAGCAGTGTTTAAAGGTACACCTGACAAACCCATGACAGAAAAAGGAATAGTAGGATATGATTGAAGGCCCAAGTTGAAGAAGGGTGGGAAGAAGCTCACATGGAACAGGAATGACAGCAAAGACCACTGAGGCGGAATGCCCTGTTTCCTTGCTTTAACGTTTCTTTGTAATTCAATGTAATGTATCTGTTGCTTGCTGAGGTGAGTGTAAACACAGAAGCTTAATGTTGTCCAAGAAAGCAGATCTGATGGATAGTTTCTCCTTGCAGTACCTCAGACAGACTGCTTTCCGATTCTGACTCCAGTGCCACAGAGGGCAGTGCCACTGACAAGCGGGCCCCTGGGAGTGAGCGGGCAGCAGAGAGAGCTGCTGCGGCCCAACAGAACTCTGAGCGACTGCGACTTGCTCCACAGTCGACATATGCCAATATCCAGGTAGTGGCGATGATGGTATGCATCTTGAGAAACCAAAAATATAGGCACTTTCTGGACTTTGCGATCTGTATGTGTGTGTGTGTGTGTGTGTGTGTGTTGTGAGGAAAGCCAGTTTTACGGGCGATTTGTGAGAACTACTTGATTGTGCATCATTGTTTCCTGGTTAGTGTATTCTGAACATAGTAAGCATGTGCGATAAATGCTCAGTGTTCAAAATGATGGTAATTCTCCAGTCACTTAATAGTTAATCACACTGTCCACGTAGCACCAGCCCATAACAGAATGGGCATGTTCAGAATTCATTCTCTCGTCTATCTTTAGTTCCAGCCTAGACCACAGCCCAGGTCTTATAATTGGCCTTAGTCACAGAGATGAGACAGTGAGGCCTGCTGACTCATATCAGAGTTGCTACCTACTGGAAAAAGGCCACGTGTGACCACTGCATGGTTGGGCTTGACCACAATAAACCATAAGAAACAGGAATTGGAGCAGGCCACTCAGCCCCTTGAGCCTGTCTGCCATTCAATTGGATCCTGGCTGTTCTGACCTTCCTCACATCCGATTTCCTGCCTTATCCTTAACCCTTGATCCCCTTACTGATCAAGAAATTATCTTTCTCAATTGTAAATATACACAGGGAGTCTGCCCCCACAGCTCTCTGTGGTAAAGAGTTCCAAAGACATTTGATCCTGAGAGCTGAAATTCATCATCATCTCAGTCACCCCTTTATTTTGATACAATACCCTCTGGTCCTAAACGTTCCCATGAGGGGAAACATCCTCTCAGCGTTTACCCTGTCAAACCATTTAGAAACTCTATATGTTTCAATGAGATCATCTCTCAATCTTCTCAACTCCAGTAAGTAGAGTCCCAACCTGTTTAGCCTTTGCTCACGAGACAATCCCTTCACACTGGGTATCATCCTAGTGAACCTTCTCTGAACTGTCTCCAATGAAATTATATCTTTCCATAAATAACAAGACCAAAACTGCTCTCAGTACCTCAGATCTACACACTCATTGTCCTGGCTGCATCTCCACATTCAGGAAAGATAGGGAGAAATGTCTGAAGGAAATTTTTAAGAAGATGATTTGGGCTTTTATCATCATCCTGTTGCAATTGTTAATTTGTGCTGAGAGCCAGTGACATCACTCCTGCTCCTAAATGTTCTTGCACCACTGGCTCCCTAACTTGTTAGCAATTATTGAGTTTCTTTAATAATCCAGTTGTTCTTCTTAAGTTCCATTTTTTAAAACACTTTTTACATTTGACTTTCTTCCTGCACTGAATGTGGACCTCACTTCACTTGTTACATTAGAACTCTCTGCTGAATCCCATCAGTAAGGGAAACTCTCTGTTGTACTGACAATAAAGTGGGAACCAAAGTGGGTGTCAGCTGTGGCTCAGTGTGTTCAATGTTTGCCTCTCAGTCAGAAGTTTGAGTCCCAGTCCAGAGCTTAAACACAAAATCTAGACTAATAGTCTGCCAACACACCCCCACAGCCCCATGGCACCTTACCTTGCAACCCCAGACGGTGTAACACCTGCCTGTCTACTTCCTCCCTCCTCAGTATCCAAGGGGCTAAACACACTTCAGGTGAAGCATCGCTTTACCTGCACTTCACTCAATCTGTATTCGTTGCTCTCAATGTGGTCTCCTCTACACTGGGGAAACGTAGACTGGGGGACCGCTTCACAGAACACCTACGTTCTGCCCACAAAGATAACCCTGATCTTCCAGTTGCCTGCCACTTCAACACCCCACTGTGTTCCCTGGCAAAAATTCACAAAAATTATTATCTGCTCAATATCACATCAATGTTGTGGCAACTTGACTTAGACCAGTTTCCTCTGTATTTTCATCAATTAATCTTATAGAAATCTTTTAAAATTCATTTATGGAATGTGGGTGTCGCTGGCTAGACCAGCATTTATTGCCCATCCCTAATTGCCCTGAGGGCAGATAAGTGTCAACCCTATTGCTGTGGGTCTAGAGTCCCATGTAGACTAGAAGATGGCAGTTTCCTTCCCTAAAGGAAATTATTTGAACCAGATGGACTTTTCCCCGACAATCAACAATGATTTCATGGTCATCATTAAACTCTTAATTCCAGACTTGTATTGAATTCAAATTCTACCATCTGCCATGGCGGGGTTTGAACCCCGATTTCCAGAATATTACCTTGGTCTCCAGAGTAACAGTCTAGTGATAATACCATTAGGCCATCCCCACCCCCTAGGATACTTTAGTAGATGTAAAGTGCTTTGAGATATCTTAAGGCTATATCAATGCAAGTATTTTGTTTCTTTTTAATCTCGTCTCAAAGTCAGTCACAGTGCGTGGGATTGGCCTTTGGGTATGTGTCATTTTATACTCTGCTCAGTTGAAAATGGTGAACTGTTGAATGAGTTGCTGTTTGTTTAGAGAGTTGCCTCTGCCAGTGCTGTAAGTTTCCTGGCAATGTAAAGTTGCTTAATGTAGCTCCCACCAATCTGAAGAAACTATTGAAATGTCCCAACACCTTTTAAAACTGAAAGCTGGTGTTGTTTAAACAAATCAGGCATTTCAGACGAGTTAGCGTGCCTACGTTTGGCAGAAATGCTCCGAAAAATTTTCAGTTTGTACTGCTAAACCTTAAATCAGTTTTGAATGAACATTTTTGGTACCTTGGTACCATTCCACCCAATCGCTGTCATGTTATTTAGTTCTTCTCAATTTGCTTGTTCAGCCAAACCATCGGACATGACAACGTGTTTGCTCTTGGTGACATTGTCATGTTTGAAGTGACATTTCAGTGAGTGCTGTGTCCCCTTTTTATTTTCAGGCTTTTGACTATGAACAGAAGAAGCTGTTGGCAACCAAAGGTATGTGATGGTGACGGTGACCCCTCACCTTTTGCTATTTGTCAACAGCTCAAGAAAGCAATCTTTGTAAACTAGTGCTTGATGGTTGCTATGAGTTTCTGTAGAAACTAATGAGTCTACCTCGAACATGCTGACTGTCCGCCCCGAATTGTCTTTGTTAAATATGTGCTGAATAGTTTCTGCTGTGACAGGACATTTAAAGATCTCAATCCTTTGCTGGGGATGGAGTGCACTGAATTCTTAATTGACAGCCAAGACATCTTTCTTCCACTGGTCTGTAGTGTTGACCAACACCCAGTATAACTTGACAATAAATGGCCAGGCGCATTCCTGAGTGCCTGAATCATATGCCAAGGGTACTCAGAGCAAATGAATCCTACGTACTACTTGCGTAAGCACTTTTAATGGCCCTTCATTCAAAAGATAAGGAAAGAAACCAGGGTGTCATTATCCAAATGATATAATTGTCAAGCGATGCAGATGATTTTCCTTCAGTTGATACCTCATAGAGTCATAAAGATGTGCAGCACGGAAACAGACCCTTCAGTCCAACTTGTCTGTGCTGACCAGACATCTTAAACTAATCTAGTCTCATTTGCCACCATTTGGCCCATATCCCTCTAAACCCTTACTGTTCATATACCCATCCAGATGCCTTTTAAATGTTGTAATTATACCAGCCTCCATCACTTCCTCTGGCAGCTCATTCCATACCTCGGTGTGAAAAAGTCTCCCTTAGGTCTCTTTTAAATCTTTCCCCTGCCATCTTAAACCTACACCCTCTAGTTTTGGACTCCCCTAGCCTGGGAAAAAGAGTTTGGCTATTCATCCTATTTGTGTCCCCTTACGATTTTACAAACTTTATAAGGTCACCTTGTAGCTGAAACCCTCCAACCCTGGCCACATCCTTGTAAATCTTTTCTGCACCCTTTCAAGTTTCACATCATCCTTCACATAGCAGGGAGACCAGAAGTGAACGCAGTATTGTAGAAGTGGCCTAACATGGAAGAGTGTGAGAAATTACAGCCTCTGTTTTACTGAAAAGAAGTGAAGGGTTAAAGTGAAATGAATGAAAGACACCTGCAGCATAATTTGAAAGTTGGCCAAGATCTACAGTGACATTGTGGGCACGGTTTCCGCAACAGTCAGAGATTTTTACATGGTCCCAGAAAGGTGATACCAGAGCAAATGGAGCAAACTGAATAAAACTAACCAGTTCAGAAATACGATCCCCCACCCACTCATCTGCATTTGATTAATAAACCGCAAGCCCAGGATTTGGGCAAACACCTTTCAATTAATGTTGCTTGAGCGCTGCCATTTTAAACTCAGCTGGCAAAAGCAATATTTATGTCGAGAATATTCAGTGTGATTGCTTTTGTTTAAAAAAATTCGTTCTCCGGAATGTGGATGTCACTGGTGATTCCACTGCATTTATTGCCCTGAGTTGTTATTGGCATGTGAGGCGTTGTAATGAAAGGGCAATGCTGTTAGCACTAGAATTTGGACCCAGTGACAGTGTGCCCATTCTGGAGGACCCCCTTTTCATAGATGGTACAATCCTCAAGGCATTACACTTGACATGAATACATTGCTCAAAAATTGGTCAGTGCATTGAGTGTAGGACTTGGGATGTCGTGTTGTGCTATGAGGCCACTTTTGGAATACTTTGTTCAATTCTGATCTCCCAGATGTCAGCAAAGATGTTGTTAAAATTGAAAGGGTGCAGAAAAGATTTACAAGGTTGTTGCCAGGGTTGGAAGGTTTGAGCTTTAGGGAGAGACTGAATAGGCTGGGGGATGTTTTCCCTGGAGCATGGAAGGGGTGACCTTTTATAGAGGTTTATAAAATCACGAGGGGCATGGATAAGGTGAATAGCCAAGGTCTTTTTCCCAGAGTGGGGGAGTCCAGAACGAGAGGGCATAGGTTTAAGGTGAGAGGGGAAAGATTTAGAAGGGACCTAAGGGCAACATTTTCATGCAGAGAGTGATTCATGTATGGAATGAGCTGCCAGATGAAGTGGAGGAGGCTGGTACAATTACAACTTTTAAAAGGCATCTGGATGGGTATATGAACAGGAGGGATTTAGAGGGATATGGGCTAAATGCTGGCAAATGGGACGAGATTAGGTTGGGATATCTGGTCGGCATGGATGTGTTGGACCGAAGGGTCTCTTTCCGTGCTGTACATCTCTATGACTCGAAAAGAAATGAGTGACGTTGAATTGCAACATCTCCTTCTGCGTGACAATGTCTTAACTTCCTTCTTGACAAAGCCATGTTGAAGAAACCAGTGGTAACTGAAGTAAGGACCCCGACAAATACATGGAGCGGTCTCGGGTTCTCCAAGTCAATGCCTGCAGAAACAATCAAGGAGTTGAGACGGACCAATCACGTAACCTACAAACCCACCATGTCAACTACGTATGAGGTAATGAAAAACTTACATTGCTCTGCAGTTTTTGCCTTTTCTTTTAGAAAACGGATGATTCCCCAATATTTACACAGCCGTGTGTGTTGATTTAGCTTTGGAGGTAAATGTGCAGCCAACAAATGTGGCTACGAATTCTTTTGTCACATCATATTTTCAATACCAACGATATGTAATTTCATTTTTGCTCAGATTTAACCAAGATGTCAGGCACTAAAATGCTTGATGACTGTCCAAAAATAATGACTTTATTTTGAAAGTGGTGATTTATCTGTATCGGATTTCATATTTCGTTTGGCTGTAAGGGCTGGCTGGATGTTGGAGTGGAGAAGGGCTGAGTCCCACAGCTTTGAAACCCATGCAGAACGCTGCTTGCTGTATAAACAATGGCAAAGTCCAGGAAAGAATGATGAATACTCTGTTTCAAGCCAGAAGCCCAGGGCACATGTTCCTAATTACTCTCTGCGTATAGCTGTTAGCAGATTCCTTTTTCAAGTTTCTCGTCTGGAATCATGATTGTCTTTCAGGAAATTGAACATGTTCAGCTCTGAAACACTGAACATTAAAGAGCTGAACTGGAAAGCTGATTCAGTCACTCTTGTTCTTTACTGAGCTGAACTCTTGTCAAAGCTAAACTTTACTCCAAACCTCCTTTTCCGTCCTTAAATATTGATGCCATTCTTGACACAGGCAGTTTGAGAGGTTACGGTCAACATGAGGGTCTTAAATAATTTACAGATTTCTTTATGACTGGATCTGATGACTAAAGTGGAATTTTGTGAGGGATACTTTCCCTCAGCCACATTTAACCTCTCACTCTCTTTTGTAGTCTCTGACCATGCCATCACAACCCTGGTTACTGGTATCTTTCTCACATAAAAACAATCTCTTTTTCCATTTCTTTTTTTACTGTTCTTCCACTTGTTTTATTTTCTGTGGCTCCCCAAAGTCTGAAACTCCATTCCTGTTTCTCTCGTCATCTCAGTTCATGTTTCTTCCACCCACTTGCTTGTCCCTTCCTGCTCCCTGCTCAACATTTCCTCCTCCTCCTCCACATTTTGCTCTTTCCATCTGTAATATCTGCCCTCCGATCTTTTAAATAACAAACATTTGAGTAAGGAGCAGATGTGGGCCATTTGGCTCTAAGGTACTAATCTGCTATTCAATAAGATCATGGCTGATCTGACTGATTATTACCTCACCTCCCTGCCTATCCCTGAGTACATAATGTTTTTGTTTTTTTTTGTGAAATGCATTGGTCTGTGTGTCTTTCTCTTTTTTTCACTTACCTATTCCCCTTCTTATCCTGTCTACCCTCAAAGCTTATCCTGGACCTCCCTTTCAATGTTCTCCATCTCATGCTTGTCCACCTATTTTGTTCTCCTCTGATATTCTACACCACAACCCCCTCCTCAAGGCAGCCTTCCAACAACCCAGAGGGAAGATATAAAACTAGGAAAGAAAACCCAATTAGAATTGAATGCCCAGGACCTAATGGAACACCATTTTGAAAACCAGAAGACAAGTCAGACTAGTGTGTCCCATTTGCAGGTTTTCCTGATTTTCCTTCTGGGAATGTGACAAGTTATCACTCGGATAATCTGTATTGACCTTTTGACTTTGCAGCCCTGGCAGCAGAGTCAGTTGTGATTGGCCACCTTGCTATGCCCCTTCCAGGAAAATGAGCAAATGTCTCGCAGTGGGAAGCTTTCAACGGCCTGCCTGGGATTTGAACAAACGACTGGCAGCTTAGACTTGCTTTATGATAATTACAACCCTACAGCAAGAGGCCTCAGCATCCAGCTGGAGCCTGAACTGCTGCAAGCAGCTGAATGGGCCACAATATGTGGGCCAGGTTTCTGGATTTAACAAGAACTACTGTTACTTACAAGCAAATAGACTCAATCTGCAGGTAAATAGTATGGGTCCTCTGCGTATATCTCTCTTAGTTAAATCTTTTAACATCTTATAAATTCCCCCCTCCCTCCCCCACACACAAACACGCACGCATGCACAGACAGACACATGTGTATGCATGCGCATGTGTGTGTGGGGAAAGGGAGAAATTTATAAGGTGTTAGAGATTTAACTATTAGAGATATATGCAGAGGACCCACACAGTTTACCTGTAGATTGTGTCTATTTACTTGTAAGCAACAGTAATTCTTGTTAAGTACAGAAACCTGGCCCACATATATTTGCATGTGTACACGTGAAAAACCATGAGTGTTTTGGTTGGAGGGAAAACTGGGAAAGCAGTTCGATGGTCTCTGTCGACAGGATCTGCTAAGATAATTCTTGTGCTGATTAGGATGCTGTTTCTCAGTCTTGCTTCTCTGGATGCTTTCACTGGTTTACGATAGGCCCAGGGTGGCTAGTTCACCCTTTATAACCAGTCTTTGACTCATTAATCAAATGTCCCAGCTTACAGCAACTGCTGAAGGAAATCAAATGGTTTTTGTTAGGTTTGAAGTGGCTTTTATTGCGGAGAGAGAGAGAGTTCTTGATTTGGTGGAGGGCTGAAAAGTTCTCAATATCTTGTTCACAGTCCCAAACTGTTTATCTATCTGAGAACCAATCATGTCATTGTTGGCAAGCAGAAGTCCTTTGTCATCAGTAATTGCTGACCAGAATGTAGACCAATCAGCTACTTGTTGCTAGGTGAATTTCCATTTGTATACACCCCTCAGCTCCAGCTTGTCTGTAAACTACATTTCAACCAGCAGCTGTATAAACAGTGCTTACAATGAGTGCCAGGTTTCTTGCTTTCAAAACTGTCGTCATCCTTCAGCGATCTGTTGTTTTTTTTCCTACAGTTTTTTTCAGTCCACAATTAAAAATACAGGAAAACAAAGATGCCATCTTTCCACAATGTTTGTACTGCATTCCCATCAAGTACTTGCTCCCTTTGTCTTCTTGCATCAAACTCCAAGAGAATTTTCTTTCTTCCTTTCTCAGGTGGCCATCCTTCTGGCTTCTTATCCGACAGTTGGATTTTCTGTTGAGCAGTTCCCTGTGCGGAAAGAGATGAGTGCCCTGTTGTCTGACACATTGTGTTCCATCACAGCCTGGAGGAAAGCATTTAACTTTGAAGTCATTGCTGTGGGTTAATCTAACAGCTCCAGAAAGGTTCTGGATCCAGCCAGGGAGGCAGTGTGGTGAACAAAGAACAAAGAAAATTTACAGCGCAGGAACAGGCCCTTCCGCCCTCCAAGCCTGAGCCGATCCAAATCTACTGTCTAAACCTGTCGGTCAATTCCTAAGCGTCTGTATCCCTCTGCTCCCCATCTACTCATGCATCTGTCCAGACACACCTTAAATGAATCTACCATGCTTGCCGCTACCAGCTCTGCTGGCAACGCGTTCCAAACACCCGCCACCCTCTGGGGGTAAAGTCCACTTCACCTGAAGAAGGCGCAGCTCTCCGAAAGGTTGTGATTTCAAATAAACCCATTGGACTATAACCTGGTGTTGTTTGACTTCTGACTGTGTTTGGGAAGAGCAGGAACTTGCTATCTGTGTCTGGATTAATGCCCTTTCAGTCCATCACTCCACTGTCAGGCAGGTCTTAATTAATTACATTGGAAGGTCAGCCAGGCCATCACTTGCTTCATGAACCATTCTTGGTTCTGTTCATGCATGGGAGTAGCTCAGCCCAGAAACATGCGTAATGCCTGGAATTCCTGGCCTCCTGCAATGATTTTACAGGACATCGCCAATCTGCTCATGTCTCAAATACATTCAGTTTCTCTTCAGGATTGGCCTTTTAAACAGTCTTCTCCTTTGGCCCCTCGCCATTTGCTCACTTTGCAAGTTTGACACATGAAGAGTTATGTTCCTCCATGTTATCCTGCTATCCTGATCAGATCACTGTTTGGACTTGCAAATGGGCCATCACTTTCAGATCTGAGCTATATCTGATCTACCTCAAATTACCCTGGAAATCTAAAATATTTGAAAAGAAAATCGAGCAAGTTAAGCAAACCATGTCACAACACAATAGTGACACAATTGGATATCTGCCTTCTATTAATCCAGAAGGACATTCTATTTTGGAGTGCAATTGAGCAACATTCATGTCTGAGTTTCAGTCCATAGAACGTAGAATATTACAGCGCAGTACAAATCCTTCAGTCCTTAGTGTTGTGCCGACCTGTGGAACCAATCTGAAGTCCATCTAACCTACACTATTCCATTTTCATCCATATATTTATCCAATAACCATTTAAATGCCCTTAAAGTTGGTGAGTCTACTACTGTTGCGGGCAGTGCATTCCACGCCCCTACTACTCTCTGAGTAAAGAAACTACCTCTGATATCTGTCCTATATCTATCACCCCTCAATTTAAAGCTATGTCCCCTCATGCTAGCCATCAATATCCAAGGAAAAAGGCTTTCACTGTCCACCCTAACAAACCCTCTGATTATCTTACATGTCTTAATTAAGTCCCCTCTCAACCTTCTTCACTCTAAAGAAAACAGCTTCAAGTCTCTCAGCCTTTCCTCATAAAACCTGCCCTCCATACCAGGCAACATCCTAGTAAGTCTCCTCTGAACCCTTTCCAAAGCTTCCACATCCTTCCTATGACTGGAATTGTACGCAATATTCCAAATGTGGCTGCATGCACCAGCGTTTTGTACAGCTGCAACATGATCTCGTGACTCTGAAACTCAATCCCACTACCAATAAAAGCTAACACACTGTATGCCTTCTTAACAAACCTAACAACTTGGGTGGCAACTTTCTGGGATCTTTGTACATGGACACGGAGATCTCTCTGCTCATCTACACTACCAAGAGTGTTTACCATTAGCCCAGTACTGTTTATTCCTTTAACTCCTTCCAAAGTGAATCACCTCACACTTTTCCAGATTAAACTCCATATGCCACCTCTCAGCCCAGCTCTGCAGCTTATCTATGTCCCTCTGTAACTTCCAACATCCTTCAGCACTATCCACAACTCCACCGACCTTAGTGTCATCTACAAATTTACTAACTCATCCTTCTACGCCCTCATCCAGGTCGTTTATAAAAATGACAAACAGCAGTGGTCCCAAAACAGATCCTTGCAGTACACCACTAGTAACTGAACTCCAAGATGAACATTTCCCATCAACCACCACCCTCTGTCTTCTTTCAGCTAGCTAATTTCTGATTCAAACCACTAAATCAACCTCAATCCCATGCCTCCATATTTTCTGCAATAGCCTACCATGGAGAACCTTATCGAATGCCTTACTGAAATCCATATACACCACATCAACCGCTTTACCCTCATCCACCCACCTATTTGGTTACCTTCTCAAAGAACTTATAAGGCACGAACTATCCTTCACAAAAACATGTTGACTATCCCAAATCAACTTACTCCCTTCTAGATGATTATAAATCCTATCTCTTATAACCCGTTCCAACACTATACCCACAACTGAAGTAAGGCTCACTGGTCTATAATTGCCAGGGTTGTCTCTACTCCCCTCCTTGAACAAGGGGAAAACATTTGCTATCCTCCAGTCTTCTGGCACTACTCTTGTAGACAATGATGACATAAAGATCAAAGCCAAAAGCTCTGCAATCTCCTCGTTGGCTTCCCAGAGAATCCCAGGATAAATCCCATCCAGCCCAGTGAAATTATTTATTTTCACACTTTCTAGAATTGCTAAGGCCACCTCCTTGTGAACCTCAATCCCGATTAGTCTAGTAGACTGTACCGCAGTACTCTCCTCGACAACATTGCTTTTTTCCCCAGTGTCAATACTGATGAAAAATATTCATTTGGCACTTCTCCTATCTCCTCTGACTCCATGCACAACTTCTCACTACTGTCCTTGATTGGCTCTAATCTTACTCTAGTCATTCTTTTATTTCTGACACACCTATAGGAAGATTTAGGGATTTTCTTGATCCTATCTGCCAACAACTTCTCATGTCCTCTCCTGGCTCTTCTTAGTTCTCTCTTTTGGTCCTTTCTGGCTAACTTGTATCTCTCAAGTGCCCTAACTGAGCCATCACAACTCGTCCTTACATAAGCCGCCTTATTCCTCTTGACAAGCGATTCAACTTCTTTAGTAATCACGGCTCCCTTGCTCAACCACTTCCTCCCAGCCTGACAAGTACATATTTATCGAGGACATGCAATAGCTGTTCCTTGAATAAGCTCCATGTTTCAATTGTGCCCATCCCCTGCAGTTTAAGGCACGTAGCCTGCACATCCCTACAATTGGCTGATCAGGCAGGCTGTTCCTTTGGTTGTTCGTAATAGACAGAGCAGAGACCATACACAACCAGCTCACACTTGGAAAATCCAAAACAAAATGTCTGCTATTAGGTGTGATTCCTTAATTGGGCAGCATTTGCTGAACTATCCCAAGTGTGCCACCAAGAATTAGTGCCACCAACAGCCAAGCTCATGTGGCTCATTAACATTTGCCAGGAGTGACAATCTTACGCTGACACCCATGTTTACAAACAAAGGAGTTTGGTCAAGCTCTGCCCCTCTCTTTGAATTCATTGGTAGCTCAGGGACCCTGTAGTTCCATGTTGCTTTCATCAGGTTAGCCAAACAGAGAACTCACCAACCAATCAGGACATTTTCTTCTGTAATATAAAATGTTTTATTCATTTGAAATTTGACATTCTAGTGTTTGTCCTGATGAGTGCAAAACTTCAGCAACACTGCTCTAGCAATATCCAGTAGCTCTCCTGTTTGTTATCTGTGTCTCTGTGGCTTATAACATAAATGGAAAAAACATAATGCAGCACTTCAGATATCTTTCCCTAAAATCAGTTTCTTTGATGTTAACGCGTCTTTCATTCTGACGAAGCTTGATTCTCCTTCACATCTCACGATTACGTCTGGCATCCTCTGTGATCATCTGCCCAAGCTCTGTCAATCTTTTCACCTGGTCCAGAACCATTTACGTGAGTTTTCACTTCTAGGGTTCTTTCCACTATTGTCACTTTGATGCTTTCATTTTGCTTACCATTTCCTGTTATGTCTGTTCTGACACTGCGTCTACACAGGCAGTGAAATCTGTGTTTCCCAAACTGTTGATGTGCAGTGCCCACTGTTCTATACTGGTTCACCTCTGAATTCAGCTTCAGTGTGCAGATTGAACAGCTTCCTGGATATAGCACAATCCTGTTGATTGATACCAATACAGACCCTGAATTATCCATTTCTCATTTCAGATTTTCACCCTTTTAATACTTGTCCCCATCAAATGCTTTCACATAGTCTCCAAACTGTGCCTGCACTGGCTTTTGCTCTTCCAGCTAATTGCTTTAAAATGAATAGAATTATGATTCTTCATGAGTGGTTTTTGGTCTTTGAATGATCAGCTGTGACTGCATTAGGATGGGGAATCAGTTTATTTCACTAAAGACTGAGACACCACTTGGAAAAGCTACAACTCGTTCCTTAGGATGGGAAATAATACAGCTGTCTGAAGAGCAGGGAATGATTGAGTTGGTTTATTGCTTTCCTAGATTTAGCACAGTTCAGAGTCAAAACACTGGAAAAGCACAGCAGGTCAGGCAGCATCCGAGGAGCAGGAGAATCGATGTTTCGGGCATAAGCCCTTCATCAGGAATGTTGGGGGTGTGCGGGATAGCATAATGCCACACGTTAAAGGGGTTCAGCAACATCCTAGTGCGTTATTAAGAGCAGCTCGAGTGCCATTTTAATCATCACCTTGCCTTGCAGTCATCATCGCCAGTGTCGCTATCGCGATCGAACAGTCGGGAGTATATCGGGGGCGGCAGTGATTCCGATAACTGGAGGGATCGGAACGGTTCTCACAGTGAATTCCCATCTTCCATCAACAGCCCAAAGCAAAAAAATAACCCATGTAAGCATTTCAGGTATTGTGACAGAGGGCTTTCCTGCTTAGAATGTGCTCTCCTCTTGAGGAGCGAGAGAATTAACTGTAATCGCTATTTTGTTGTCAGGTTCATGTTTAATTCAACTGTCCAAGATTTTTGCAGCCAGTAACGCAGATTGGTTAAAACGATCAAGATCAGATGAATTTTACAAAATGGTTATACAAAGGGGTGTAGGTGAGGCACTGAAGGTGGAATCAGTGCACTATCATGCCTCAATTCTACAGAAAAGCCTCTATCCTTGTAGTTTAACATAATTCCCTACTCTTCCGGGGGGGAAAACAATCCTCCTACAGCCGAGACACCTAACCATTTTTTCATTCGGCTCGTCCAGCTTGATCTGTCATCTTTTAGAATGTACCCTCGCCGTAATTTTTGCTTTTTCTCCCGATTGCTTGATGATCTTGCTGGGAAGAGATCCGTTGGTCTCAGTCTTGAGAAGTTCGGTTAATCCAACAGTTCCAGGTTTATGTTGCATTTTGAATTCACGGCCACAGATGGAGGATCAAATTTTGGATTTCCACTGTGAAAATAATATCATAATAGCCCTGTAATCGGAATAGTCAAATATTTCTTTTAAATTATTAAAAAAAAACTGTGCTGGCATGCCTGAAATGTGGGGCCTCGAGCGAGCGTTGGAATAAAATTCCAGCCCTGTATCCCTGTACAAAACATGTTGAAATGTTTACATCTTTAAAACACATTGGAATTCTCGTTTCCTGAATCTAGGCTGAGCTGGCCCCTGGGAGCAAGTCTTGAAAAGTTAAAAGGAAGTGAGTGGCGTATTTTATCAGAGCATCTTTATTCGTATCTATTAATGTTAAATTTTATCGCAAGCACGACTGCTAGGCAACTTGTCTCAGTCACTCCTCTGTGCTGTGTATCTAAAACATTCATAGATAGGCAGAAGTCACTTTCCTGGCTTGTGTCCTTTCCAGCCTCAGGGTCAGCTATATCTTGGTACAGCTTCCCTCCTGCAGCCCCAAAACAGGGCCTCCCAATCACAGAAATCATTGAAACGTTGCAACATCAGACCAAACTGTTCAGTCCATTGTTTCCATGTAGGTGGCTCAGCGGCTAGCACTGCTGCCTCCCAGCACCAGGGATCCGATTTCGATTCCAGCTACGGGCGACTGTCTGTGTGCAGTTTGGACATTCTCCCCATGTCTCTGTGGGTTTCCTCCAGGTGCTCTGGTTTCCTCCCACAGTCCAAAGATGTGCAGGTTAGGTGGATTGGTAGTACGAAGTTCCCCTGTAGTGCAGGGATATGTCGGTTAGATGGAGTAACCATGGGAAATGCAGAGTTACAGGGATAGCATAGGGGGCTGGGCTAGATGGGATGTTCTTCAGGGGGTTGGTGTGTACTTGATGGGCTAAGTGACCTGCTTTTCCCCAGCGGTTCTATGATTCTAGGTCTGTAGAGAGCAACCCAGCCACCTTCATAAACAAAAATTGCTGGAAAAGCTCAGCAGGTTTGGCAGCATATGTGGAGGGAAATCTGAGGTGATGTTCTCAGAACTGCAGTCACCTTCGTGCTCTGAGTTCATAACCCTGCAGGTCACAGCCCTTCAAGTGTTTTTGAGGTGTGAGTTTCTGCCTCTGCTCCCCCTTCAGGCAGGGCCTTGCAACCCACTGAGCAAATGGAGTGGAAGATATCAAGTCTGTCATTTCCTGGAACTCACGGCTGACAGCAGAGGGACCGCTTATATTTTCAGTGGGTGTCCCTCACTACAATCCCTCCTCTCATCAGCCCTCAGTGCTGCTGCTGTTTGAATCCTGTTGCTGTACCATAATGAATGTAACGAGCTCCTCATTGTGCCCATGAGTGAATCCACACCATACCAAGTGTGATCTTAATGCTGACCGTTCAGCATTTATGAAGAAAGGAACGTTCCAATTGCTTTTTCCTCCATTGAATTTGGAGGGAACACAATCCAGGAGCATATTGTTAGTTGTTGTTCCCACTGTTGATGTTTTTTTTAGATTAGATAGCCTACAGTATGGAAACAGGCCCTTCGGCCCAACAAGTCCACACTGGCCCTCCGAGGAGCAACCCATCCATTCTGCATATTTACCCCTGACTAATGCAACTAACACTACGGGCAATTTCCCATGGCCAATTCACTTGGCCTGCATATCTTTGGACTGTGGGAGGAAACTGGAGCACCCGGAGGAAACCCACGCAGACACGGGGAGAATGTACAAACTCCACAGAGACAGTCGCCCGAGGCAGGAATCGAACCAGGGTGCCAGGCACTGTGAGAGAGCAGTGTTAACCACTGAGTCACCATGCTGCCCACAATTTCCATTCCTGATTTTATTTCCCTCCTGCTAACCTGCTGTGAGGTCACAAGAATGGCAGAATACTGTATTTCTGTTGCAAGCACTGGCTATTGTGTCAAGGTAGAAATGCAGCCTCACTGCATGAACACAGCTTCATGAAGAGCAGTTGCTGTTTGAGGAAGATGGTCCATAGCAGTTGTTAAACCCTGTCAGAGTGTGACTGGCTAACTTGCAGTCACGTCATGCGGAGTTTGCTGCGGACTAAGATAATCCTTTCCACTTCTGGCTCTGTTCCCTCTCCAGGGAAAGGAAGAGCTTTGTAAAAGCAACATACTGCAGATGTCAGGAATCTGAAAGTGAAACAAAGTGCTGGCGAAAACTCAACCGGTCTGGCAGCCTCAGCGGAGAGAGAGAAAAACAGAATTAAAATTTCAAGGGAGGGCACGGTGGCATGGTGGCTCAGTGGTTAGCACTGCTGCTTCAGCACCAGGGATCCAGGTTCGATTCCAGCCTTGGGCGACTGTCTGTGTGGAGTTTGAACATTCTCCCCGTGTCTGCGTGGGTTTCCTCCGGGTGCTCTGGTTTCCTCCCACAGTCCAAAGATGTTCAGGTCAGGTGGATTGGCCAAACTAAATTGCCCCACAGTGTCCAGAGATGTGCAGGTTAGGTGGGTTAGTTATGATAAAAATCCCATGTGGGGTTACAAGGGTGGGATGGAGGCTTTGGGGTGGTGTTGAGTCTGAGCGGGATGTTCTTTGGAGGGTCAGTGCAGACTTGATGGGCAGAATAGTGTCTTTCTGCACCATTGAGATTCCATGATACAAGTGGAGAACAACTTGCCAGAATGGAAGGAAGGTTTTACGCTGTGATGAGTTTTACGCTGTTGAAAGCGGGGGAGAATGAAGGAACAAAAGGGAGGCTCTGGATAGGGTGAAAGGTTGGTAATATTAAATGACAAAGATGGCACAGAACAGAAGGCAAAGGGAGGGCCAAAGGTTATAGTAAAAAGGTGGACCATTTGTTCAGAGTGTGAATATCAAAATAATGAGCAGTTCGGCCTGAAAGCAATAAAAATGAGAAACCAGATTAAGAACAACAATTGGCAAAAAGTGAATCAAACTTTGAGCCAGAGGTCATGGACTGAAGTTGTTGAACTCCATATCAAGTCCCAAAAGCTGTGAAGTGTCTACTTTGAAACTGTGCTGTTCTGGAGTTTGCTTTCAGTTTCCCCAGAGCACTCGGCCAGTGTGAGAAATGTGACCGTGATAGCAAGATGGTGACTTAAAATGGCAAACAACCCCCAAGGTCAGGGTCATGCTTGTAACTTTAACAGTAGTGTTCCACAAAGTCATCACCCAATCTACACTTTGCCTCCTCACTTCAGAGGAGATCCCATCGACAGCAGCGAGAACAGTGAGAAAGAGGGGCAGGCTTCACCTGGAAAGAGATGGAGCAGATACATAGGAACACCACCTGCAAATTCCCCTTCAAAGCACTCACCGATTCTACACAAAGATCAAAATCCTGGAGCTCCCTTCCTAACAGCACCGTGAATGTCCCTAAACCCCAAGGAGTATCACGGTTCAAGAAGATAGCTCACTGCCATCATGGCAAGGCCAATTAGGGGGTGGATAATAAGTGCTGGTCTGGACGGCAGTGTCCATCCCATAAGGGTGTTCTGGATGTTTTGCCATGACAGCCATGTTGGTTGGGGTTAGGGTTATCTTTGATGGAGGGAAAATGAAACACGTCAGAAGCATTTTTCAGCAAAGCAATTTCATCACTATGGATGCACCTGAGAGAATAAGAAGGAAGTCCTTCTGGGAAGCAGGGAGTGAGGAAGTGTATTTGAGGTAGCTCTGAGGGTTAGAAGGCTTGTAATGAATATCAGCTGACAGTCTACTCCCAGAATCGGGGACTGAAAGGAAGGGGAGCATCTTAGATGGACCAGATGATAGTGAGGGAAAAGTGGAAATTGGAAGTGCAGTTGTTGACATTCTCTGATTCCAGGTAAGAGGGGGGAAAAGTCACCCACAGAGTCATTAGAACGTTGGTGTATTACAACAAGTTTGGAGCCCAGGCGAGGTGAGTGTGCCTTGGTGGGAGGAGCAACTGACTTCGGACCAATTAGTTGTCTAACATTGGCCATTTTCCTCAAGTCGTGCTTGAAGCTGTTGTATAACTGAATATAAGATGTTGTTTGTAATGGTTCATCAAAGTTGTTCTATCACGGGATGGTAGCATTGTCTGGTAGAAGGCAAACTAAATGGGCCTTGATCTGAATTGGCTAAGACTCGCCATTTTCCTGAACAGGGATTCCAATTCACTCTTTGTCTCCACAGCTGAGCACTATTTGACCAGCAGTAATTACATGGACTGCATCTCCTCTCTAATGGGGAGCAACGGCTGCACTCTGAATAACTCCTTCAAAGGTTCGGAGCTGCCAGAACTCTTCAGTAAACTCGGGTTAGGCAAATACACGGATATCTTCCAACAGCAAGAGGTGAGCCCAACAACATCACATTGACAGCCACTAACGTCCGTAACCCAGGGCTGTTTTCACATGTATTAAAATGCTTCTTCTCGCAGAATGCTTTCAAATAAAGGGGATTTGTTTGGTTGGGATGTTGTATAATGAATCAGTATTTAATGATGAACACCAATTTCAGCACTGGGACACTGACTCAGTTTGGGGCTTTGATTACCAGGGAGCTGAATGTGGAGTGATACGTTTTCCTCAGACTATGTGCTCTGACATAACCAAAGCATAGAGCCAAGCTAAACCAATCCAGTCTTGTTTTCCCAATTCTATATCCAAAAGGCAGTACGGGAGATTCTCTGTTGGCAATAGATTGTGGAATGCTTTTTGCTGTGAGGTCAGAAACAGCAGAGGCTGGTTTTGAGGAGGTACAAGGCTAGTTCATGTAAGATCGCAGTACCCTATCAACATTAGACCTTTGAATCATATCCCATCTGAGGTGAAATGAAAACGAGCAAATCCCTTATACCACCTCGTTTCACACAATGTAACTCCACACTTGGTTGTTTTAATTCCTCTGTATAATTCCTCTTAACTGCTCCAAACAACAATGTTTATAGCGAAATGCACTGGAAACCAAAGTAGAGATGTATCATTATAAATTCATTCTATCCCCTAACTGGAATCGGCCATTCCTCATTTGTGTGAGGTAATTGGTCACATGATGCCTCTAGAAATTGTCAACTTGAACTAAAGCTACATTAAAAGGCAACTTTTAACAATGGTTGTGGCAGGGATCAAACACAGAATGGAAATTTAAAATTAGCAATTGGGGAAGACAGGAGGAAAGTCTGAGGAGATTTGCTTCTTTCATTTCCTGCGAGAAGGTATCGACTTCTCTCTTCCTCGTGTCTCCTCAGATTGACCTTCAGACATTCCTCACTCTGACTGACCAGGACTTGAAGGAGCTCGGAATTTCCACATTTGGTGCCCGGAGGAAAATGCTGCTTGCAATTTCAGGTTAGCACCTGTTTATATTTCCAATACTTTCTTTTTCTTGGTAAGATGAGAGCAAATCCGTTGGTGGCGGTGGAAATGGTGAGTGAGTGAGAGGGAGGGGGGTAGAGAGAGAGCACAGATGAAACAGTCTTCCTGTCCCAACATCTCCAAAGTGTCTTAAATCAATACAGCAGTGTAATCCTATTGTGGAAACGTAAAGGAATTCTGTCGAAACTCGAGTACCACCCATATCATTGAGGGTCTGGCTTGATTTCTAAGTTGTTCAACATCAGTCTCAGAGAGAGGGAGTATAGGGGGTGCGGTGTCTATGTTAAATTACAACGCAACTTTTTTTTTTACCATTTATAAAGTACCTTTAATATGGTAAAAGACCTAAAAGAGATTCCAAGGTACATTAGCAAACAGAATTTGAGATGGAGCCTCATCTCTCATATTGGATGAGATGACCAAAAGTTGGGATGAAGGACTGTCCTCGAGGGAGAAGGGAAGGTTGCAAACTGTAGGAACTCCAGAGTTCCAGGCTGTGGCAGCTGACAGAATGGTCACCAGGGCTGGGACTTTTAGAAGTGAAGATTCTGGAGAGGTTAGGAATGGGAAGAGTACAGAAAGCCAGAAGGTTCTGGGGCTGTCATAGATGACAATGTTGGCGTGGAGCTGGATGACAATCCCAGAGCTGGAAACGGTGGTCTTAATGAGGGCACAGGCCCGATGCCGATCTCAGAGTCAAACATGAAACCAAGGTTGCAATGAAGATGACTGAGCTTTAGGCAGTTAATGAGGAGAGGGGATGGAGCTGGTGACAGGGGACAGAGATTTTGAGAGCGTCTGAAATCAGTGTCAGTGGTCAATTAACTTGGAGGGAATTTGTACTCATCCAGTACTGGGCACATGAAGGTCAGTTATTAAAAATTACACAATGTCTGACTGCTTTATTAATTGTACTTAAGAGGGCTATATTGAGCACCATCCTTATTGTAGTTTATCTTCAAAACACATGGCTGATTTAATTTGTGAAGTCCTGTTGGTCCTCAGGTAGACAGCAAGTCCATATCCCCTATAAGCAGGCTCTAAATACCACTTTCTGGATTAGTGGTGCTGGAAGAGCACAGCAGTTCAGGCAGCATCCAAGCAGCTTACTTCGATGCTGTCTGAACTGCTGTGCTCTTCCAGCACCACTAATCCAGAATCTGGTTTCCAGAATCTGCAGTCATTGTTTTTACCTCTAAATACCACTTTACAACTGTATATAGGGTTGGGTACATTGGAAAGCATCACTCAAGGCTTGTTGCTGTTTTTGTAAAGTGGCTTAGAGACTTAAGCAGGGAAGTGTAATGATTAAAATTGTGTGTGTGTTTGAGAGAGAGAGACTCCACCAATACGAGGGAATGCAGAAACTCCCTGACAACATCTGTTGACAATACCAAATTTCAGTCAGTTATATAACTTTTGATCAAAATGTATAAGGGGCTGTTCTCACCAGGCACATGAGGCACCAAGAAGCCTTTGAATGGCCAGGGATCAGGCCTTCAGTTGAAAAGCTGGTCTGTACTATGTTCAGCACAAGATGCCACGGGATTAAAGCCTGTGCTAGGAATGAGCCTCAGAGGACTGTTAAGGGACTGAATGCCTGTTAAAATGCCCACTAGGGCACATTAATGAAGCTGCAAGGCCAAATGTGCCCTCCCAAACATGGCCAGCTAACTGGGAAGTAAGTGAGAATTGCTGAGAATTTGGAGCGCTATTTAATGCTCCTTTACTGTTCACTTACTGCTGGAGGTTTGAAGAGGACTTTTGAAACACATCAGAAGACTTTCTGGGAGAATGTGTCAAGACTTCACCCACCATCTGTCAGCATTTATTCCGGAAATCCCCTGAGGACTTCACCTAAGAAAAAACGAGTGAGTGCTATGCTACTCTACCTTATTTGGACAGGAGTCACCTGGAGAAAGGGGGTGGTTAGTAGCTGACACCTTGCTTGGGATTTGTCCTGATCTCCAAGTGGAATGGGATGCGGGGAATGAAATGGGGGCAGAGCCACACCAGAGGGTGATAGATCAACCCTGCAGGATCTCCAGCACAGTGTCTGAGAGTCAGTGCACTCTCTCACTTGAGTCCTCCCTCCTGGGTGGTGGGGCAGCCCGGCACAGTGCATACCTTATAGATGCATGGAGGCCACTCAGAAAACAATTCGATCCAATCAGCATTTGAGATCTGACCTGGGATAGCGTCTCCAGGTGAGTTCAAATGAGCATGATTGACAATGAAAATGAAAATGACAAACTACTGCCAGACTCTCTAACAGGCGTGCCATATTAGCGCAGCACTCCATCGCTGTCGTAAACCTGTGTGTAGCAACAGGAGTCAGCAGGCTAACCTTGTCGGCCCGCCCCACTATCCCATTAGATCATGGCTGATCTGTACTTTATGTCCATTAACCTACCTTTGCACAGATGTCACTAACTAAAATCTACCAAGCTCAGTCTTGAAAGTTTCAGCATCTCCACTGGGTTTTGAGGAGAGAGTAATATGGATTTCTGCAACCTCCTGTGAGGGGTATTTGTTTTCTGGCTTCCCTCTTGATTGGGCCACCTCCAAAAGTAAGATCGTGTCCCCTTGCTCTTGGTACCCACAACAGATGAAATAATTTCCCTGTCTTTTCCTCAGCAATCTCTTTTAATATTTCAAATTCATTAATCACTTAAATCTATGATCGCCTGTAAGGAAGCCAGAATTAACAGGGCCTGCTTTCGTAATTTAATCCTTGCAGCCACAGTATCTTTCCAAGGCTAGTGTATTTTTCCTGAGGTGGTGTTGCAATGAATGCAGTGCCCCAGATATGATCTGACCAGGGTTTTGTACAACTGAATGTATAAATGGTTGTCTAACGCACCTTGGGTATAATCTCCTTTCACACAACAAAAACAAGTTAAATCAACTGCATTTTCAAATCAAAAGCAAACTACAAGTATGAATTTGGGCTTTTTGGGGTTTTTTTTGGGTGTGAGGTTGCAACCGGATGGATTTTCAAGAGAAATTGGAAAGTCTCACTGTTGGCAAGAATCAAGGCTGTGAACAGTTTGGACCTGAGCTGCTTGTCACACTGATCAGCTTTCTGAGCAAGCCCCAACACCCCGTAGGTACCTCGATGCAAGGTGACCCTGAAATGTTGATCGCCGGTCATTTTAATTCTCTGCATGCATTTCCACTGCAACCTCTGTGTTTATACACTGTTCAAATGACACTCTGGGAGCAACACATCCACCTTCTGATTAGGCATGTTGCAGCCTTCCAAATTCAACATTGAATTCAACAACTTCAAATAATAACCTTTCTTTTTGGCCAGAAATCATCGTATAGCATCTTCAGTATGGTAAAATGTCCCAAACTTTACCTGGAGTCAAATCAAATATGCAAGTAAATACAGCAATCCACTTTTGCTGTTTTATTCCTCCTCTTGACCAAGCTTTTGTCTAATTTCTTGTCCCATCACCAGCTTCTCTCTTGCACCTTCATCTCCCTTTTTCCTTCCACTTTATCACAGTCCCCCTCTTTTATCCTTTCCTCTCATTCGTGCTTCGGTTTTTGTTCAAAACCTGATGCATCTTTAACTTTCCCCACTTCTGATGAAAGGTTAACTCTGTTTCTCTACCAGCATCTAACAGCCTGAACTGCTGAGTGTTTCCGACATGTTCTAGCTTTATTCTACCCTATTCTGCTTTTGCATTTGTATAGCATTTTTAACATGCTAAAATATCCCTAGATTCACCTGGAGACAAATCAAATATACAAGGAAATACAGCAATCCATATTGCACTGTTACAGGATTCCTACAAACTGTCTACAGCCATTGCTGCTCTCCTGGTGTCAATCCAAACGATATCTCTGAAACACCCTCAGAATATTGAATTTCTGGTGTAAGCTATCTACCTGCTCTCAGTCTCTGTTGTTCATTTATTTTTACACTGAGCATATTCCTCTTTTCTACTGTCCCCTCAGCTTCAAGCTTTATTTTTCAATTAATGCTATTTTTGTGTGGAACAAATTTTACACACTCAGGCCCTGTCAAATTTCTTCAGTGAGTCTCTCAGCTTATTACAAAGATTTGCGCCATATTTGGTCATTTTTAAAGTTTTGTATGTGAATTAAATTGCAAGTAACAATACATTTGATATGTATACCATACTACAGAGGTAAACAAAGAGGGAGAAATTCAATCTCTGTGCTTTTGTGAGCTCGATATTGTCTAAACTATTTCAGAATAATAAATGTTGTGTTGTCTTTCACTCAGCTGTGACTAATTTCCTTCAGTTGTGTTCTGGGTACCTTTCTAATAAGATGTCTCTAAAAACCGTGGCCCTGATGTTAAACTGGGAGATATTCGTGGACTGATTCACCTGAGGCCATTAGCTCTTGTTAGACCAGAGGAGGACTAGCAAACATAGTGCACGTTGTTGTATTTTCAGTGACTATATTGTCATGTAAATTTGATGCAGAAGCTCTGTCAAATCTGGTGGGTAGCTTTGCCATCAGATTTTGGGTCTCTTCATACTTTACTATGACCTGTCTGGATAATAGGTATCCATGTATCGGCGCCAGTTGTAATTGTACAACATTATTATATATAGATTGCTATTCGTATATCGTTTGTGTATTCATTGAGATGAATTGTGCAAATTTCTTTAACCACACAATTTGGCAAAGGTATCTGGACAATCTGATAAGCAGCTCCATTGCTGCTTCTTCCCCTAAGAGAAGCCATGAGGGTTGACTGGCCATTGCCATTGGAAAAACAGCCAATGGTTTTTTGCGGAGCTCATTGTATACATAGTACATTAACTGAGGGCAAACTGCTTAGCAGGTGCATTCCAAACACAATGAGCACTTGAAAAAGCAAGCCGCCTGTTCGCCACTAGCAAAGTGGAGCCCACGATCCTTGTATCATCCTTGTATGATCCATGTATGATCCTTGTGTGATCCATGTTATTGACGCTATCTGCAGTTTGATGCAGCGCCATTTACAAATGGAACGTCGTCCAAGGATGGGCTTTCCAACACCTGTCTGCTTTCAGATGGGGGTCTAAACTCTGACAACAAATTAAGTCTCTCTGTGCCATTGGGTGGCACAGTGGCTCAGTGGTTAGCATTGCTGCCTTACAGCGCAGGGACCTTCGGTTGACTGTGTGGAGGTTGCACTTCCTCCACGTGTCTGCGTGGGTTTCCTCCGGGTGCTCTGGTTTCCTCCCACAGTCCAAAGATGTGCAGGTCAGATGGATTGGCCATGCTAAATTGCCCCATAGTGTCCAGAGTGTGTTGGCTAGGTGGATTGGCCATATTAAGTTGCCCCATAGTGTGCAGGGATGTGCAGGCTTGGTGGACTGGCCATGGGAAATGTAAGTTTGCAGTGATAGAGTAGGGAGAATGTGTCTGTGTGGGATGCTGTTCTGAGGGTTGGTGTGAACTTGATGGGCCTCTTTCCACACTGTATGGATTCTACAATTCACTGCAATGAAGTGAGAACTGATAGATGGATGCCTCTTACCCAGATTGTAAGGCAATTTTCAATAAGAGACCCAGAATCTGATGGCAAACCAACGCCCAGATTTGACTGTGCTTCTGCAGAAAATGTATATGACTAATGGTCCAGACAGAGTTGCTGAAAATACAGCAACCTGCAGTTTATTTGCCAGTCCTGCTCCGTTCTAACAAGGAGCAAAAGTATTGTTGCAAATCACAATGTGGTGTGACTGGAGGGGGAGTTTGCCAGTGGCAGTGTCCCATTGTCCTTCCAGGTGGTAGAGATTGTAGTTTTGGAAGGTGCTGTCAAAGGCTGACAAATTACTCCAGTGCATCGTGCAGTGCTGCCACTGTCCCGTGGGTGAGTTTTTCAGGTGGTGGAAGAGATGTTGACCAAGTGGATTGTTTTGTCCTGGATCGTGCTGAGTCTTTCTTTGAGTGTTGTCAGAGCTGCAACCTATAAAGGCAAGAAAAGAGTATTCCAACATACCCCTGACTTGTGCTTGCAGTTGTTAGGGAGAATCTGGGAATCCAAGCTGAGCCACACCATTCCCAGTCCCTGTGGTACTCAAGTAACCATAGCCTTTATATGGCTGGTACTGTTGAGTTTCTGGTTAATGGTAACCCCCTGGGGGCATTAATGGTGGTTTGTTTGATAAAGGTATCCACTGAATGTTAAGGGGAGATGCATTCAAGTTTCTCTTTTTTGGGATGGCTATTGTCTGGTTCTTGTATGGCATTAACATGGCTTGTCATTTAGCCCAAACCAGAATGCTGTCCAAGTCTTGCAAAGAGCAATGGAGAAGTGTAATGTTGCAATCTGTTAGCCCATGATAGACATGTAACTGCCATCATTAAACCCAGAGTCTTTCTTCTGATGTTTGGGGCTCAGAAATGACAAATATTTTTTCCCTTTTGCTCCCTTTACAGAATTGAACAAAAACTGTCAAAAGCCCTTTGAGCCTCCAAGCATTCGTTCAACGTTTCTAGAAGGTGGAGCGAGTGGTCGGTTGCCGCGGCAGTATCACTCTGACATAGCCAGCATCAGTGGTCGCTGGTAGCAATGGACTGGAATTTGCTCAGCCATGGCTGGCGTAGACGTACAGCTGACGGAAGCTGGCACAGACCGTCGTGCCATGTTAACCCTGTGGAAAGCATTTACTGCACAGAGCCCATCGCTGCTTCCCGAGTTTGGAATGCAAGGACCAAAGCCGTCTCGATTTCATGCAAATAATTGTGCCAAAAATGAAGAGAGAAATGGACCTATCCGTGTCATTCCATAGTTGCCTTTTGCTGTTTCACCAAATATGGTACTAAAACGATATGCAGATCAGAGAACAACAAGACCATTAACACTAGTTTTCTTGCTTAATGTTATTTATTAGCGAACAAAAGCTTAAATGATGCACTGAAACGTTAGGATCTATGGTAGAATTAAACTCGTACCACTAACCCATGTGCATCATGTGTATAGTTTGTACTGAGAGGGGAAGATGTGTTGTACTGCTGAGTAAAGAGATTTAAATGTAATTGTCTCTGCACTTTACATGTCCTGGTTTTCTAGACCTGTGGAAATGCGTTTGTGTTCTCTCTGATCTTCATATATAATAAATCTGTTGTCATCAGCGCTGAGGGAGGAGTGCGGGCGTTTAATGAGAGTTGAGTGAAGCTCATAGCCTCCCAGATTTATTAGGTTCCATGATCTGAAGGACTATATAGTGAGGCTGGGACCCCATAGCCATGTTCCCCCAGAAACAGTGTTGATGCTCAGTGATTAAATATGTTCAGATTTTACTGCCATCTTAAACACGATTACAGTATTTGGAATTTTCTTCTGTAAATTGCTTGTTAAAAACATGACTTTTCAGATGTGTGTTGCACTCAGTTCTTTCAGAGAGTTTATGACAGAAACAAGCTATTTGGCCTGACTGATGGCGATAGTTAATGCTCCACTGAGCACCTCCCATACTCTCCATCTAACCATACCAGCAAAATCTCCAAATCCTTCCATCCTCTTATGTTGGTCTAGCTTCCCCATGAAAAGACTCTGCTGTTCACTTTATCTACTGCTTTCACATACCAGTTATTTTTAGGTAAATACCCTTCCCATGAATTCCCCCTGTTGGATTCATTTTGATCTGATATTTATTCACAACTCAAGACCTCACCAATGACTGGAACCCTGAGCAGGGTGGAGCTCCCATTTCAGTGGCGTAATGTTTTCCAAGGATGTCATTACTAGTACGTGTGAGCGACAGCTCAGGTTGCCATTTTGTCAACCTTCTGCATTTGGCAACGTGAATCCCAAAGATGAGCATCTTGCTTTTCAGAAGCTTTCCCTGTGCAAGTCACACTGGAGGTGTGCTGATCATATGACCAGTTGACATTGGCAAAGCTTCCACCTTCATCTTCTTCAAAACCTTTTCTTCTTTTTAAATACAAACAAAGAGAGTAGGTCGGTTTATACTTGGCCCAAGAAAAGGTCTGAAGCTGAAACAGATGGTTCGGAATAGTCCGCATGTTTATCTGGAAAGTTCTATTGCTGTTCACTTTTGAATGTCATGCTCAATACCACTTGAAAGCGTTTTTCTTTGTGTGGTTTTCTTTCTCTGCTCTTGGATCTTATGAATTGAAACAGCCTTTCTGGTTCATTCAACCTCTCCCAAACTCCCTCGTTGTAAAATATTCACTCCAGGTAAAGATACCAAGGCAGTCAGCAAAAGACAAGTCATTTCCAATTGTGGTGACAAAAGTGAATCCAGGAGATAACACTGATGCTATCTCAGCTTTTATTTTTAAAATGTGCGATGACCTTTTCCCTCATCAGAAAGGAATTCATTTGAGAGAAATCAGTGAATCCACTACACAGTCCAGCACAGCACCATGATCCTACTTGTCATATCCTCCACCTTGGAGGACTAGACAATCTCAGCTGCCCACTTGTCCCTGAAAACCTGACAGATGATGCTTTGTGCTGAAGTGACACTGAAGTGAGGAAGCAATGATGACAGAAGTGCAATCTGTTTCTGTTTTCCTGACCTTCTCCTCCACCTGTCCCTGTGACCCCAACTGAAGACAGCACCTTCGCAGTTCTACAGTCACCTGGAAAAGGAGGTACCTATGTTTCACATCAGAGATGGAGAGACAAGGCCTTCAATTCTCAAACTCACTGATTTTCAAACTGAAGGAGGTAATTTCCTCTTTGTTCCTTCCTTTCCTATTACCATCTTCAGTGCTTCTCATGTCAGTCGCACTCTGTGACTTTGGTGAGTCCATACACCATGCTAACTTACTCTGCTCCTTTCTCTATCATTGAAAGTTGATCAAATTTTAGTTTTGCACTGACTGTTGTCTCAACATGCAGTTCTCCTGATACAGTTAACAAGCCCATGGAGTCTCTAATTAAGTGTTCCCATTGCTTATGCTCAATCTATGAAGGGTTTTAGCTGAAATGAAGGAAATCCCTAAGTGCCTACCTTTCCAACTGTCCAACTCTGTTGTTGTCCATGGCTACAGTGACCTGTTCTGCCTGCAGTGTCAAAACAGGCGCAACTGTAGAGTCTCTGAACAGTGGTAATCTCCTAAGCCTTTGAAGACTGAAACTGCTATATGAAGTGTTCTGTGTAGCCAGCTTTAGGTAAACACCATTTTTTTGCTGCATGACTGAAGTTAATGATAAAAAAAATTTGTGAAGGGTTTAATATTGTTTTCTACTTGCAAAGGCAATTGTATGTTCTGTGTAGATAATTGTTGGATTAATCGCAAACAAATTTGCACACTCAGAGGGAAAAGGCTATGTTTTGTCACTTTTATATATAAAATGTAGTTCTGTGATTTTGTTTTTTTTCTCAATTATTAGTCACTAAGAGGAAACCCGTCTTTTGCGGAGCCCTCTAAAATAATCAGCGATATACGTGTATGTACACCAAAGTGAAGGCTGTTCAGTTGATAGAAGCTAAACTGAAAGAATATTCTGTACAAAACACTGGAAGAATACTCGCTTATCTCAAGTTTGAGGAGGTGCCATGCTAACTTTGTGTGAACTAACCAAGGTCCGATGTCTATCGAATGGACAAAGCTGTTTGATTGCCAGCTTAAGTTGAAGGTTAAGAATAACTCAGTGCCTTGAGTGATGATTTATCTGTAAATATAGCAGAGATGTTTATTTTCAGTTTGGGGGGGGGGATGTGGGCTTGATTACCTTTTTATGATTTTCATTTAAAATGATATTGTTTATGGATAAGCTTTAACAAAGGGAATTTTCAACACAGTTTTATGTTGTATTAAAAGATAATTTTTTATAACTTTTCCTACAGTCTGCTCTGTAAATATATTTTACATCTGCATCAAGTCCAACATACACTTCAAAGTTATTGTATTACTACAACACCCTTCTAGCTGTCTGACGATGTCTCTTGCAATATCAGCTCTCAAAGAACAGTCGTAGAGATGTACAGCATGGAAACAGTCCCTTCAGTCCAAAACGTCCATGCCAACCAGATATCGTGAAGTAATCTAATCTTGCTTGCCAGCACTTGGTCCATATCCCCCTCACCCCTTCTTATTCATATACCCATCTAGATGCCTTTTAAATTTTGTAATTGTACTAACCTCCACAGCCTCCTCTAGCGACCCATTCTACTGGACATGCAACCACTCTGCATGAGAAAGTTATCCCTCACTCCTTTTTAAATCTTTCCCCTCTCACCCTAAACTTATGCCCTCTAGTTTTGGACTCCCCCGCCCAGAGGAAAATACTTTGTCTATTTACCCTATCCATGCCCCTCTGAGTTTTTTAAACCTCTGTAAGGTCACCCCTCAGCCTCCGATGCTTCAGGGAAAAAAAGCCCCAACCTATTCAGCCTCTTCCTATAGCTCAAACCATCCCGTCCCAGCAACATCCTTGTAAATCTTTTTTTAGCTGTTTCACGTTTAACAACATCCTTCCTACACAGTATTCCTAGAAATGGCCTCACTAAAGTCTGACACAGCCGTGACATGACATCCAAACTCCTGTACTCTGTGTTCTGACCAACGAAGGCAAGTGTGCCAAATGCTGCCTTCACCACTCTGTCTACCTGCGGCTCCACTTTCAAGGAACTATGCACCTGCACCTCTCGTTCTCTTTGTTCAGTAACACTCTCCAGGGCCTTACCATTAAGTGTTGGAAAGCCCTGATTTGCCTTTCCAAAATGCAGCGCATCACATTTATCTAAATTAAACCCCATCTGCCACTCCTCGGCCCATTGACCCATCTGATCAAAGTCCCCATTGTAGTCTGAGATGGCCTACTTCACTCTCTACAACACACCTGTGACATCAGTGTGACTGAAGGTTTTGAGTTAGAGGGAGAGACTGAATAGGCTGGGGCTTTATTCTCTGGACTGTTGGAGGTTGAGGGAGTGACTTTACAAAATCGTGAGGAGCGTGGATAGGCGAAATAGACAAGGTCTTTTTCCTGGGGGAGGGGACTCTAAAACTAGAGGGTATAGGTTTAAGGTGAGAGGGGAAAGATTTAAAACAACCTAGGCGTAACTTTTTCACGCAGAGGGTGGTACGTGTGTGGAACAAGCTGCCAGAAGAAGTGGTGGAGGCTGGTACAATTAAAACATTTAAAAGGCATCTGGATGGGTACATGAATAGGAAGGGTTTTCAGGGATTTGGGCCAAATGCTGCCAATTGGGTCGAGGTCTTGTCTGCACAGACAAGTTGGACCGAAGGGTCGGTTTCCATGCTGCATAACTATCTGCAAACCTACTAACCATATCTCCTGTGTTCACATCCAAATCATTTATATAAATAACAAAGAAAAGAGTGGACCTGCCTTTGTTTGAAATTTATTTTCTTTTCCATCGGTGACACTGTTCAACATTGAATTTTATCATCTGGTTCTTCTTTTCTGAAAGAACAAATGCTTTAGTTAGTGGTTAATGTGATAACAGTAGAAGCGAGGAAATGTGGGTAGCCGATAACCTGGGAGTATTATCACTAAACTGTTAATCCAGAGACCGAGGTAATGTTCTGCAACCTGGGTTTGAATCCTGCCACAGCAGGTGATGGAATTTGTCTGTGTGAAAGAGACCAGATTTAGTGGAATGTGCTGCAATAGTTGTTAATTTGTAGTTTGCTTTGCAATCTGCCTCAGTACACCTGCTAACAGCTAGCTGCTTCCATCTGCTCCTTGCAGGTGAATCCAAGATGGCGGCGGAGTAGCGGCTCCTGGTCCGGGGCTCGTCCTTATCCGTCTGCGTTCTTTGTTTCTTTTTTTTTAACTTTTGCTGTTGCTCGCTCTCTGCTTCCTTTTTATTGTACTTGGGGGGAGCGAGAGTGGGCTAGCCACCACCATCATTACGCCCCCTCCCCCCTCAGAACATGAGAGAATGAACCTGCCCTGTGGCGGGAGAAGGGAGAGCGAGTCCTGCAGCCGGGAGTCCCCGCCCCACCCCACCCCACCGCAGGGCCCCTGCAGACGGGAGTCCCCTGCCCCGGGTCCCCTGCAGGATTCCCAGGAGTCCTTGCTCCAGTGAAAAAGGTCCCAGCCTATCCAGCCTCTCCTTATGAATCAAACCCTCCATTCCCAGCAATATCCTAATGTAGCGGTTGAAATTGAATGTTGCCAGGGTTGGAGGATTTGTGCTTTAGGGAGAGGCTAAATCGGCCGGGGCTGTTTACCCTGGTGCGTTGGAGGCTGAGGGGTGACCTTGTAAAATCATGAGGGGCATAGATAGGGTGAATACCTAAGGTCTTTTTCCCAGGATAGGGAGTCCAAAACTAGAGGTTTTTGGTGAGAGGGGAAATATATAAAAGGGATCTGACAGGCAACTTTTTCACACAGAAGATGGTGTGTGTATGGAATGAGCTGTCAGAGGAAGTGTGGGGGGCTGGTACAATTACAGCATTTAAAAGGCATCTGGATGGGTATATGAATAGGAAGGGTTTAGAGGGATAAGGGCCAAATGCTGGCAAATAGGACTAGATTAGGTTAGGATAGTTGGTTGGAATGGACGAGTTGGACCAAAGGGTTTGTTTCCGTGTTGTACATCTCTATAACTCTAAATCATTTCTGAACCCTCTCCAGCTTAATAATATCCTTCCTATAACAGGGTGACCAGAACTGGACACTGTACTCCAGAAGAGGCCTCACCAATGTCCTGTACAACTGCCACATATTACCAAGTTCCTGCACTTAAAGGACTGAGCAATGAAGGCCAGGGTGCTAAACGTCTTCTTAACCCCCTCTCTCTATGTGGTGCAAACTTCAACGAATTATGTACCTGAACCGCTAGGTCACTCTGTTCTACAACACTACCCAAGTACCTACTTCTAATTATATAAGTCCTGCCATAATTTGTTTTACAAAACTGCGATATCTGGCATTCATCCAAATTAAACTTTGTTGTTTTGACTTTAGCCACTGGGTAATGTGGTAAGTCTGATACCTAAACTGCATAAACAGAATCCTTTGTTGTTGTCAGTTTTTTTTTTATTTCTGCGTGCTTAATAAGCACATAACAAAGTGAAGGGAAGCTAGGTGATTGAATTAGTTAGCAGATATTTCCATGAAGGAAGAGGACTGAAGATGTTATTCATGTTAATCAAAACAAAACCAAAGAACTGTGGATGCTGGAAATCAGAAACAATTTCTGATTTCCAGCAATTTCTGATGCTACTCATGCTATTGGATGTGATCAGAGAGGCAGGAGAAGGGATTTAATATCTGTTGGATAAGACCAAACCTAGGGCTCATAAATATATGATGGATAGATATCAAGTCCAATGGATAATTCAGTCTTCAGCAAGTGAATGACTCAAATGTGCAATACTCTACTACAGGGAGTAGATAAAGGCAAGTAGCACTTTAAGGGCAAGCTGAATAAGGCCAAGGGAGAAAGGAAAGGATGAATATGTTAATAAGGTTAGGTGCTGACAGAGGAGTGTTAGAGCATGTGGGGGAGAAACTCTGCTGTGGCATTGAATAGTCTGATTCTGTGCAGTACAAGATTGGGACTGCAACAATTCACCAGGGCTTCTTAGACAGGCTTTTGCCAAGCTGCAACCTCTACCACTTAGAAGTATAAGGGCATTAGATACATGGGAAAACCACAATCTTCAAGTTACCCTCAAAACCACACACTATCCTGCCGGAAGAGTATACCACTGCCAATTCTTCAGTGTCTCTAGGTCAAAATTCTGGAATTCCTTTCCTGAGAGAATTATAGATGTACCTACACCTCAAAGACTGCAGTGGTTCAAGATGGCAGCTTAACACCACTGTCATCAGGCTAATTAGGGATGGGCAATAAATGTTGATCGAGTCGGCAATGCCCTTGTCCTATCCTATTTATAGAGAAGGAGCTGATGGTGGAATAGCCATTTATAACGTGCAGATCAAGTGGACTTTCAAGACACAACATTCTCTTTTTCCTTGGAATGCTTCTCTTCCGCCCATAGAGTTCAAGGTAAACTAACAGGCAAAGAGTCCATGACCACAGAAACAACCTGACCTTTAAAGCCATGGACTTCAGGAGGCACTTGATGTGCTGGATAGCAGACACGTTAGTAAATCTGAAGCCCATGGGAATAATTAGCAATGACTACATTCATGCAAGGTTGTCTAAGAAATAGAAGCACAGAGTCATGTACGTGGTTCTTTTTCGGAAAGAAGGAAGCATTCAGTGATACTCCCTAGGGGTTTGCTATTATAACCAATTCTTCTCCAATGGATAGTGATGATCTGACAACAATATATAAGGGCATAGTATAGGAGGGAAGAGACTGGTGAAATGGGCAGAGAATTCTGAAGTGATGCACTTTCAAAGGGATTGAGTGACAATATGAATGAAATGGCATCATCTTAAAGGCTGTTTTGTGCAGGAGCATGAATATCTGGGAGGCTGTTTGTTGGTGATGAACAGGGTTGAGAAAATACCATTCTTGATTTTATTAAGAGAAAGCAAAGGAATTGAAATTTCACCAAAAACTGGTTCATCACTAACTGAAGTATTTTGGCCAATTCTGCCCAGACTACAGAAAAGGTGTCAAGGCCCTGGGGACTTACAGGCATCTGTGGAATGGTACCAGGTGTGCGTTACATGGAATGACTAAAGCTAAGATTGTTTTCAAAGTTAAAGGGAGATTTATTTGAGATGTTCAAAATGGAGAAGTTATAATAGAGTAAGTGGGAAGATATTGTTTCTGCTGGCAACAGGGTTAGATGCTATGATCAAAGCTAATGTTATTGCTGGACAAGTCTGATCCCACACTGAAATTTGACTTAATATTCTGTTTTCTTTTGGTTTTAACAAGGTGGTCACTCACTGATTTACAAACATGCATTTTTGCAGATTTGGATTTGGCCAAAAGGCCAGATTATTATGCAAAAGAAGCAAAGATACATAGAATAAATGAAATATATTTACATATAACACGCAAAGATGTGGAAACATACGGGAAAATACAATTCCAAAAATCCCACATGTTCCTTTACAGTACTCACCATAGATAATTTCATTCTCTATCACATCAATAAGGCTTAATGTAACGGACTTCAATTCCAGTTCCCTATCTTGAGAACAATAGCTTCTTCCTGGGGCCTCCATTGAGCTTAGACTTTCTCAGCTTCAAATAATTTATTCAGGGTTGTAACCAAACATTTAATTTTCTCACACTGAGATAATATGTACATTAACACTCCTAAGCTGTGTCCATTTCTCAGGAGCAAGGGTTTTACACATCACATTTCAGCCTTGACTTCTAACTGAAACATCTAGTCAAACATAAGGGTCATACAGCCATAGAGATGTACAGCACGAAACAGACCCATCTGACCATGCCAACCAGATATCCCAAATTAATCTAGTCCTGTTTGCCAGCATTTGGCACCTATCCCTCTAAACCCTTCCATATATCCATCCAGATACCTTTTAAATGTTGCAATTGTACCAGCCTCCACCACTTCCACTGGCAGCTCATTCTATACACGCACCACCCTCTGTGTGAAAAAGTTGCCCCTTAGGTCCCTTTTAAATCTTTCCCCTCTCACCTTAAACATATGCCCTCTAGTTTTGGATTCCCCCACCTCGGAAAAGATCTTGATTATTCACCCTATCCATGCGCCTCATGATTTTATAAACCTCTATAAGGTCACCCCTCAGCCTCAAATGCTTCAGGGAAAACCACCCCATCCTATTCACCCTATAGCTCAAACCCTCCAACCCTGACAACATGCTTGCAAATCTTTTCTGAACCCTTTCGGATTTCACAATATCCTTCCAATAGCAGGGAAACCAGAATTGCACACAATATTCCAAAAGTGTCCCAACCAATGTCCTGTACAACTGCAACATGACCTCGCAACTCCTATACTTGATGCTCTGACCAATAAAGGAAAGCATACTAAATGCCTTCTTCACTATCCTATCTACCTCGGACTTCACTGTCAAGGAACTAGGAACCTGCACTCCCCAGGATCTTACCATTAAGTGTATAGTCCCTCCCTGATATGCCTTTCCAAAATGCAGCACTTCACATTAATTGAAATTAAACTCCTTCTGCCACTTCTCGGCCAATTGGCCCATCTGATCAAGGTCCTGTTGTAATCTGAGGTAACCTTCTTCACTCAACTACACTTCCAATTTTAGCATCATATGCAAATTTACGAACCATACCTCCCAACAGCTACATTTTAAAATAACTATTCAGCTACAGTAGGCTATACTTATATAACTCTTTAACAGTCCTCAACAACACCTTCAAAGGCTATGTGGATAATAAACTCAGTGTTTGGGGGTAACATATTGGCCCACGTAAAAGATTCCAGGAGAAAGTGAGGACTGCAGATGCTGGAGATCAGAGCTGAAAATGTGCTGCTGGAAAAGCGCAGCAGGTCAGGCAGCATCCAAGGAACAGGAGAATCAACGTTTCGGGCATGAGCCCCTCTTCAGGAATGAGGAATATGTGCCAAGCAGGCTAAGATAAAAGGTAGGGAGGAGGGACTTGGGGGAGGGGCGTTGGAAATGCGATAGGTGAAAGAAAGTTAAGGTGAGGGTGATAGGCCGGAGTGGGGGTGGGGGCGGAGAGGTCAGGAAGAAGATTGCAGGTTAGGAAGGTTGTGCTGAGTTCGAGGGTTGGGACTGAGACAAGGTGACGGGAGGGGAAATGAGGAAACTGGAGAAATCTGAGTCCATCCCTTGTGGTTGGAGGGTTCCCAGGCGGAAGATGAGGCGCTCTTCCTCCAACCGTCGTGTTGCTATGGTCTGGCAATGGAGGAGTCCAAGAACCTGCATGTCCTTGGTGGAGTGGGAGGGGGAGTTGAAGTGTTGAGCCATGGGGTGGTTGGGTTGGTTGGTCCAGGTGTCCCAGAGGTGTTCTCTGAAACGTTCCGCAAGTAGGCAGCCTGTCTCCCCAATATAGAGGAGGCCACATCGGGTGCAGCGGATGCAGTAAATGATGTGTGTGGAGGTGCAGGTGAATTTGTGGCGGATATGGAAGGATCCCTTGGGGCCTTGGAGGGAGGTAAGGGGGGAGGTGTGGGCGCAAGTTTTGCGTTTCTTGCGGTTGCAGGGGAAGGTGCCGGGAGTGGACGTTGGAGATTCTATAATTACATTGAACAGCACCTGCTGTCCCTGGAGTTTGCTGTTTCCTCACTTCCCCCCCACCCCCCCCTTGGAAATACTGGGTTGACTGAGACTGAACTTGTCCATCACTGACCTCATTGGTGATAAATCTTATCACAGAATGGAGTGCTCATCACTTGTAATTGTGGCTTCAGAGGCAGATAGGTAATTGTGTGGTTTTCCAGTCCTATTGGTGTCTTGTTGCACTGTTTCAGGAGTTTATATTGCGTATCTACAGCTCTCAATATATCCCAGAAGGTTTAACAGCACACAGGATAACATTCAATCCTTTCTTGCACTCCAAGTATTGACACTGGGTCCCGAGTCTATTTTACACTTCCTGAAGAGGAGCATCTAGAAATCCTGCATATACCATCAGCATGTAGATTATCAATCTTGCTCACCCAGCAGAACCGTCAGTTTTACAACAAGAGGGGTTTACTTTTTGTCCTCTATTGTCTCAGTTTTTTTGGGTTGACATTACAATCTCTTGTTTTTAATCTGAGAATGCCTGGAGGAGGAAACCATATTGATCTTCACAGGCTTCAATCAGCCCAGAAACATGTTTCGATGACACATGAGAGGGTGTCTGTCTATCAGTCAGGTGGTAAATTGGCAGAGCAAACACCCATCTGTGAACTAAACCCAACTGATATTAAAGCCTAGGTGGGGTCTCATTCAGCACCTTTACAAATGAGATAAAAATGACCCCATTTAGTTTTTCTGCATTGTGTTTTAACCAAGCAAGTAGGATTGTTCCCCCTCTTTTTAACCCTTTTAGTTCACTGTAACAAAGACGTTAGATTATTTTTAGAACACAGCAATATCAAGCTTCAATTAAAGAGTAGTGCACTAATTCAAAATACAGGGTGGAATAACAAGGTTTTCTTGAGTAAAGCATGAAATTTTATTGATTACATACTCAGAAAAATACTTTAAAATATGATGTCAAACACATCCACAAGCACAGGTGTGAACTTTAAAAGAAGAGGCTAGAGTCTAGCACAATATGGACATTGAAATATGCAGTGGAAATGTCATTCAAGCACTTTTGGGATGTTAAAATTAACCTGGGGCCACTGTTATGTAATTAATGACATCCCAGCAGCAGCAAAATTTCTAGCTATCTTCGGTTCTTAGTGAATGGATATTTCCCCCATTTGCTTCTCCACCAGATCTCTTTCAGAGGCTGAGAGAAAGTCACATCCTTTTGTTATAAAGCATCATTTCTCTCCCTGCTCTGTCAAAAATAGTTCCTTTGTGCATTTCGATAAGATGTAGTTGGGGCCTGAGGACTTAAACCCTGTGATACCCCACTAGGTACAGTCTGATAACCAAAATTAAGGATAGTTGATGGGCAATGTTAGATGTTTGAGATATTCAGTTCCTCCCAACTAACATATATTCCAGAGAGGAAGGAACATTTAGGCCATCTCACTACACAAGACAAAATCCAGAATAGCCTGCTCCCTGGTTGGTTCCACAACATTTTGCTCCAAGGAACAATCCCTCATACATTCAAAAAATGGACCCTCGAGGCTATTGTTGCCAATTTAATGCCGGATGAAGAGGGAATCTGATAATCATTATTTACTTTCGGCGGGATGTTACTCATGTCCCCTACACATTAACAGCACAGAGGTAGAATGAGTGGAGTGTGTCAAACTCCTGGGATTTGTCATCCACAATAAGCTTTCTTGGACTCTTTATGTGGACACACTGGTCACAAAGGCCCAGCAACATCTCTTCTTCCTCAGGCAGCTGAGGAAATTTGGCATAACGTCGAATACCCTTACAACATTTATGGGTGCTCCATCGAGGGCATTCTGTCTGGATGTATCACTACCTGGTATGGCAGCTGTACCATTCAAGATCGGAGATGGTTACAGAGAGTGGTGAACTCGGTCTGAACCATCACAAAGGCCAACCTCCCATCTATAGAATCCATCTACCAGGCCCGCTGTTAAGGAAAGGCCACCAGCATTCCAAAGATCCATCCCACACTGGCAATGTTTTTCTACAACCTCTACCATCGGGAGAAGGTACAGAAGCCTGAACACATGCGCCAGCCGGTTTTGAAACAGTTTCTACCCTACTGTTGTTAGAGTACTTAATGGAATCACAAACTCTTAACATTCGCTTGTACCTGTGTTTTTGTTTTCGCTGCTGTTTACCTATTATTTACTGCTCTATGCTACTTAACTCTGTGATCTGCTTGTATTGCTCCAAGACAAAGCTTTTCACTGTGCCTCGGTACACGTGACAATAAATTCAATTCAATTCAATCAAAACGATGAAAAGTTTTGAAAGGGTGACTTGCAAAATAACAGCTACTGATTGGCAGATTGAGAAGTTGGATTTTTTAGAGAAAGGTGAGAGGGAAGTTAGAAATTATTATTGGAACATAGAATGTCTTACACAGGCGCCACTTAGAGGGACATTGTAACATTATTTAAAGGGAATTGGATAAGTATTTGAAAAGGAAAAGTATGTAGAGAGTTGGATGGAGGACAGGAATTGGAATCACAGTTGATCGCTCCAGTCCAAGAGTTAGCACTGGTACAATCACAGTCTGCCATATAGCCACCTTCTTTGTAATAAATAGCTCCTTTATAGACATGGCTCAACATATGAATAGGTAACATACTCTCTTCTTCCACCTTAGCTGGATTTAACACTTTACTGAATCATAGTTATATGCAGTGGAATGTATGGCTCAAAGGTAGAAGACAGAGGGTGGTGGTGGAGGGTTGTTTTTCAGACTGGAAGCCTGTGACCAGTGAAGTGCCACAAGGATCGGTGCTGGGCCCTCTACTTTTTGTCATTTACATAAATGATTTGGATGTGAGCATAAGAGGTACAGTGAGTAAGTTTGCAGATGACACCAAAATTGGAGGTGTAGTGGACAGCGAAGAGGGTTACCTCAGATTACAACTGGATCTGGACCAGATGGGCCAATGGGCTGAGAAGTGGCAGATGGAGTTTAATTCACATAAATGCGAGGTGCTGCATTTTGGGAAAGCAAATCTTAGCAGGACTTATACACTTAATGGTAAGGTCCTAGGGAGTGTTGCTGAACAAAGAGACCTTGGAGTGCAGGTTCATAGCTCCTGAAAGTGGAGTCGCAAGTAGATAGGATAGTGAAGAAGGCATTTGGTATGCTTTCCTTTATTGGTCAGAGCATTGAGTACAGGAGTTGGGAGGTCATGTTGCGGCTGTACAGGACATCGGTTAGGCCACTGTTGGAATATTGCGTGCAATTCTGGTCTCCTTCCTATTGGAAAGATGTTGTGAAACTTGAAAGTGTTCAGAAAAGATTTACAAGGATGTTGCCAGGGTTGGAGGACCTGAGCTACAGGGAGAGGCTGATCAGGCTGGGGGTTGACCTTATAGAGGTTTATAAAATCATGAGGGGCATGGATAGGATAAATAGACAAAGTCTTTTCCCTGGGGTCAGGGAGTCCAGACCTAGAGGGCTTAGGTTTAGGATGAGAGGGGAAAGACATAAAAGAGACCTAAGGGGCAACTTTTTCACGCCGAGGGTGGTACATGTATGGAATGAGCTGCCAGAGGAAGTGGTGGAGGCTGGTACAATGGCAACATTTAAGAGGCATTTGGATGGGTATATAAATAGGAAGGGTTTGGAGGGATATGGGCCGGGTGCTGGCAGGTGGGACTAGATTGGGTTGGGATATCTGGTCGCAATGGATGGGTTGGACCGAAAGGTCTGTTTCCATGCTGTACATCTCTATGACTCTATATCTCTATGGTTTTAGGTTACCACTTATCCTATTCTTTGTAAAGATGGATTTTGCTGGTGAGATGAAAAGCGTTGGATTTTTAAAAATAATATGAATAAAGATATAGGTGTGGCTGTTTTGCAAGTCAGATATAATCAATTACACGGAAGCCTTTGGCATGATTGAGCTGTAACAAAATAGGCTATTTGGAAGATGTAAAAGTGTAAGAAATGTTTGAAAGCTAGCTGAAGGAAATGTTTAAAGTTTCAGTAACAAAAGCTGTTGAAACAACTGACAATGATTCCAGATCTGCTGCAATTTATTGTTTTGGGAATGACATTGGCTTTGATCTTTCATTTTGAACCCTTCCTAAATCTCTCGTTCTTAATTTAGGCCCTTGTATCCATGTTTACGAGGGATCCACAGTCACCTCCCTGAGGGCAATGGCTTGGCTATGTGACCATTCCCAAGGCTGACCCTTTTTTAAGCATTGATGAAAAGGATGCCAGGATGGGAGCCAAATTAGGCATGAACTTTCCCTAATAGTTCACCAGCCCAAGGAAAGACCTAAACTCCAGTACAGATATGGGAGCTGGGGCACTTTTGATTGCCCTCACTTTATCTTCCAATAGGTGTAACCCAGTCTTATCAACTCTGCACCCTCAGTAGGTCACTTGGGGTGTCTGGAACACACATTTTTCACTTCTAATGTGTATGCCTCCCGGGAGAAATGTCTCAGGGCTAAGTCCAAGTTTTCCAAGTGCTCCTTATTGGTCTTCCCTGTTATTAGCACATCATCTAGATAAATGGTTGCCTGGATAAGACTTGTAAACGTTTACCATCATCCGCTGTCTCGTATATTGGCACAAACACTTATGGGCATTAATTGTTGCATATTTCTGGGAATCCTTGTCTAATTGCAACTGCAAATACGTGCGTCTCATTTCCAGCTCTGTGAAGGACAGCTCCCCACCCCCAACTTTGCATATAAATCATCAATCCAAGGGATTGGGTATTTATCCAGCTGTGAGAAGTAGTTTACCGTTTGATTAAAATCCCCACAAAGGTGAACCGACCCATTGGGCTTCACAATCAGTACAATTCCTCCCACAGTCCAAAAATGTGTAGGTTAAGTGAATTGGCCAAGTCAAATTGCCCGTAGTGTCAGGTGAAGGGGTAAATGTAAGGCAACGGGTCTGGGTGGGTTGCGCTTCGGCGGGTCGGTGTGGATTTGTTGGGCCGAAGGGCCTGTTTCCACACTGTAAGTAATCTAATCTAATTGGTGCTGCCCATTCCACAAACTGGACGGGTTTGATGATTCCTTCACTTTCCAGCCTCTACTTTTGTCCATAAGGTAAATGGCACAGGGCGGGCCTTGCAGAATCACGGAGTTGCTTCCTGGTCAACATCCAAGGTGGCCTTTGATAGTTCACAGACCTTCCTGAAAAACATCCAGCAATTTAGTTAGGGCTTCACTCAGGCAGCTGTTTTCTAACTGAAAAATGTTGAGCCAATCAGGGTGAACCTTTCTCAACCAATTTTGCCCCATCAAGCTTGGGCCTGAGCCTTTTACTACAATCAAAGGGAACTGGACCAGCTGCTTCTCATAAGAGACTGGAACCGAAGTTGTATCCTTAATCTGTAAAGGTTGCAGACTAGCCAAGATTTTGTGCAAACTGAAGGGTTACGCCAGAGCGAATTTTGTTAAAGACTGGTTCTATCATCATTGAAACAGCCGCACTGGTATCAATCAATATTAGAACCAGGTGACCATTCAACCAGACATTTATTTTGATTTGGATGTTGCTAAGCAATTTAACTGTTCCAAACCAGATGTAGGTGGGCTTTCCAGGATGTTCACCCTCCTGGATACTGGCCTATGAGTTCTTTTACTCTGTTTAGGTCTAGTGGGACTGTTTTGCTGTCTCAAGTCTGCATACAAGCAGCAACTAGGATGGCTTGCCAGCCTAGATCCTGAAGAAAAGGTTAACTGTTTGGCCGAGGCTTGGCTTTGTTTTCAGGGTTTGCTGTGGGCTGACCTAGAGTCCCTCTGTTCAGGGTATGTCCTGAGTGTAGCTATGCAATGGTCTTCACTCATGTGGTGGTCCCCAAGCTCAGTCAGACTAGTGAGGATGTCCACTTCCACAGGAATATCCTGCAACTCAGATGACCCACCTGCCAGATTTTCCAATAATAGCGCCAGTTGTATTGCCTGTTTGAAATCCAGTTAAGCTTCTGCAGGTAGGTGCTTTTGCATGGTTACATCATTAATCCTACATGCCAAATGCTCTCTCAGCATCTCATTAAGGGTCAAACCAAAGTCACATGCCTTGGCCAGTTGTCTTAATCGAGTCAAACATTCCAGTATGGATTCCCCTGGTTATTAAATTGCTGAGTAAAACTGAAAGCATCTCAGAATTAGAGGAGGCTTGGGGTCATAATATTCCTTAACTAAATCCGTCAATTCTTGAAAGGTTTAGTATCTGGTGCCTCGGAGAAAGTTAGGCTCCTAATAAATGAAAAAGTTGCAGGTGCACAAGCTGTCAGGAGAATTGCTCGTTGCTTTTCATCAGCACCAATCTCATTTGCCCAGAAAAAATAACACATTCTGTGCACGTAATGAATTAAGCTTCCTAAATAATGGCATGATGCCAAAAATGCTTACCCAAACTCAAAGATGACATTTACAATCAAATTTCTTCAGGAACGTGCTTTTCTCTTATCGTCACTGAAATAACTCCATAGAGGCTGGTATCCAATCACCAGGTCACCCTTTATTTAGATGTGGAGAGTCTTTGATCCAGCTCCCTCAAAAAACCAGCTCTCAGAGTGAACAGAGCCTCTGACTGTCCTGTTTTTTTTACTTGGGCTCGGACTTAATCCCCTGTTTATTTTTTTAAAATTTTATTTAACCCCCACACTACCACCTAACTGCGGTAGTGCTTATTTTTCCCCAGCACCCATGGTGTGTGTGTGCAGGTGTGAAACACAGTGAAAGACACAAAGTGCACAAATCTTTATTCAATTTCCACCACCAGGAAGATAGGAAAACACCCGAGTGGCCAGTGACAAGCACTGCCCTTCACATCAAAGGGCAATGCTGTGTGATCAAAACAGTGAAGGGGAGGGTAAGGACTAAATCAAAATAGAGTTGGACGGGGAAATGATACACTCCACTGCCCTGTCCTGTTTATCTTTTGTTTTCTTTTTTTTTCTTTTGTCCAATCTCTCCAGAAGGGAAGGAAACACTCAAGTGGCCAGTCACAACTCCAGGGTGTCGGTGGGCACCGCGTGCTCCCTCTCCAAGGACACCCAGGCCACCTTTGCTTCATATTTTTTTTTGTGTGTGTGTAGATGTGAGACACAGTGAAAGACACAAAGTGTACGAATCTTTATTCAATTTCCACCACCAGGAAGATATGAAAAACACCCGAGTGGCCAGTGACAAGCACTGCCCTTCAAACCATAGGGCAATGCTGTGTGATCAAAACAGTGAAGGGGAGGGTAAGGACTAAATCAAAATAGAGTTGGACGGGGAAATGATACACTCCACTCCCCTGTCCTGTTTATTTTTTTTTTTCTTTTTTTTGTGATCAAAACCATGTATATTTATTTTTTTTTTTGTTTATTTTTTTTATATATATTTAACCCCCACACTACCGCCTAAGTGCGGTAGTGCTTATTTTTATTCCCCAGCACCCATAGTGTGTGTGTGTGCAGGTGTGAGACACAGTGCAAAGACACAAAGTGTACGAATCTTTATTCAATTTCCACCACCAGGAAGATATGAAAAACACCTGAGTGGCCAGTGACAAGCACTGCCCTTCAAACCACAGGGCAATGCTGTGTGATCAAAACAGTGAAGGGGAGGGTAAGGACTAAATCAAAATAAAGTTGGACGGGGAAATGATACACTCCACTCCCCTGTCCTGTTTATTTTTTTTTTCTTTTTTTTTTCTCTTTTTTTAATTTAACCCCCACACTACCGCCTAAGTGCGGTAGTGCTTATTTTTTTCCCCAGCACCCATGGTGTGTGTGTGCAGATGTGAGACACAGTGAAAGACACAAAGTGTACGAATCTTTATTCAATTTCCACCACCAGGAAGATATGAAAAACACCTGAGTGGCCAGTGACAAGCACTGCCCTTCAAACCACAGGGCAATGCTGTGTGATCAAAACAGTGAAGGGGAGGGTAAGGACTAAATCAAAATAGAGTTGGACGGGGAAATGATACACTCCACTCCCCTGTCCTGTTTATTTTTTTTTTTACTCGGGCCTATTCCCTGTTTATTTTTTTTCTTTTCTTTTTTTTTTTTTCTTCTTTTTTTTCTTTTTTTTTCACCCCCACACTACCGCCTAAGTGCGGTAGTGCTTATTTTTATTCCCCAGCACCCATGGTGTGTGTGTGTGCAGGTGTGAGACACAGTGAAAAGACACAAAGTGCACGAATCTTTATTCAATTTTCCACCACCAGGAAGATAGGAAAACACCCGAGTGGCCAGTGACAAGCACTGCCCTTCAAACCACAGGGCAATGCTGTGTGAGCAAAACAGTGAAGGGGAGGGTAAGGACTAAATCAAAATAGAGTTGGACGGGGAAATGATACACTCCACTCCCCTGTCCTGTTTATATCTGTCAGACAGGGCTCCCTGATTGGAGCAGATTAATAGCCCCAATAACTACTGCAGTGAACTGCCTTTATAAGCTGCTGCAATCCATTTATAGAGTCATAGAGATATACAGCACAGTGACGCTTTAGTCAGGCTTTTTGCCCAAAATGTCGATTCTCCTGTTCCTTGGATGCTGCCTGACCTGCTGTGCTTTTCCAGCACAACCCTCTCGATTCTAATCTCCAGCTTCTGCAGTCCTCACTTTCGCCTTCAGTCCAACTTATCCATGCTGATTATATTTCCTAAACTGATTTAATCCCATTTGCATGCGTTTGACCCATATCCCTCTAAGCCCTTCCTATTCATATACCCATCCAGAAGCCTTTTCAATGTTGTAATTGTACCAGCCTTTAACTGTTGTAATTGTACCAGCATTCACCACTTCCTTTGGCAGCTCGTTCCATACATGCACCGCCCTCTGTTTGATAAAGTTCCCCTCAGGTCCCTTTTAAGTCTTTATCCTTTCAATTTAAACCTTTGCCCTCTAGCTTTGCACATCCCTACCCTGGGGGAAAAAAACATGGCTATTCACTTTATCTGTGCCCCTCATGATTTTATAAACTTTCATAATGTTACCTTTAATCTCCAGTGCTCCAGGATAAATAGTCCCAGCCTATCCAGCCTCTCCTTATAACTTATACCCTCCAGTCATGGTAAAATCCTTGCAACTCTTTTCTGTACCCTTTCCTGTTTAACAATATGCTTTCTATAACAGGGCTTGGACTCACAATGCTGTTAAAGAGTGAGTTCCAAGATCTTGACCCAGTGGCATAGAAGAAATGATGATATATTTTGAAGTCAGGATGGTAAGTATATTAGAGGGGAATTAACAGATGGTATTATGCCCATGTATCTGTTTCTCTTATCCTTCTAAATGGTAGTGATGGTGAATTTGGAAGGTACTGTCTAAGGAGCATTGGTGATTTTCTACAATATATCTTCTAGATGGTACACATTGCTACTACAGAGTGTTGGTCGTGGATGGAATGGATGTTTGTGGATCTGGTACCAATCCTCCAGGCTGCTTTGTCCTGGATGGTGTTAAGCTGCTTGAGTGTGATGGAGCTGCACTCATCCAGACAAGTGGGCAGTATTCCATCACACTCCTGACTTGTGCCATGTAGATAATGGACAGGCTTTAGGGAGGCAGGAGGTGAGTTATTCACTGCAGAATTTCTAACCTCTGACCTGCTCTTGAATCCATAGTATTTATGTCATCAGTCCATTTTAGGATCTGGTTAATGGTACCCCACCCCAGAATGTTGATAGTCATGCGGTTCACTGATGGTAATGCCATTGAATGTCAAGGGGCATTGGTTTGATTGTCTTTTATTGGAGACGGTCATTTCCTGGCACTTGTGTGGCGTGACTTGGAAATTGTTCAAGTCTTGCTTGGACATAAGCTGCTTGAGGAGTCAAGAGTGACACTAAACATTGTGCAATTATGACATACCTACCATTAGACTGTGATTTTCCATCATAACTTCTACAATTTGGAATTGAATGGAAAGGGGACAGGGCATGTTTGGATTCTTTCTCATGTGCTGCTGGTATTGAGACAATGGGTGATTGGAACTTGGTGCAAGCCAGCGCATGGATAGTGGAGTTTTCAGTTTATGGCCAGGGATGTGTTGGAATATTCAAGTCTAAAGGTAGTGAAGGTGTAAAAGAAGATTTCAACAGCTAATGAACTGAGGCAGGAGTGATGTTACAGATGTGGAAAGACACTGCCTAATGATGATGTAAGTATGTAATCAGCAGCCCCTCACAGATCAAATGTGACGCATAGTTTGTAAATGGTTCAGTCTTAGACAATTGGTAGCTAAGAGACAGAGTTAGCAGCATGGAGAAAAGACAATAGATTCTCATCTACAAGTACTTAATTTGGAGCAAATTTCCCTTCATCCAACCCTGGACATCAAGCAAGGAGTCTGATATTTCGCAATTGTAGAGGAATCTAGAAAGATGTGGGGAGAGTAGAAATCAGGTGCTCGTCAATGTGAATATGAAAAACAATAAAAGCAGAAAATGTTAGGAATAATAAGCAGGTCTAACAGCACCTGCAGAGACGGAAACAGAGTTAATGTTTCAGACCTGTGATCCTCCATCAGGATTGACAGAAGTTTGAAATATGAGAGGGTTCGAAGCCAAGGGGGTGGAAGGAACAAAAGGGAGGGTCTTAAATGAGGGGCCAGTACAGATTAAATAACAAACAGTTTTGTGGTACAAAAGACAATGACTGAGCAGTAACTGGTGAAGTAAAGACATATGGTGATGTGTACACTGCACATAAAAGCCTAGAATGTTGTTTTTAATTTGCCTGATGGAGCAGTTAAATGGTGCTAATGATTATTGATAATTTTATTCATTTCTTGATCATGTTAAAGTAAATTGTTTAAGCCTAGTTGCTCCAGACATTGATAAGCTTCGAAACAGAAGGTCAAATGGACTGATTCACACTTCGATTTTATGGAGACATTTGTAGAAATTGGGTCTTACCCTCAAATTGGGCAGAAAAGGAACACTGACATTCCTTCTTTTCACTTTCCAAGTTCCAACTTTTTTTTAGATTAGATTCCCTACAGTGTGGAAACAGGCCCTTTGGCCAAACAAGTCCACACTGACCCTCTGAACAGTCACTCACCCAAATGCATTTCCCTCTGACCAATGCACCCACCACTCTGGGCAATTAAGCATGGCAAATTCACCTGGCCTGCACATCTTTGTGATTGTGGGAGGAAACCCACACAGACACAGGGAGAACATGCAAACAAACAGTCACCCAAGGCTGGAATCGAACCTGGGTCCCTGGTGCTGTGAGGCAGTAGTGCTAACCACTGAGCCACCATGCTGCCCAAGTGGCTTGCTTTTATTGGCTCACTTTAAAGAAACATCAACAACTTCATTGTAAGGTGTTTTTCCCTGCTCAAACTTTGAGTTTCTTGTCCAAAGTGGTTTAGCAAAGGTTAAGAAAGTCACTCAACTAACACTTGCTGTCAATTAAACATCCCCTCAATAACTTGACCTGCAACAAGCTGAAATAACCTGCTCAGGGCAGATTTTATTACAACAAGACTACTGCTCCACAATACACCCAAACATAAAGACAACATTGTATCCATGCAGGATATCAGTAGTTTACAATGTATCAGTCTCAACTATTGGCTCCTGTGCAGCACGATAAGCCTCTAATAAATGTATTCTGCCCAGCGGCAGAAAGAACACCTGTTAGCTCAACATCATCATTTCACTCTATATGTGGCCAAAGCTCCAGCAAAATAAAATAGGGACAATCTGCTTTATCTATTTTAGAAAGCAGGCAATGGAGGTGAAACTTTGGCGACCTAGTCCACGCCTGTTCAAACTGGCACTGAATGCTGAAATGAAGCCAATTTTTGTCTGCAGGGCCTGGAGTACAGCCAAGATTGAGATTATATCATATTACTGTGTATTTTAGATAATGTGGATTATTTGTTTTCAGTGCCAACAATGTGATAATCAGCCATCAGGGAAAGTGTTTTGTGCCGAGCGCTCTCTGTCACTCCAATTAAATCTCTGTGATAATACAACAGTTTTACAAGCAGCAAAGACTTGTAGAAGTGCACTTCTCTACGCTTTGATTAGATCGCACATGTAAACTGTGTGGAACTGATGACTATCAAACTGAATTGGGCTCTTCAACACTTGACACTGACTTGTAGCCTTTGGCACGACTCTCTGGTCTCTCACACTGTAACCTTTTGGATTTTAGATACACTGGCTCATAGCCATGAAACAAAGCAATTTTTCACAACTACAACCACAGTGCTGCGACATTAATATTTTAAGAACACTTCTTCAAAGCTCGAAACATTTCTAGTCTTTATGGGTTTATTTCTTAAACTTGCAAAAGTCTTAACTTCCTCTGAACTGAATTAAAAAGAAATCTAGACTAAGTGTCGCTTTCAGATTGCAGATGTTGAGGAGAGATGGCAGGAGTTAAGGGGCTCTGGTTTGGATCCCTAATCTAATGCTGGTGGTGAATGACTTAATTTGATTTGATTTATTTTTGTCACATGTACCTAGGTACAGTGAAAAATTTTGTTTTGTGTGCAGTACAGACAGATTATATCCTACAAAGTATATAAGAGTAATAGAACAGAGCAAGGAATACAATGTTACAGCTGCAGAGAAGGTGCACAAAGAACAAGATCAACATTAAACTTAAAATTTACGAGGTTCATTCAGAAGTCTAATAACAGCGGAAAAGAAGCTGTTCTTGAATCTGTTCATGCATGTATACAAACTATTATATAATCTGCCTGATGGAAGAGGATGGAAGAGAGTATAACTGGGGTGGGAGGGATCTTTGATTATGTTGGTTGCTTTCCCGAGGCAGTGGGAATTATAGATGGAGTCAATGGATAGAAGGCTGGTTTTCATGCTGGACTAGGCTGTGTTCACTACTCTCTGTAATTTCTCACAGTCCTGGGCAGAGCAGTTGCCAAACCACATTGTGATGCGTTCAGGTAAGATGCTTTAAATGATCTATCTATAAAAATTGGTAACAGTCTTTGTGAGGGAGATATGGTATGATCAGGGAGTCTGCAAAGGGAAATAAAATAAAAAGGGAAGTAAAAATGTTATTGAGTTGAAAGAAACTTCAATTGAACGTTCCTGTACGAATCTGGAAACATCTGGCTTTCACACATGCCAGTGAATCAGGAGTGACATGGACTTTTCAATGATTTCACTTGAATTGCATTGGAAGCTAAAACCATCTGCTGGTGATAACTGGTTCTCTCTTGATTCTCTGTTGGTTGTCTTGTCCCCTTTAGGGGCATCTTTCTTGTTGGTATCAGTTGAGAATTCTTGTCTAGCTGTATTTAGCAGCCTTTGGAATTCCTTCTCATCTAAACAATGGCCTTTTCCTTTAATAAATGGACCCCAGAATGCTGGATTCGGGCCTCTCCTAAAACATTGGTAAAATGCCTACCCTTTCCCTTGGTTTTAAGAAAGGCAGGGGAATCATAGAGTCTTTGCACCTTGAAACCACAGATGGACACTGGTGGGTTGAATGTCGATTCAGTCAATGCCATTAAAGAGTAGCTGGACCTTATGTTTGTAACTGGTCAGACTCCTGGGACAAGAGGAAGGTAACATGGAAGGAATTCATGGCTACAATAGTCCTCGATGTTAGCCCTGATAACACTAAGTGGTAGCTGGTGAAGTTTGGCAAGGATTTTCTAGCTACCTCCCTCTGCCCATCTTCCCAAACTGGCCTCATTCTGGTTTTTCATCTGTCATTAAACCCAAGGTGGACTGGAAATGTACAAGGTGATGCACATGGTCTCAGTACACTGTGGGATGGTCTAGTTGCTTTAACATTTTTCTGATGGTTAATGCCTGCTGGCATAACCTTTCTGCGTGACACAACCTTTGTTCCAAGGCAGAGAAGGTGAAAAGTTAGTGCAATTTTTTAAAAATTAAAGACACAGTTAAAATACATGGAACTGTTTAGGTTGGACACATGTTATCTAAAAGAAAAGTTTAAGGAAATACAAGTCAAGGAATTAAACAAATAAAGAGAGGAAGTAGAGAAAGAGATAAGCTAAATGTATTTTCTACATTTAGTTGATTTTAAGGGTATATTTGTGTAGCAGAACTTTATTAGAGAGGAATAAATTTGCATTTCTTTTTGAATTGTGTTGTCACTACAATATTGTCATATATGAGTTAAGACCTTAATATTTTAGTTAAAAATCACACAACACCAGATTATAGTCCAACAGGTTTAATTGGAAGCACACTAGCTTTCGCAGCGACGCTCCTTCATCAGGTGATAATGGAGGGCTCAATCAATTTATAGCAAAAATTTACAGTGTGATGTACCTGAAATTATACATTGAAAAATTGATTGTCTGTTAAGCCTTTCATCTGTTAGAATTCAGTGATAGTTTCACTTCTTTCAAATGTAAATCATAAAATCTTTTTTTTTAAAAAGTTGCATTCTCGGGTTAGCTGTTAACAATGGTGATAGCTAGACAATATGTTGAAGGTGTTAGCCCCCTGTGTTCTCTGTCTATGCCATTGATTCGAATCTAAAAAGTGAGATGATGGAGTTTTACATAAATTCATGCAGTTTTTGAGCTCAGAGTTCTACATGAATGCATGCAGTTTTTGAGCAAAGTACAATGTAACTCTGCAAGTACAAATTCACCCCACAAAATATATGTGTGCATGTGGGTCTTTTGTCTGTGTGTGTGTATGTGTGTCTGTCTGGGTTGGGGGTTGTGAGTGTGAGAAAGTGTATGTGTGTGTGTGTGTAGTGAGTGCAGAGTGTCTCAAGACTGTGAGGGGGTTTGGTACCCAGAGGGAGGGCCTCAACCGGGACCTTGGGTTCATGTCACACTACAGGTGACCACCATTGCACTATACACACACACAGACACTCCTACCCACACACACTCTCTCACACACACAGGCACTCCTATACACACATACACATGGACACACATATAAACAGATGCACACACAGACACCCACACACACCCTTCCAGACACACACACACACACACACACACACATATGCACCTCCTCACAAACTTAAGACACTCTGCACTCACTGCACACACACATATACACTTTCTCACACTCACAACCCCCAACCCAGACAGACACACACACACAAAGACCCAAATGCACACATATATTTTGTGGGGTGAATTTGTACTTGCAGGGTTACATTGTACTTTGTTGTGGTTCTGTTCACCGAGCTGGGAATTTGTGTTGCAAACGTTTTGTCCCCTGTCTAGGTGACATCCTCAGTGCTTGGGAGCCTCCTGTGAAGCGCTTCTGTGATGTTTCCTCCGGCATTTATAGTGGCCTGTCTCTGCCGCTTCTGGTTGTCAGTTCCAGCTGTCCGCTGTAGTGGCCGGTATATTGGGTCCAGGTCAATGTGTTTGTTGATAGAGTCTGTGGATGAGTGCCATGCCTCTAGGAATTCCCTGGCTGTTCTCTGTTTGGCTTGCCCTATAATGGTAGTGTTGTCCCAGTCGAATTCATGTTACTTGTCTTCTGCGTGTGTGGCTACTAAGGATAGCTGGTCGTGTCGTTTCGTGGCTAGTTGGTGTTCATGGATACGGATCATTAGCTGTCTTCCTGTTTGTCCTATGTAGTGCTTTGTGCAGTCCTTGCATGGGATTTTGTACACATTCTTTGAACATTGTACTTTGCTCAAAAACTGCATGCATTCATGTAGAACTCTGAGCTCAAAAACTGCATGAATTTACGTAAAACTCCATTATCTCACTCTTTAGATTTGAATCAATCTAAACATCAGGTCATAGACAGAGAACACAGGGGGCCAACACCTTCAACACATTGTCTAGCTATCACCATCGTTAACAGCTAACCCGAGAATGCAACTTCTTTTAAAAAAGGTTTTGTGATTTACACATGAAAGAAGTGAAACTATCACTGTATTCTAACAGATGAAAGGCTTAACAATCAATTTTTCAATGTATAATTTCAGGTACATCACACTGTAAATTTTTACTATAAATTCTGTGTTACGATTGAGCCCTCCACTATCACCTGATGAAGGAGCGTCACTGTGAAAGCTAGTGTATTTCCAATTAAACCTGTTGGACTATAACCTGGTGTTGTGTGATTTTTAACTTTGTACACCCCAGTCCAACACCGGCATCTCCAAATCATTAATATTTTAGGGAATTCCTTGGATTTATGGGTTTTACAAAGGTGTAAAAATTTGTATCTTATACATAAAGTAAGACACAATTAAAAATGTAATATTTTCTTCAGTATACAGAAGCAATCTAACAAGCTTCTACTAATACATGAACTAATGTTATTTTACACCATTCACACCCAGTGAGCAAGAATACAATTGCTATACCCCACCCAAATGGGTTTCAATGTATGGAGGTGTAAGATATCTTAATGACATGTGGTCTTATTAACATTCAAAATCGACACTGCAAGACTGTCAGAGTAACCCAAGAGAAGGAAACAGCACCACCTTCTGTTCACCAATGTCAGCTTGATATGATGATGCCAATGAGTTCAGTGACTGCAGTGTTTTCATACTAGGTATGGAAAATGTTTTGACAGAGTTAAAGTTGGAGAAATTGGATTAGGATACCATGCCTATTTCTGGGACAAAAGTAGTGCCACCAATGGCACTGCCTCATCATTGGTCCTCATCATTTTTGGGATACCCTTTCTGATTGCCTGAAAGTAACATTCCTTCAAAGTAACTATTTGATATAGCCCTCTTTCAGGATAATCTGCAATACTGTACCCATCACAGACTAAGGCTAAGGTGCTTTCTTCCTCTATGCTGAGCCATAAAGGCTGTGTGGAAGCAAAGAGTGCAGGATAGTCCAAAGCATTGCTGTGGACCCTGTTATCCAGCAACAACACTACGCAGTGTGACAAGATGCCTCTGGAACCTATCACTGCGCTGTGATTATTGAGATCAATTTGGAAGCTCCTTGGGCCAATTTGTTTTGACCACATGCCACAAATACCAAGCCCAGAGTGTAGCAAATGCCAGTTGCTACTGCATATAGTTAAGCAACTGCTTAGTACTAATTTAATATGTCCCTTTTTATATATAAGAATTTACACAATATTAAAAACATCAGAATGCTAGTCCTTCCTTTCCATTTTATTTTGTTTCTTTTCTTAATTTTCGATCACCCCGCACATTTTGCAGTCAGAATGGTGTTTGAACTGTGATCCCTTGATAGGGAACATAAAACACTTTCTCCCATCCTGGCTGTCTCTAATACAATTGTAATAGATTGTGGAGTAAAGGGTTAACTACACCCTTACTCTAAGAATAGCTACAAGGCACTGTGGCTCAGTGGTTAGCAGTGCTGCCTCACTGTGCCAGCAACCTGGATTCCATTGCAGCCTCAGGCAATTGCCTATGTGCAATTTGCACATTTTCCCTGTGTCTGTGTGGACTTCCTCCCAAAGTCCAAAGACGTGCAGGTGGATTGACCATGTTAAATTGCCCGTAGTGTCCAGGAATTTGCAGGCTAGGTGGATTAGCCATAAGAAATACAGGGATAGGGTAGGAAAGGTGGGATGCTCTTCAGAGGTTGATTGGACTCAATGGGCCAAATGACCTGTTTCCATACTGTAGGGATTCTATGATATGCATGTACATAAGGAACTTTGTCACAATAATGTCAGGTTATATGGACCTAAATGTCCTTTTGTGCCAATGCTTGTATGTAGTTATATTTAATAAAGAGTATTATTGTTCACTAATGTTGGTGTGGATTATCTTCTATTGACAACCCTGACTTGACCTGATAAGGTAGTACTAAGAGTGACCAGAGCCACAGAGGCGGAGGCAAATGTTGAAGGAGCGCCTGAACACAAATCCGGTGGTAGAGTAATGCAATGGCTGAAAGGTGAGTCCAGCCCAGCACAGAAGGGGGAGGAGATAAACCCAACAACAACTGGCAGCAGTAGGCCTTTGAGGTTGACCCAGTCACTGCATTGGTGTAACAGCTGCAACAAACATCACCCCAGGAGGCAAAGTCTTCAACTTGGGTGAGCAATGAATTCCAACATGACCCACCCAAGAAACTATCAGAAAGCAGAGAGAAGGTCCAAAATCAAAAATTCACTGTGGTAGCTTCAGAGGAAGCATGCAGAAATACATTTTTTTAATCCTTAAACTGTTCAAAATAGCACCGGATTGTGGCTTTGGTTTAAATTTTCACTGTAGTTTACAGTATTAATCCCTGTAAAAATGCAAATGACAATAAATCATTCCATTCATTCAATTCAAAAAGGCACTGATCACCATGCTGCAAACCCCATGCAATGATGTGAAGAAAGATCTGCAGGAGGGAGAAGACCCTGTCCATGCACTGGACATTATCATTGTAGTGACAGAGGTCATCTTTCAACAGCAGATTGCTTAAAAATGGCCACATTCGAGAAATGGACAAAAACCTCTTTGAATAGCAGCCTCACACAGCAAATGATTCCTCTCGGGGATGCTGCAGGCAATAACAAGCAATATTGAAGCTTTACCATCACTGTCAATTGCCATCACACATATTTTAAATTCGACACAGGAGCTGGAGTCATTGTTCTGTCAGATGACTTTCATCGGCTGTGAAAAATGACCCTGCAATCTTCATCTGTCAAACATCAAGGCCCCGGAGGAATCAGCCTCAAAGTCAAAGGTCAGTGTCATGCAGCATTAAGATGTAAAGGCAAAGAAACCAATTAAAGCACTGTAGATTATCCAAACCCAGCAACGTTCACTGAAAGCCTACAAAGATCTCAACCTCATCTGTGAGGTGGAAGTGATCACCGGGCAGAAATTAGCAAATGAATTTAAACACCAATTCCCAAAGCTTTCTCGAGGCTTGGGGAAACTGAACACTGCATCACACTGAGGCAGGTGTAAAAACCCATCTGCTTGTTTCACTTACGGAGGTCCCATACCCACTTCAACAAACAGAGTCTGAAACCATAGTCAAACTAGGCATTATGCTGCCTGTAATATAACTACTCACGGAGTCCTCTGCTACCCTGCCCATTTATAAAGTGAATTGATCCATCTGCATTTCATAAATCCCTATGCAAATAGAATTTGCATTAACTTAATACAATTGAAGAAGGTAATAACACAACAACAAAGTACAGCAACAGACATATCCAATAGCATCTATAGATGAGAGCCTAGCTAAATTTGCAAATAGCACAATCTTCATTACCATGGACGTGAAACAGAGCTGCTGGAGACTTTCCTTAACTGAGGAGTTCAGGCTACTAATCACCTTCACAATACCCTCTGGATGCTATAACTGCATGAACTGCCTGCTTTTTAGAATCACATCAGCACCCAAGATTTTCCAACAGAAAATGTCCAACATACTGGGAGGTTTAACATTCTGATCCATAAAACCATGATAAGGAAAGTCTTGAGAAAGTTACCCAATTCTAAGTGTGAATTCTCAAAGCCATCATCCTGCATTTGGGCCATGTTATTCAGGCAACATGGATCCACAAAAGGTGGAAGCGATCAGGATGTTTCTGGTTGGCCCAGGAATATAACGAGAGGATGTAACAAAGTTAGATATAGGTAGGTGAAGTGTGGGCAAAGATCTGACAATAAGAGCAAAATGTGGCAAAATTTGAAATAGTCTATGACAATTAAAAAAGAGGAATGTTATTTCAGATGATGAGAGATTGCAGAGCTCTGAGATAGAGATCTGAGTGTCCTAGTGCACGATTCACAAAAGGTTAGTGTGCAGGCACAGCCAAGTAATGGGGAAAGCTAATACCATGTTATAATTCATGGTGAGGAGACATTCCTGAAGAAGGGCTTATGCCCGAAACGTCGATTCTCCTGCTCCTTGGATGCTGCCTGACCTGCTGCGCTTTTCCAGCAGCACATTTTTCAGCTCTGATCTCCAGCATCTGCAGTCCCCACCTTTCTCCTCCATGGTGAGGAGATAGTCTAGGTTTGTACCTGCTGGAGTTTAGAAGAGTGATCAGCAACCTGTTTGAAACATGCAACATTCCTGAGGGGTCTTGGTAATGTGGAATGTGCAGAGGATGTTGCCTCTTAATGGAGAATCCAGAACTCAGGGACATTGTTTAAAAATAAGAGATCAACTTTTTCAGGAACCTCTTTCTCACAGAATTCTCTTCATGAAAAGGCAGGAGAATCAGAGTCCTTGAATATTTTTAAGGCAGTGTTAGGTGAAAGGTTATCAAAGGAACATGGATTTGAGGTCACAATCAGTTCGGTCACGTTCCTATTAAAGCAGGCTTGAAGGCCTGAATGCTTATTCTTTGCTCCACTTACAAAATTCCAACTGTTTATGGGAATGTGAATCAGGTGAGAACATTTTTCTCCCACTTAATGAATATTGAAGGCAACTCTTGAAGCAAGACTAGGCATGGTATTGAAGTGAGCACCAACAACACTCATCCAATCAAATCAAAGACATGAACATTTTACTCCAGATTCTCACATGTTCTGATCCTGATCTTCCCACTGATAATACCACCACATGTACCATCCATACATTGGGTCCTCACACATTCCTCACCTTCCTGTTGCTGATCACAGAATGGCCCAGTCTATGGGATGTGACCACCCCGGGGGTAAAGTTTCCAGGTCACCTTACTGTTCCTGAATGTGGTGCAATGTCAGCAGCTCAGTTTCTAGCTCCTCATCTCAGATCGAAATTCCTCAAGCCGCAAATCTTTTATTATGTTCGCTACCTCGGTATCCAACAAATTCCACATATTACTGCAGCAACACATCACCATCACAAACACATTTGATTTCATGTATAAAACAATTACTCTGGATTCCCTGTTCTTCACACTTTCCTGCAATGATACTTCATTTTACTTAATAAAAACCCAGCGTAAATCTTACACTTAATCAGTTATCTTTAAAAAGATTAGAGGGAAACAGTGGAGACCCAAGCACAAACTGAAGACACCAGTTTTACTTTAAATAGCTGAACATTTTCACCAGTCCTATTCATCAGTCATCTGCTGTCCCCGCCCTCACCTCACACTGTGAGTTCGTGACATCACTCCCCCACTGGACTTAATGCAGGTCAGCCTCGTCATCCACACCTACATCCTCTCCCACTCACCTCTTACTCTGGAGAGTTTACCTCTTGCAGTAAGTCTTAGTTAAGGCATCTCTGACCCCTTTTGCCCCCTGGTTATTGACCTTTCTGCTAAGGGAAAAGAAAAGTCTCCTTATTTACCCTGTTTATGCCTCTCTTTCATCTCTTCCCTCAAACTTCTCCACTCCAAAGGAAACTACTCCAGTCTATGTAGACTGCCTTCCTGAATCGCTCCAGTTCAGGCAACATCCTGGTGAATCTCCTCTGCATCTTCTCTCAAGCAATCCCATTCTTCCTTTGGCGTGATGACCAGAACTGCACACAGTCTTCCAGCTGTGGCCTAACAGCTCTATCATAAACTTCCTGTTTTGTATTCAATGCATTCACTACAAAAGCAGATATCCCATACACCTTAACCAGATTATCTACCTGTCTTGCTGTCTTTGTTGATCTCCAGGCACACACACTAAGGTCCCTCTGATCCTCTGTACCTCCTCGGGTCCTGTCATTTTCCCTTGCCTTGTTAGTTCTCCCAAAATGCATCACCTCACATTTTTCAGGATTTTCCACTGCTCAGCCCGATGGTGTCATCCTGCAGTCTAACTCTTTTCTTCTTGCTATTTACAACTATTTCTTGTCATCTGCAAACCTATTGATGATACATTCTACATCCATGTCTAGATCATTAATTCACACAGCAAACAGCAAAGGACCCAACACTAAACCCTGTGGCAAGGCACTGGGCAGAGATTTTAATCATAGAAATGCCCTTTGACCATCACCCTCTGCTTCCTGGCACCACGCCAACTTTGGAGCCAATTTGCCAAATTGACGTGGATCCCATAAGCTCTCTGCTTCTTAACCAGTCCGCCATATAGATTACATCAACTGCACGACTGTCCTGTATACACCTAGTCACTCATCAAAAGGTTCAATTAAATTTGTTTTATTGACTGAAGTCTTTCTGTCTTCATTATTACTTTTTATGCATCAAATCATTAAAATGCCAGGCTTATTAACTCATACTAGCCACTAACCCCTGTGCATCATCAGAAGTATCCTGAACTGTAACTGAGTTATTAGTGTGTGAGCAGTGAATAACAGAACAGATTAGTCTCAAATTGGCTTAACAAGACGAGTCTAGTTTCTGATTTGTTTCTTCAAAAGTAATATTATTTTACTGACATCAACTTATGTGCTTAAAAATGTGTTGCTGAAAAAGCGCAGCAGGTCAGGCAGCATCAAAGGAGAAGGACATTTGACATTTCGGGCATAAGACCTTCTTCAGGAATGAGGAGGGTGTGCCAAGCAGGTTAAGATAAAAGGTAGGGAGGAGGGACTTGAGGGAGGGGTGTTGGGAATGCGATAGGTGGAAGGAGGTTAAGGTGAGGGTGATAGGCCGGAGAGGGGGTGGGGATGGGGAGGTCGGGAAGATGATTGCAAGTCAAGAAGGCGGTGCTGAGTTGGGACTGAGAAAAGGTAGGGGGAGGGGAAATGAGGAAGCTGGAGAAATCTGCATTTATCCCTTGTGGTTGGAGGGTTCCTAGGCGGAAGATGAGTTGCTCTTCCTCCAGGCGTCCTGTTGCCATGGTCTGGCGATGGAGGAGGCTGAGGACCTGCATGTCCTTGGCAGAGTGGGAGGGGGAGCTAAAGTGTTCAGCCACGGGGCAGTTGGGTTGGTTGGTGCAGGTGTCTCAGAGGTGTTCTCTGAAACGTTCCGCAAGTAGGCGGCCTGTCTCCCCAATAAAGAGGAGGCCACATCGGGTGCAGCGGATGCAGTAAATGACGTGTGTGGATGTACAGGTGAATTTCTGATGGATATTGAAGGATCCCTTGGGGCCTTGGAGGGAAGTGAGGGGGGAGGTGTGGGCGCAAGTTTTGCATTTTTTGCGGTTGCAGGGGAAGGTGCCGGGTGTGGAGGTTGGGTTGGTGGGGGGGTGTGGATCTGACAAGGAAGTTGCGGAGGGAGTGGTCTTTCCAGAACGCTGATAGGGGTGGGGAGGGAAATATATCCTTGGTGGTGGGGTCCGTTTGGAGGTAGCGGAAATGACGAAGGATGATCCGATGTATCTGGAGGTTGGTAGGTTGGTAGGTGAGGACTAGAGGGGTTCTGTCCTGGTGGCAATTGGAGGGGTGGGGTTCAAGGGTGGAGGAGCGGGAAGTGGAGGAGATGCGGTGGAGAGCATCGTCAACCACATGTGAGGGGAAATTGTGGTCTTTGAAGAAGGAGGCCATCTGTGTTGTTCGGTATTGGATTTGGTCCTCCTGGGACCAGATGCGGCGAAGGCGAAGGAGAGTGTCAGTGGAAGGGTACTGGTTGGTTCGGTGGGAAAGGAAGAAGCGGAGGGCTTTGAGACCTTTGTGATGTGGGATGGAGGTGTATAGGGACTGGATGTCCATGGTGAAGATAAGGCGTTGGGGGCCAGGGAAGCGAAAATCATGGAGGAGGTGGAGGGCATGGGTGGTGTCCCGAACATAGGTGGGGAGTTCTTGGACTAAGGGGGACAGGACCGTGTCAAGGTATGCAGAAATGAGTTCAGTGGGGCAGGAGCAGGCTGAGACAATGGGTTGGCCGGGGCAGTCAGGTTTGTGGACTTTAGGCAGGAGGTAGAAACGGGCAGTGCAGGGTTGTAGGACTATGAGGTTGGAGGCGGTGGATGGGAGATCCCCTGAGGTGATGAGGTTATGGATGGTCTTGGAGATGATGGTTTGGTGGTGGGAGGTGGGGTCATGGTCAAGGGGGCAGTAGGAGGAGGTGTCCACGAGCTGGCGTTTAGCCTCAGCAATATAAAGATCGGTGCGCCAAACTACCACTGAGCCTCCCTTGTCTGCCGGTTTGATGGTGAGGTTGGGGTTGGAGTGGAGGGAGTGGAGGGCTGTGCGTTCTGAGGGTGAGAGGTTGGAGTGGGTGTGAGGGGTGGACAGGTTGAGGTGGTCAATGTCGCAGTGGCAGTTGGCTATGAAGAGATCGAGGGCAGGTAAGAGGTCAGCACAGGGTGTCCAGGTGGATGGGGTGTGTGAGAGGCGGGAGAAAGGGTCGTCAGAGGGTGGGCGGGAGTCCTGGTTGGAAAAGTAGGCCTCACCTTCATCCCCTTACGCTCTCGGATTAACGAATTCAACACACGGCGAGACGTCGAACAATTCTTCCGCCACCTTTGCCTCCGCGCCTACTTTTCCACATGGTCCACATCAAATCCCATGTCATCAGGATTGTGGTGCGAATTAGAATCTGAACAGCTCTTCGGGCAATGTAGCATGGCCAATTCACCTGACCTGCACATCTTTGGACTGTGGGAGGAAACCGGAGCACCCAGAGGAAACCCACGCAGACACGGGGAGAACGTGCAAACTCCACACAGTTAGTCGCCCCGAGAAGGGAATTGAACCCGGATCTCTGGCGCTGTGAGGCAGCAGTGCTAACCACTGTGCCACCGTGCCGCCCACAAAAATAGGGAGCTGTTTCATAATGTAGAAAGGAAGAAGTGAAGTGGCCATTTGAGTATGAGTCTTCAAAGAGGTTGAAATAACTTCCATGTGTGTTGATTGAGCTTTGGACCTCAATCCATTGGAAGTAAATGATTGACCAGGATGAGAAAAATCATGGCCTTAAGATTTAAATAGATCAATGCCAATGACTCGGTTAGAAAAGGCAAGGGCAGAACAGATGCTCTCTGCTCCTATGTGTAGCTGATAGAGTTGCAGACTATGTCCACAAGTGAACATGGTTACCAGACAGATTACTACCCCCAGCCCCACACTGGAAAATGCCCAAATGTCCTAGTGGACCTTATAGAAATGTCCAAATGGACACTTTATGGAACCACAAACCTCCTAATATAGACCAAAAGATCACCAGTAATAGTGAAGTGACGGTGCTGCTCAAAGTAATACCTCAGGGTTAGAGTTACTAGGACATACTCTGGGCGACAATAAAGGCCGAACGTGCACATTTTCTTCATTACACTTTTGAATCTCACGTCATTCCTATAGATTTTATTTGGTGTGGATGGCAGATACTACATAGCTAAGCCAAAAAAGCCTCACTTACTTGAACAAATGTTATATCTTCCTTCTTTGGGAGCTGATGGGTAAGTAGTAGTCTGATCTTTCCTTCAGACATATTCCATAACCATGTCACACCACATCAGCTCCAATGAAAATCTCTGGATTCCAGTCGCAATCTCCTTTGCATTCAATAAAGTCATCAATGGCTTGTTTGCGGTTTCAATCTTAACCAATAGGCCGAAGACATAATGAATGAATGTCTTGCACAGCCAGGTTACTCCAAGTGGTTCTTTCTCAATTACAGCATATCAATTGGTCCATTTCAGTGGGAACTCTTAAAATGTATGGACTGTTTGGATTGAAGGGTCTATTGCCATTCTGTGTGACTCTATGTTATATATAGGCCATCTTTTACTTATTCAGTGTGAAATGCAAGTGTCACTGGCTGGGCCAGCATTTGTTTCCTGTTGTATCGTATCCATAGTGATTTTAGGGACTGAATTCCAGGATTTTGACTCAGTGACTATGAAGACATGGTGGTATAGCAAGTTTTGATGCTTGTAGTTACTGTCATCTTCTTAGATGCATAATTTGGGATGAAAGTTAATCACTGTTGACATTACATATTCTAAGCTGATACTCATCGATGCCATCATATCAGGCAAAGGTCTGGGGTCAATAAACTAAGAGGAAGAAGCTGTCATAAAAACAATAATCTTTAAAAAATGGTTGCTTTGTGAAATAATTAAGTAGGAGACCACATAAATTGATTAGGAGAAAGTGAGGACTGCAGATGCTGGGGATCAGAGCTTAAAAATGTGTTGCTAGAAAAGCACAGTAGGTCAGGCAGCATCAAAGGAGAAGGAGAAGGAGAATCGACGTTTCGGGCATAAGCCCTTCTTCAGGAATGAGGAGGGTGTGCCAAGCAGGCTAAGATAAAAGGTAGGGAGGAGGGACTTGAGGGAGGGGTGTTGGGAATGCGATAGGTGAAAGGAGGTTAAGGTGAGGGTGATAGGCCGGAGAGGGGGTGGGGGCGGAGAGGTCGGGAAGATGATTGCAAGTCAAGAAGGCGGTGCTGAGTTGGGACTGAGAAAAGGTAGGGGGAGGGGAAATGAGGAAGCTGGAGAAATCTGCATTCATCCCTTGTGGTTGGAGGGTTCCTAGGCGGAAGATGAGTTGCTCTTCCTCCAGGCGTCCTGTTGCCATGGTCTGGCGATGGAGGAGGCTGAGGACCTGCATGTCCTTGGCAGAGTGGGAGGGGGAGCTAAAGTGTTCAGCCACGGGGCAGTTGGGTTGGTTGGTGCAGGTGTCTCAGAGGTGTTCTCTGAAACGTTCCGCAAGTAGGCGGCCTGTCTCCCCAATATAGAGGAGGCCACATCGGGTGCAGCGGATGCAGTAAATGATGTGTGTGGATGTACAGGTGAATTTCTGATGGATATTGAAGGATCCCTTGGGGCCTTGGAGGGAAGTGAGGGGGGAGGTGTGGGCGCAAGTTTTGCATTTTTTGCGGTTGCAGGGGAAGGTGCCAGGAGTGGAGGTTGGGTTGGTGGGGGTGTGTGAATCTGACAAGGGAGTCACGGAGGGAGTGGTCTTTCCAGAACGCTGATGGGGGTGGGGAGGCTAATATATCCTTGGTGGTGGGGTCCGTTTGTAGGTGACCGAAATGACGAAGGATGATCCGATGTATCTGGAGGTTGGTGGGTTGGTAGGTGAGGACTAGAGGGGTTCTGTCCTGGTGGCGATTGGAGGGGCGGGGTTCAAGGGCGGAGGAGCAGGAAGTGGAGGAGATGCGGTGGAGAGCATCGTCAACCACGTGTGAGGGGAAATTGCGGTCTTTGAAGAAGGAGGCCTTAGGTAAGGGGTAAATGTAGGGGTATGGGTGGGTTGCGCTTCGGCGGGGCGGTGTGGACTTGTTGGGCCAAAGGGCCTGTTTCCTCACTGTAAGTAATCTAATCTAATCTAATCTAACATGACTTTGTGCAAGGAAATCGTAGAATCAAAGAATCCCTACAGCGTGAAAGTAGGCTGTTCAGCCCACTGAGTCCAACCCGACCTCCGAAGAGCATCCCACCCAGACCCATTCCCACACCCTGTTCCTGTAACCCAGCATTTCCTGTGGATAATCCACCTAACCTGCATCTCCAATTTATCACCCAGTTTGCTGATTACAGTGCTCCCTGAGCAGAATTGTCTTATGGAACCTGGTCCAGAAGTCTATTTCCTGTTGACAATGTTGCCTTTTTCCTTACTGATGGAGTTCCAGTAATGTTCTTGTCTGCAGGTAAGCAGCCTCACACCGAAGCAAGTGTGGAATTGATCCACTATCTACAGAAAGTGACATTCTGCCTCAGAATGTAGCAGGGAAATCTTCATTTCCTCACCTCCAGATTGCTCTTTCTCCAGAGAATGTGCCACCATGGATGTGAAATAGAGAATTTCACTTTGTTGCCTTCTTTGTCAAAGAGTTGTGAAAGGTTGAATACCGAAGAGCTGTTCAGATTCTAATTTGCACCACAATCCTGATGACATGGGATTTGATGTGGACCACAGGATCATAAGCAGGCTATTCAGTCCAGTGAGTCCATTCTACTGTCCAGCAAGATCATGGCTAATCTGATAATCCTTAACTCCACTTTTTTATCTTTTCCTCATAAAGTTTGATTCCATTACTGATTAAAAGTCTGTCTATCTCATCCTTGAATATAAAAACTCTACAGATTCACAACCCTCTGAGAGATGAAATTTCTCCTCATCTCTGTCTTAAGTGTGTGACCCCTTGTATTGAGAATATGCCCTGAGGTCCTGGACTCTCCCACAAGGGGAAACAGCCTTTCCACATGCACCCTGTCAAGTCCCTGGCAAATTCTATATACTTCAATAAGGTCACATCTCATTCTTCTAAACCCCAATGAATATATGGCCAACAAACTCAACCATTCCTCATAATATAGTCCCTCTATGCTCAGGATCAGCTGAGAGAACCTTTTTTTTAGATCGCTTCCAATGCCAGTCTTTCTTTCCTTAGATAAGGCGATAAAATGGTTTGCAATATTCCAGCTATGGCCTGACCAGTGCCTTGCATAGTTTTAGCAAAACTTCCCTATTTTTATACCCCATTCCCTTTGAAATAAAGGCCAGCGTTACATTTGCCTTTCCTATTACCCCCACTGTAAAAACGCAGGAAAGGAATATCATTTACTGTTGAACACTAAAACAAAGCCACTAGTCGTGGCATACATAGGCTAGTCCCAGCTCAGGACAGACAGTTCTGCAGACCCATCCCTGTGACTGCTTTGTGAAGGCCTCAGATGATGATTCCAAGTGGGCAGGCCATTGCCTGTTACCAAGGAAATGCGTACTCAATGAGGTCCGTAGGGAGATTAATGAGTGATTCCCCATGGGCCCTGTGGGCCTTTTTTGTGATCTTCTCTCCAGTCTTGACCATATACAAAACTGGTCCCTTTTTTATTTTAGGGATAACTCCCAGAATGCCCAGAGAGCCATCACCACAGTTCAGTGGACCCTATCTCCCCTAGTAATTTTTGACTTAGGAGAAACTTTGATTCCATTGTGTTCCTTGGAGACAGAGCTCCTTTTTATGGCTTTCACCTTCTCTTTGACAGGGTATAATCCGTCCTTGTTAATTCTGTACCTGAGGGACATTACGTCGTTTACGTGGAACACACTTTTCCCTTTTTTAGCTGGATGCCAGCCTCAGAAAAATGCAGTGAAGGCCTCCTCCAAACTCACCACATGCTCCTTTTCAGGAGCCCCTGAGATTACAAAATCATCCAGACAGACTGGGCAACCCTAGAGGATGTTCTCAATTCAGCACAAGCTGAAGACACCCCAAATGACAAGTGGATATTCTGAATACAGGCCTTTGTGAGCATTTATAGGGACATACTTCCTCTTTGACACCTCAAGCTCCAGTTTAAGGAAGGTATAGCTCATATTCAATTTAGAAAATATGTGACCCCAGTCAGCTTTTCATACAAGTCTCCTATATGTGTCATAGGATATCTGTTTAATCAGGAAACATTGTTGACTGTCAAGTCATAATCCCCACGTAGATGGATAGAGTTGTCAGGTTTCATAACTGGGGCTATTGACATGATCCGTTCGGTAAATCATACCGGGCCAAGTTCTTCTAGATGTTCTAATTCTGCCTCAATTCTTGTATGTAGGACATCGGAGACCCATTGTGTCTTGAAGGAATTATGCTGGGCCTCTGGTTCAGAGTAGATCTTAGCTGAAAATGTGTTGCTGGAAAAGCGCAGCAGGTCAGGCAGCATCCAAGGAACAGGAGAATCGACGTTTCGGGCATCAGCCCTTCTTCAGGAATCCTGTTCCTTGGATGCTGCCTGACCTGCTGCGCTTTTCTAACAACACATGTTCAGCTCTGATCTCCAGCATCTGCCGTCCTCACTTTCTCCCAGAATAGATCTTAGCCCGGGTTCCTTTCTTCTTCCTGAGGCCCTCTTGAAACACTTCAGGATACTTGCCAATGGCTTCATATAGATTGCCAGCACCCATTATAAAGATCTATTGCTAATCCAAATGGATTTTCTAAAGCCAGTCCCTTTGCACTGGCCCTTGCACCACCATTAAGCTGAGGCGGATTGAGCGTTGCTCATGTGTAACTGGGGTAACAGTGGTCCCCAGAACATCTGGCCAATCTTGCTTTGATGCCTTGTAGGCTTAAAGACAGAATGCCCCATCAGACTTTCCTCAAGGTTTGCTCCCTAACAGTAAGTACAGCGATACCTGTCTCTACCTTCATGTCTACAGTGAGGCCATTTACTTGGAGTTTTATCTTAATTAGGGCCAGTTTGGGAGCTATGATGCAAGGTAGCTGTATCAATGCCTCATCCTCAGGCTAATTTATTTGCAAAGTCATGTCTCGTGATAGCTTTGCAGTTTGCCTGTTTCATTAGCCTTATCTGGGGTGAGTTTCAAGTGTGGCATGGATGTTCTTGCTCCTCACTGTATTGTGGAGGAACTTCCCACTTCCAGTCCTGGAATGTTGCAACCTCTGACACCAATCACCATTCCTTGACAACAAACAGGAGCTGAGAGTATTATCCATTGAGGACTTAACTCTGCGGTATGGAGGCCAATCAAGGTTGAAGACAGTACTGTCTACAGACCCCTGAAGCTCCTGAGCCCCTTTCTCCACATTTTGGTGGGAAAGGTCTAGTCCTTTGGCTTCAGTTCAGTCTGTAGCATCTTCTGGGTTGAAATATTAATAATTCCACAAATTAAGTGATCCCTTTACATTTCTCAAAGTGCTGACCTGTATTCACAGTGCTCCGCCAAGTTCCACAGTCTTATCAAGAATTCAGTAACTGGTTCCCCAGGAAGTCTATTTTATCTGTTAAACCTGTAACATTGCAATACAACAAATGGTTTGGGGTCACTTTGTCACTTTGTCAAACGGTTTTGACTCTGGAGTTGCTGGGTAGATTAACCTCTTTATGATGCTGAAAGTCAGGGTCCCACAAGTGGTAAAGAGATTGTCTTTTTGTCAGTGATCCTCTTCTGGCCAATATGCCCAAGAAACGTATCTCATTCTTTCAGCGTTCTGGAACCAATACTCCACAACTGCATCATACGATCCCAGTTTCCCAAAGAGCAACATTTCCAATATTTCCCCATTGCTATCTTTTTGGGTTTGATTAAAGCCAAATCCGTGTGAATCTTTTCTTGAATCTTGTTGCCAATGTATATTGTTTATTGTTGAATATCAAAACTGAGTCACTACTCATGGCATGTAAAGGCTAATTCCAGCATGGGACAGATAGTTCCATTGATCTAACCCTGGGCCTGTTTTACAAAGCGTGGAATCTCAGATACGCAGGCCATTGCCTATTACCAAGCAAACACACATTCAATGAGTTCCACAGGAAGATTAATTGTCATAGAATTCCTACAGTGTGAAAGCAGGCCACTCGGCCCATCAGGTCCACACCGACCTTCCAAACAGCATCCCACCCAGACCCACCCTATCCCTGTAACCTTGTATTCCAAATGGCTGAACTAACTTATCTGCACATCCCTGGACACTATGGGACAACTTAGCATCCATGTAACCTGCATATGTTTGGACTGTGGGAGGAAACTGGAACACCCACAGGAAACCCACACAGACATGGGGTGGGGGGCATTGTGCAAACACCACACAGTCAGTTGCCTGAGACTGGAATTGAACCTGGCTCCCTGGTGCTGTGAGGTCCACTAAGCCACAGTGCTGCCCCATAGTGATTCCTTGTAGGGCTCAAACGGATTATCATATCCACTCCATTTGGGCATTTTAGTAAAATAACCAGCAAATTTGTCAGGCATAAAACAGTGCTGATTCTGCTTGACCATATTTTGTATTTATAAATGCTTTGTTATTACATCCTTTATAATAGACGCTAATGTTTTCCAATATCAGACACAAAGTTAACTAGCCTATTTTCACCTGTGTTTTTTTATGTCTCTTTCCCTTTTAAAACTAAAGAGTTTACATTCGTAATTTCCCAATCCTCTATGACTTCGCCAGAATCCATGGATTCTGGGAAGATTACTACCAGTGTATCCACTATCTTTATAGCCACTTCCTTTTATAGCCTAGGATGCATCCCAGCAGGTCTAGGGGACTTATCATTCTTTAGCCCCATTAGTTACCCTAGGACTTTTCCCTAGTGATAGTTATTGTGTTAATTGTTTCTCCTCCTTGTGCGCCTTGATTATTTAACATTTTTAGAATGCTATCTTCTACTGCAAAGACTGATGCAATGAATTTATTCAATTCCTCATTTCCCAGTACACCATTTTTTTTTCCTTAGCCTCATTCTCTAAGAGGCTTATATTCAATTTGGCCTCTGCCTTCTTTAAATATGATAGAAGCTCTTGTTGTCTGTATTGATATGACTTGTTGGTTTACCCTCAAAGTTTATCTTCTCCCTCTCTATTATTTTTTGGTTGTCTTTTGTTTATTTGAAACCTTTCCCAGTACTCTGACCTATTGTAACCAACATTGCCTCTAAGCTCCTCTAAACTCCAATGTTTGTTGCATGTCAATTGGTGATGGCACGATGATCGTGGCATTGACTGCAGGTTCCGGAAATCATCGTCAAGAATACACCTCAGAGGCTTGAGCAGTTGGTAAGAAAATTAGAAGCTGTTTTCCCACTAATCTTTTGCCATATTGCATTTTTTTTCTTGCAATTCAGTGCTATCTTTAACTTCCCTTGTTAACCATGCTTGATTTATCCTCTTCCTCGAATCCTTCAAGGTCACCAGGATATAGCTTTGCTGTGAGCCATGAGCTATCTGCCACTTTTCCTCAATCTTCTTTCCCAGTGAAATCCAACCAGCTCTGCCCTTCTTCCTTTATTTAAGGTTAGCAGAGTTGTTCCTGACCCTCTCAAACTGAATGCTAAATTCTACCAAAATATTAAAGGAAATGATGTAAGAGAAAACTGCTCATGAGAATATTTGGAGATTAATTTTAATTATGCAAAATGAAAGGGAGCCCCAGGTATCAGGGCCTCCAACATAGGAACAATATGCACTTTGAACCTCCTCTTCCTCCCTTCTCTTTAGATGCAATTTATCGTTCCGGTTACAAACGTTTTAAAAAGCCTCACTGTTGGCTGCAGCCTTACTAGTGATACACAATCTAACCCACTTTGAATGCATTCCAAGCAGAATCTGAGTTGTGTTACTTCTAAGAGCTAATTTCCGTTGTTCTAGCTGCCACATCCTCTCCCTTTACTGCTCAAAGCAGCTAACATGTTCTGCCCATCATCAGTTGTTAGTTGAAGTTTAATACAGAAATGTATTAATTAATTGCAATGTGGGCTCACCATGATTGTATGCCCATGTTTGGTGCGGCAGGTGGGGTTGGGTTATCAATTAGCAGCAATGGCTTGTTGACAAAGCTTTCTTACATCTCGTGTATCTGGGGCAGCTGCACTAATCCACTCCTATTATCTCCATACACTGAGTCCAGATTATAGCTTTAGGTCTTTGTATAAATAACCATGAGGGTTAGAGGTTGCACTCTGTCTGCGTAAGTCACTGAAGTATTTGAAAATGTTTTATGCATTTGCTATTTCTGGTAGCAATATAAAATACATGAAAATGACTATGTAATTTGCTTTACACCAGGCAACTATGTATAAAGCATTGCATTCTGTGATTTACGTCATAAGGGACACAAATAACTACTAAATCCCCTATTTTCCCCAAATCACTGACATGTGGTGTGCTCTATCTCGCTCCCCCTGATCAGGGATTTACCGACAAATTTTAAAAATAAACGCATCATCAGTTCACTATAATCTGTTTACAGTTTCGCTCTGAATGCGAGTACATTCCAGTATCATTTAGAAATGGTTCGAGTGTGCTTTGAATGCAATTAAATATACACAAGGTTACTGGGTTGCCTGTTTGCCTGGCTGCACTTTGCTGGAAATGTTTCTGACTGAAAATTCCTAGAATTCCTTGTGTGGTAATAATTGTCTTGTGGATCTTGCTGTGCAGAAATTGACTGCTATGTATTTCCAGTGACTACGTTTTAAAAATACTTCATAATTGTCAAGTGCTTTAAGCGCCACTTGGGATTTGAGCACCATCCTTTGGAGGAGATTGTTTCAACCAAGGCACTGGAGAGAATCCTCTTGAAACTTCAAGGGTTTTCCCTGCTGGATGGCAAGCCAGTGAGCAGCGATGAATTATAAGACCATCAGGCAGTGGTGAGGCCCAATGGGTCTTCCCCAGGAAATAAGACTCCGGGGGCAGCAGCCTCACTCACTGAAAGCTGCTGGCCTTGCTGTCGACCAATCAGCCCCTCGTGTTCAGCAGCGCCCAGTAAGTAATGTGGTAGGAGGTGGTATTGGCAGGGAGATGGGGTATTAGGTTTGGAAGCAAAGGAAATCGATAGATTCTCGTTGGGCTTCTCACCTCCCCCATCACAAATGTCGAGCAAAGATTATCTTTGATCAAGGGATTACCCCATCAAACCTTGCACCCTGATGATATGAAACATGTTCCATATATTTTTTCTTTAGGAGCTATTAGTGTTGACAATTGAATTCTTCCCACTTTTAGCATCCAGTATCACCATTCAGCATTTCCATATTATTAAGCCAATGCAGTTTCACCACTGCACCAGAGGCAAACACAGCATCATTGATTGTGAATCATCTCTTCATGTCATACCCATTATATCTGGGGTAGTTAACTGAATGTGTTTGAGCTGTATCCATACACTGAGGCTCATTATATCATGGGAGTTAACTAATGCATGTTTAATAGGAGACAGTCACAGCATGGCTAGATGTTAAATAAAGCTTTCTCAACCCTGCACCATAATGTGCTTTAGCCTGAAAATTGCAGCCATGCCACACACTACCATATCATGCTGAGTTTCTTTGAGAGCGATTGCCAATTAATTCCAGTCTTACTCATCAGGCATTAGTGTCAAGTCTGGTTTCCGTTGTCAGATACACAAGCAGTTTGCTCACCTTGATGTCTACTGATTACACTGCAGCTACATTGTAATATGAAAGCGTGCATTAATAATAAACCAGGAGAGATGACAAAGAATTTGTTTCTTTGCAATTACTGTCACTTCATATTTTGTTCATTTTTTTGGCGATTTAGTCACATGAGTATTCAGTACCTGTTGTCAACCGCCTGAAGAATTTATATGAAGTGAAGGTATAAAGTAACCAGCTGGAGAGGGGTTTTTTTTTCATTCTTTGATTGCCCTTTATATAAAGTGTTTAATCTCTTTCATTCATTGTCATCACATACCACAGGACTGATCCAGTCATTCCATGTAGCTAATTCCCTTGGTGTCAATTTCACCCCAGTTCTGTCACAGGGTGGATCTGAATACAATACAAAGGCGCACACACTAGATTTGATTTATACCAAGCTATGTTCTTCATATTCTGGACGTGGACCAACACAGGAGTATGTATGAGGAGCTATTACAATTTGAACTGGACAGGTGAACTAGCAGAGGAGACCATTCAGCTAATGTCTGCTGGCTGTTTGTCAGAGCAATACAAAATGGATCCTATCCTACTTACTGCTCTTCATTTCCTTCTGGTTCAAAGTATTTACCCACTCTCACCTAAGGAGATGTACTCTGTTTCTAGATGTGAGTCAAAGGATATGAAGTTTTACATCACGCAGCATGACGTGCAATATCAGAGGTATTGCAGGAGGCTCCCAAGCACTGAGGATGTCACCTAGACAGTGGACGAAACGTCTGCAACACAAATTCCCATCTCGGCGAACAGAACCACAACATCACAGGTATGTAAAGTGAATTAGGAAGTTACATTTGTTTTCTGATGTTATATTCCCCGATTTAGGTATTGTTTTGTGTCTGAAAAGTAAAATACACCACATTTCACTACAGTGTACAACCCCCTGAGCATTTTGTTTGGGAGAAGACTATTAAAGACATCTTCGAGAGAGCGTGGCACCATGTTTTCAGCTGACATTAACACTGGACCAATCAGACCCCAGATTGAAAGTCCCTTGATAGACCCTAACATTGTTTTATTTTAAACTGTAGGGATCAGTTACTGAACACATTTACAAAAGGATATTTGCCGTTAACACAAACATTTATTAAATGAAGAAAGCATGAGCTATATTACACTAGACAAAATAAAAGGTTGGAAAGAATACACTACAAAGGATTCACATTTATTTTTTCTTCTATCGCAGCAACATTCTTACAAATACCAGCAAGGAATTGCACACAAGATCTTCACATCAAGACTGGCAAAGCTGCAACTGGCTTCTCTGCGGCAAGTTTCTGCACCTTCACTCAATGTTTTTTCTTCAGCTTGATCTCTACAACAAGCTGAAAACAAATGCATTTTCAAATCAGAGCAAACTCATAAGTTTCCCGCATTTAATTTCCGGTGATCTTGCAGGACTCCACTTTTGATTGATTCCATTCTGTACTAGTCTATATCTTTGTGAGTCTCAGAACCTTGATACTTGCAATAGCACAATTTGTCTCCCTTTTTTAAAATGCACTAAACAACTAAGCCCACCTATACCCTCATCAATTCAAAGTTTGTAAAACCTCTTAAAAATGCATGTAAACATACTTCCAGACATCTTGGTACTAAACTCACAAAAACACCTCTCGAAATGAATCTAAAATCATTTGTCCCCTTTTTGATACAAAAAAAGTTAAATTTGAAATTACGCACTGTTCATAGCAATGGCACAAACAAAAGAACTTCCCATGTTCACTATGTTTGGTTTATCCTCTTGGGGAGCGTGGCCTGAACGAGGAAGTCGTGGAGGGAATAGTCCCTGTCAAAGACAGGTAGGGGTGGGGAGGGAAATTAAATTTTAGTGGTGAGGGTCAGACTGCAGGTGGCAGAAGTGTTGGAGAATGATGTGTGGGACTTGGAGGTGAGTGGGGTGGAATGTGAGGACCAGGGGTCTCTATTCTTGTTGTGGTTGGATCTGAGCTATGCTTGCCTCTTCATAGGGTATGTGAAACAGTCCCTGATCCACAGCTACACCAGCATCATCCCCCACCTTTTCCTCTGCTACATCAATGACTGTGTTGGCACCACCTTGTGATCCCACATGGAACTCGAACAGTTCATCCACTTCACCCACAAGTTCCACCCTGACCTCAAATTCGCCTGGACCATCTCTGAGACCTCTCTCCCCTTCTTGGACCTCTCCGACAACCAATGCAGCACCAACATCTATCACAAATCCAACGCCTCCCACAGCTACCTTGATTACACCTCCTCCCACCCACCCCCCACCTGCAAAAACATGATCCCATACACCATTCCTCTGCCTCTGCTGTATCTGCTCCCAGGATGAGCAATTCCACTCTAGGACATCCCAGATGGGATCCCTCAAGGACCGCAGTTTTCGCTGGCACATGATCAACAATGCCCTCAACTGCATCTCCTCCATTTCCTGCAACTCTGCCCTCAGACAAACACCCCTAAACCACAACAAGGATAGCATCCCCGTACTCTTCACATTCCACACTAACTAATCTCCAAGTCTAACGCATTGTCATCTGCCACTTCCTGCAGTCTGACCACACCACCAAAATGATATTTCTCTCTCCATCCCTAACCATGTTTCGCAGGAACCATTCCCTCCACGACTGATTAATTAGGTAAACCACACACCTCCCCCGTACCAACCCCTCCTACACAACCAGAATCTTCCCCAATGACCACAGGAGGTGCAAAACCTGCCGCCACATCTCCCCCCCTCACTCATCCAAGGTCCTAAAAAATCCTTCCAAGTCTGGCAGAGATTTACCTGCATTCCCTCTAATCTGATTTATTGCATTCTTTGCTCCTGATGTGGACTCCTCTACATTGGAGACACTGAGCAAACTCGGGAACCGGTTCAGGGAACATCTATGGTCTGTACGCTCCAACCCAACCTTCCAGTTGCCATCCATTTCAATACCCACTCCCACTCCACATGTCCATCCTGGGCATCCTCCACCATCATCATAAGGCCACACACAAACTGGAGGAAGAACACCTCATCTTCCACCCTGGGAGCTTACAACCATACGGCCTTAAAATGGAATTCACCAGCTGCCAACTCTCCCCACAACCGCGCCCTCATCCCAGGTCCAGCACTACTACAATCTTAATCCGACCCTACCTGTCCATCTTCCTTCCCACCTATCCACTCTACCCGTCCCACTGACCAATTACAGCCACCTCCTACCATCTATCACCATCCCACCCACCTTTCCCCCAGCCACGTCCTGCTCCCTCTATTTATTTTGCAGCTACCTTCCCTCCCCAGTCCTGATGAAAGGTTCCAATCTGAAATGTCGATTCCCCTGCTCCTCTGATGCCGCTTGACCTGCTGTGCTTTATCCAGCTCTACTCTTTGTCCACTTATCCTCTTCCTACAGACCGCTATCCTCACTGGGATATATCTTTGCCTTGAGCTTTGACTATTTTCAGTTCTTCAGCTTTGAGCATCACTCTTAAGTCACACATAAGGGACTTGGAAAATATAATAGAAGTGTGTGAAAGGTATTTGTTTCACATTCACCATAGGACAGAAAATCAAGAAGAAAGTTAAAAAGACAAACATCATAGTCTCTTTCCAAGGACTCTCCACAGCAGACCAGTGCAGGGGGGCCTCCATGTGGTCTGATCACTGACTGCTGCCATGTTCTACTCTGCACCAGCCGCTGGTCACTGGTGTCCCTGCTCCAGGCCACTGTTCACTAGCATCCTCACTCCAGGCCTGCCTGTTGCTGGCATCTCCGGTCTGGGCCACTTACCGCCAACACTGCCTTGGAGGCCGGGGCTGGGTGTCCAAGGCTGAGAGAGGGGAAGAAAAGAGGGAGATAAAAAAGAAAAAAGAACCGGTAGAGTGGATGAATTCCGCTCTCATCTTAATTGGTTAAGGGACAAAAGACATAAAGAAATGGTGATCACCTTTTGTTTTTCCAGTGTTATGGAGGGGAGGATGTAGTATTATTCCCAGGGAGTTGGCACTAGCATCACTGCTGTTTTGATATTTATCAATGGCCTGGATTTATATTTTCAGAGCATAATTTGAAAATCTGGATCTGACGTGGAATTCAGAAATGTGGTACAACAGTGAGGAAGATAGGATTACTAGAAGACACGCTGATTAAATTGACATTCAAATGGCAGATGTAATTAAATGGAGGGAAATGTGGAACAATGCATTTTGATTGACAAAATGAGGAGAGTTAGTGTAAACTATATACAGTAGTGCAACTTTATAAGGGATGCAGTAACAGAAATCTGGTAGCAGGCATTGAAAATAAAAGCAAGGAGGTTATGCTAACCTTTATAAAACACTGGTTCAGCTGTAATTGTAGAATTATGTCCACTTATTTTTATATCTTAATTCTTTTGAGCTAAAACCTCTTGGCCCTTTCAATTATTTTTCTTACCTGTGTACCAACTTTAAAAAATTTGCATACAATGATACCTAAATCCCATGCTTTCATCAGATTTTCACTGGAATATATGGCTGTGAGTGCATTAGGAAAGATTTTGGAGAGAGTGAAGAGCTAGGATTTGCTAGAACAGTGCCAGTGATTTTTTTTATACACTTGTGGAAGCATGAGCATTGTCTGTTCCTAATTGCCGTTGAGATGCAGTTATTTGGAGAGGATTGAGAAGCTGAACTTGTTTTTCTTACAACACAGAATGTTAAGGGGATATTTAATACATTAAATCAAGGTAACAGTTCAGAAACAGGCCTGTGCTAATGTTTATGCTGCAAATATGCCTCTTAGCACTCTAGTACATCTAGGCCAAGGTTCAAGCCTATCCTGGGCCAATATATCTTTCCTGCTGTTCCAGAACTGAACACTGTGGTCTCACAATAGCTCTGGAAACTGGATGCAAAACTTCCTTGATTTTACATTCCAACTCCTTTGAGCTAAAACCTAGCAGCCTTTTCAATTATTTTTCTTGCCTATGCATCAACTTTAAAACAATATAATGACACCTAAATCCTATGTTTTCAACGGATTTTCACCAGAATGTACAGATTTGTCATTGTTAGATCCAGAGTGCATGCCCACACACTTCCCCACATTGAACCCCATCGGCCATAGTTTTGACCCCTGAATCTTCTCATCTACACAGCCCACTGTGTGTTCTACCTTAGTATCATTGTAATCATCTGAGAGTCTTATGTAAATTCCTGGAAATATCAGTTGTCACATCCCATCAAATAGAGAATGAGGAGGCTTTTGAGTAGAAATCAAGAAGGAAGCAATGATGTTAGATACAAATAGGCTGAATAGGCTGAAGCGTCGGAGGCTAAATGGTGACCTTATAGAGGCTTATAAAATCATCAGGGGTAAGGAGAGGGTAAATAGACAAGGCCATTATCCTAGGGTGGTGAAATCCAAATCTAGAGGGCATAGGTTTAAGGTGAGAGGAGAAAGATTTAAAAAGGACCTGAGGGTAACTTTTTCACACAAGGGGGGAATGTGAGTAGAACAAGCTGCCAGAGGAAGTGGTGGAGGCTAGTACAATTACAACATTTAACAGGCATCTGTATGGGTACATGAATAAGAAGGGTTCAAAGGGATATGGGCCAAGTGCTGGCAAAAGGGTCTAGGTCAGATTGGGAAGTCTAGTCAGCGCGGATGCATTGGGCCGAAGGGTCTGCTTTTGTGCTGTGTGACTATGACTCTATAACTGCTAGCTGGACCTGTAACCTCTGTCCCAGATCAGTCTGGTCTTGTTTGAGCCATAAATGCAAAGCAACAAAAAAAAACATTTTGAGTGAAGCTGAATAGATGCTGCTCAATATCGGACAAATAGTGTACTGGAAAAACAAGGCTCACACAATTTTGGTCAAATCTGGTCAGTGTCAACAGGTCATCATTAAAAGCTTTCATCAACAGTTTCTGACCATCCAAACCCCCCTCCATTGTTGATTGCCTGCTGTGAAGCTCTCTCAGAAACCTGCTTTCCATTTCCTCACAATTATTTTGCTAAAGGTCTCAGCAAAATTAGACCAATTTCGTCTTCAAAAAAGGCACATCTGGAAACAGCTATGAAAAAGAAATGGGTTGCAGCTTGATCTATTTGGTTTTGAAAGATCAAGGAATGGTCAGACAAGGGTATTTACATTATTAAAAGGTCTTGATAAGATCAATACAGAGAAAATGTTGATCTTCACTGTGAGTATCAATAACATAGAGGTATAATCTTAAAATTAACTCAAGAATATTCAGGAGCCAAATTGGGGTTACATTTTTCAAATCAGCAGTGATAGAAATCTGGAAGTCTAAATATCACAACAACTGGTATTTGGTTGATAGAATTTAATTAGCTAAATGTATGGTGAGTATTGAGAAGATTTGTAGCTCAGGTTGAGGTTCTGGATGTTGGTTTGCTCACTGAGTTGGAAGGTTCATTTTCAGACGTTTTGTCACCATACTAGGTAACATCTTCAGAGAGCCTCCAGACCAAGCACTACTGATGATTCCTGCTTTCTATTTATATGTTTGGGTTTCCTTGGGTTGGTGATGTCATTTCCTGTAATGATATTATTTCCTATGGTGATGTCATTTCCTGTTCTTTTTCTCAGGGGGTAGTAAATGGGGTCCAAGTCAAAGTGTTTGTTGATAATGTCATGCTTCTAGGAATTCTTGTGCATGTCTCTGTTTGGCTTGTCCTAGGATGGATGTGTTGTCCCAGTCGAAGTGGTTGGAATGTCATGCTTCTAGGAATTCTTGTGCATGTCTCTGTTTGGCTTGTCCTAGGATGGATGTGTTGTCCCAGTCGAAGTGATATCCTTCCTTATCTGTATGTAAGGACAAATAGACACAAAACTAGCCACCAGGATACATGAACATCAACTAGCCACAAAATGACATGACCTTCTCTCATTAGTATCCTTACATACAGATAAAGAAAGATAAACATGGTGGGATTCACATCCAGGTCTCCAAAACATTATCTAGGTCTCTGAATCCCTGCCCCCAAATGAAAGTTAAATTGAATGCTCAGGCTTGCAAAATATGTAACAATCTAAGATAACTTGGAAAAAGATGATTACTCATTAGCTTGCCAGTACTTCCAGTCAGCAAAATGTTCAATAAGTTTGTTATGAACTTGAATCTCAGAAGTTTACATAATTTCAGTTTTCACACTGCAAGAAAGCTCAAAACAAATCATATCAAAAGGTGTGCAGAAATTGACCATTATTTAAATACAGGGGTAAAAATTCTTAGTATTAGCTGGTAGTGGAATGATCTGGTATGAAATGGTATGACTTGCCTGTACTGCATATAAAACAAAACTTTTCACTGTACCTAGGTACATGTGACAATAATAAATCAAATCAAAATCAAAGATCTGAGAAAAAAAATCAGCTAGTACAAACTAGTGAGGATGCAAATTTCTTATTAAGTGACATCCAGAGGTAAAGCAACTGTGTTTAATTTTGTGTGTTTTATGCAAGAGTATCTTCTGCCTGATTTATTTTATTGAGCTGCCATTTCTGCCATTCACCCTTTCAGGCTAGTATCCTCATTGCTAATAAAATCATTGCATCCTTGGATCTGGAGAAACTAGCTACAGAGATTGGGTGGAACCAATATAAGGTTACAGCACAGAAGGAAGTCTCTACCTTTGGGTTGGCCCTTTCCTGGAACAATCCAAAACTAATAGTTCCACTCTGTCTTCTCCCAGTAACCCTGTAAAAGGATTTCTACATTGTAAATGAACATTTGAGGGGAAAAGTCAGCCAACAGAATGAGAACAGACAAAAGGAAAGTTAGAGAAAAGTTAGAAAGGGGAGAACTATACAGTGCATTCACATTCTTATATACTCCATGTCCTCCAGGTGGCTGTCTTGTGTTGAGTAGGTTCTGTTCTGAATCTTCTGATGAACCGTTCTAATGATAAAAAAAACTACTAATTAAATAACTAATTAAATTCTAAATAACTAAATCCCATGTCAAATAAAACTGTTTCAAATTGAAACATGCAGCGTTTGCCTTGTTTCTGGATTTTCTTTTATTTAAACTTTTTTCAACTGTTCCTCTTTTGTGTTACTTTTCTTCCATTTACCCCTCTTAAACTCTTGATGTACCCTCTCAGTCTTACTGTTTCAAAGTGTTGCATTCTCCAGATCTACGGGAGAATGATCCTAGTGAGTCAATGCCTCTTCTTTCATTTGGAGTGGAAAACATGGCAATAACAGCCAAACATCATGATAGGAAACTGATTGAGAGATTCCGGGGCTGCATCATCTGTAACAAACACAGAAATTGCTAGAGAAACTCAGCAGGTCTGGCAGAATCTATGGGGAGGAATCAATAAATATTTTGCGTCCCTTCTTTAGGACACTTCACCTGTGTTGTGCACACCATTTTAACCATTCACTTTATTGTCAATCTCTGTCAAGTCAATAACACCTCTTCTGTGATGAATTTAACATGAAGTAGTAGCTTCAAACCAAAAGTACCATTCATTCACTGAAAATAAAACAGATTGGAAAATCTGCATGTCAAAGTCTCATCCTCCCAGTCCTTTAGTGAATCTCCAAAGTATTCCGGAACTGCTGGGTGTTCTGATGGTGTTTAATATGCGTTGATACATTGATGGTGCATTGTATAGCAGGAGACTTTTCTGCCACTGCAGATTGTCACTGTATTGGCTGGTAGATTGGTGACTGTATGAACACAGTTAATGCAATTCAAAGCAACTTACTGTTGTGGAGTTGGTGGGAGGATATTATGGCAAGCAGTCAACTGGAAAGTTTGCTAATTGTTTTGAAAAGCTTCTGAAAATACCATTAGCACAGTGGAGGATCATTATCTTCAATTTGAGAAGAATAGGGACATGTGGTTTGTGTGTAAGTGCAGTAATCTTAATAAGCAATCCAACCGCATTTGCTTACTCAATTGCACAATTTCTAAAATGATGTTTCCTTCCAAAAAGACAAGTACTTGGAAATTAGTAATGAAGAATCTCATTTCCGAGGAGGCACAATTGTCCCCAAAGATTATCAGTTATTTTCAAGTCAAGAAGAAATGTAAGATTCACCCCCTAAAAGCAGCAAGTGCTCAGCAGGTTAATCAGCATCATCTGAGAGTTTGGGATGTAAATCTTCATCAGCAGCAGGGCAGTGATGCAGGAGGAGCATATGGCTGGGCACATCTGGTGCATCTTATTGCGAAGAAGATTTATATTGAATACCTCTTGGCTAATTTTAGTTTTGAAAGATTGTGGAAACATTTTTTCCACGTTTTATGAAAATACCTGGAGTGACTTCTTTAGAACAGGTTATTGGAAGGCCACATTGGAGGTTATTTTTTAAGACTGGTGATAGCTGCTTGCCTTGCTGCAGACAACCACGCCAGGCAGTATCAGGCAGCTGGCTCAGTTTTCAACAGTAATTGGATGAACAGTGCTTTGATATCTGGACTTTAGTTGGGGTTTAGAACCCAGTGAGGAAAGGCTGTCTAGCTCATCTCTCATGGGCCAATGGGCTGAGGAGTGGCAGATAGAGTTTAATTTAGATAAATGCGAGGTTAGAAAGGCAAATCAGGACAGGAACTTATACACTTAATATTAAGGTCCAAGGGAATATTGCTGAACAAAGAGACCTTAGAGTGCAGGTTCATAGTTCCTTGAAAGTGGAGTTGCAGGTAGATATGATAGTGAAGGAAGGCCTTTGGTATGCTTTCCTTTATTGGACAGAGTATTGAGTACAGGAGTTGGGAGGTCATGTTGCAACTCTACAGGACATTGGTTAGGCCACTATTGGAATACTGGGTGCAGTTCTGGTCTCCCTGCTATAGGAGGGATGTTGTGAAACTTGACAGGGTTCAGAAAAGATTTACAAGGATGCTGCCAGGGTTGGAGGATTTAAGCTATGGGGAGAGGCTGAACAGGCTGGGCTGTTTTCCCTGGAGCGTCGGAGGCTGAGGGGTGACCTTATAGAGGTTTATAAAATCATGAGAGACATGGATAGGGAAAATAGCCAAAGTCTTTTCCCTGGGGTGAGGAAGTCCAAAACTTAGGCTTAGGTTTAGGGTGAGAGAGGTAAGATTTAAAAGAAATCTAAAGGGCAATATTTTTCACGGAGAGAGTGGTTTGTGTATGGAATGAGCTCCCAGAGGAAGTAGTGGAGGCTGGTACAATTACAACATTTAAAAGTCATCTGGATGGGTATATGAATAGGAAGGGTTTGGAGGGTTATGGGGCAAATGCTAGAAAATGGAGTTAGATTAACTTAGGATATCTGATCGGCATGGACGGGTTGGGTTGAAGGGTCTGTTTCTGTGCTGTACATCTCGATGACTCTCACATTTATGAAAAGAAACCCCTTTCTGAGTTCAGGGCGAAACCTGTGTTCTTCTAAAAAGGTGATTGGAGGAACTTCCCAATATTTTGTCTTGACCAAGTTGTTTTTGAACAACTCCAGAGATATCCATGCGTGAATAGTGACTTGACAATATAAGACCATAAGGTCACACGATTCAAGAACAGAATTATGCCATTCAGTCCACTGAATCTGCTCTGCCATTAGATCTTGGCTCATATGTTTCTTAACTTCATTATCCTGCCTTCTCCCCCCCACCCCCTGCCCTACCCCCATAACCTTGGATTTCCTTCCCAATCAAGAATCTATCTATCTCTATCTTAAATATACTCAATAACTTGGCCTCCACAACTTTCTGCGGCAACGGATTGCTTTGATTAACAACCCTCAGGCTGAAGAATTCTTCCATATCTCAGTTCTAAAGTGTCATCCCTTCATTCTGAGGCTGTGCCGTCAGATCCTAGTCTCTCCTACACGTGGAAACATCTTCTCCACATCCACTCTATCCAGGCCTCTCTGTATTCTGTAGGTTTTAATGAGATACCCCCTCAATCATCTCAACTCAACTGAGTCCAGACCCAGAATCCTCAACCACTCCTCACATGACAAGCACCTCATCCCTAGGATCATTCTTGTAAATGTTCTCTGGACCCCCTCCAGCACATCCTTCCTTGGACACAAGGCCCAAAACTACTCACAATTTTCTACATTATAGTCCAACAGGTTTATTTGAAATCAGAAGCTTTTGGAAAGTTGCTGCTTCATCAGGTGATCAGCGCTCCAAAAATTTGAGATTTCAAATAAACCTGTTGGACTAGAACCTGGTGTCATGTGACCTCTGACATTGTCCACCCCAGTCCAACTCTGGCACCTCCACATCACAGTATTTTAAATCCGGTCAGACCAGAGTCTCCTACAGTTTCTGTTCTCTCATTCCAGCCTTTTTGAAATGAACGCTAACATTGCATTTGACTGCCTAATTGCCAACTGAATCTGCACGTTAACCTTAGGAGAGTCCCGTGTCCCTCTGTGTTTCAGATTTCCAAAGCCTTTCCATCTCGGAAATTGTCCATGCCCCTATTCTTCCTACCAAAGTACATAACCTCATTTTCCCACATTGCAGTCCATCTGCCATTTCTTGCTCACTCACCAGGTCCTTTTGCAGCCCCCCCATTCTTTCCTAATACCTATCTTTGAGTCATCTGCAAACTTAGCAACAGTGCCCTCATTTCCTCATTCAGATCATTAAAGTATAAAGTGAATAATTGTGGCCCCACCACAGACCTCCAGTAGCCACTGGCTGCCATCCTGAAAAAGATGCCTTGATCTCCACTCTCTGATTCCACCTGTCAGCCAATTCTCTATTCATGCCAGTACTTTGCCCCGAACATCCTGGCCTCTTATCTTATTTAACAGCATCCTGTTCAGCACCTTGACATGGGCCTTTGGGAAGTCTAAATAGGCCACTATGGGGTGGCATGGTGGCTTAGCGGTTAGCATTGCTGCCTCATAGCACCAGGGACCTGGGTTCAATTCCCATCTTGGGTCACTGTCTGTGTGAGATTGCATAATCTCCCCATGTCTGCCTGGGTTTCCTCCGGGTGCTCCAGTTTCCTCCCACAATCCAAAGATATGCAGGTTAGGTAAATTGGCTATGTTAAAAAAAAACTGCCCATAGTGTTCAGGGATGTGGAAGTTAGGTGAATTAGTCAGGTGTAAATATAGAGTACTAGGGTAGGGGAATGGGTCTGGGTGGGTGACTCTTCGCAGAGTCACAGTGGACTCAGTGGGCTGAAGGATCTGCTTTCACACTGTATTCTATGATCTATGAGTTCTTCTAGCTCTCTTTTGTCTAACTTGCCCCATTACATCCTTAGAGAATTCTAACAGATTTGTCACATACGACCACCCCTTGTTGAAGCTGTGCTGACTCTGCCCTATTTTACCATGCACTTCCAAGTACTCCATAATCTCATCCTTAATAATAGTCTAAAATCTTACCAACGACCGGGTTCAGGCTAACTGGCTTTAGCTTTGTGTCTTCTGCCTCCCTCCCTTCTTAAACAAGAAGGGTGTTATATCAGCCATTTTCCAGTCCTCTAGAACCTCCCTGACTCTAGTGATTCTGAAAGATCACCACCAATGCATCCATAATCTTCTCAGCTATCTCCTTCAGAACTCTGGGATATTGTCCATTCGATCTGGGTGATTTATCCACCTTCAGGCCTTTCAGTTTCTCCAGTGCCATCTCCTTTGTGATGCCCACTACACTCACCTTTGCCCCGGCTCTCTTAAAGTTCTGGTGTTGCTGGGGTCTTCCACCATGAAGAATGATGGTGGAAGTATCTGTTTGGTTTCTCCATTATTTCTTTGTTCCCCATTAGTACTTCTCCAGCCTCATTATTCAGCGGTCCAATTTCCACTCTTGCTTCTCTCTTACCTTTTAGATAGTTCAAAAACTCTTGAAATCTTATTTCATATTACTAGACAGCTTGTTCTCATATTTCATCATCTCTCCCTTTATGCTTTTTTAGTGGTCGTCTGCTGGTTTTTAAAAGCTTCCTAATCATCTGGCTTCCCACTAATGGATGCTTTCTCTTTTGCATTTATGCTGTTCCTGACCCCCTCATCGTCCTCTTAATATGTTTCTTCTTCCTTGGGATGGATTACTGCTGTGCCTCCTGAATTAGCCTCAGAAACTCCTGCCTTGCTGCTCCACCATCTTCCCTGCCAGGCTCCCCATCCAATCAATTCTGGTCAGTTCCTCCCTCATGTCTTTGTAGTTACCTTCACTCAATTGTAGTACCATTACATAGGATTGCAGCTTCTCCCTCTCAAACTGCAGGGTGAATTCTGTCACGTTATGGTCATTCATCCCAAGGGGTTCCTCCACCTTCAGCTCAAATCAACCTTATTCTACATTAACAAATCCAGAATTGATTGTTCTCTGGCAGGCTGTACCACAAATTGCTCCAAAAAAACTTTTGGAGACACTCCAAGAATTCCTTTTCTTTGCAATCCGCTACCAGCCTGGTTTCCCAGTCCACCTGCCTATTGAAGTCACCCATGCTTATTATAATAGTATCTTTCTTACAACTCTCCTTTCTTCTACCTCCTGATTTATTTTCTTCCCCACATCTTGACTGCTTCTAGGAGGCTTTTACACAGCTCCCATCAGGTTTTTTTTTTCCTTTTGTGGTTCCTCAACTTTGTCTACACTGAGTCTATTCCTTTTGACTTCTTGCAACTTAAAAATTTAACTTCTTACTAACAAGAAACCCCGTCCTCTCTGCTCATTTGCCTGCCTTTCGATAGGACATGTATCCTTGGATATTTCATTCCTAGCCCTGATCCCCTTGCAACCACATCTCTGTGATACCCAAGCATTGTACCCACCAATTTTAATCTATGCTACAAGCTTATGTACTGTGTTTTAAATACAACACCCTCAATCTTGTGTTGACTGCTGCCATTCTCTTAGTTGCCCCCTTATCTGCTGCACCTGAAATTAGATTCCTGACCCTTTCCAAAATCTCTGCCATATTACTTGTTCTGGAAATTTGTTGCCCCTGTGCCAATTTGCACATGGATCTGGGAGAAATCCAGAGATAATTACCTTTTTGGTTTGCTTTTTCATTTAGCTACTAGCTGCTCATATTCCTTCAGCAGAACCTCTTTCTTCTTTCTACGTCTATCGTGTGGATCCACAATATCTGGATCTTTTCCCTTCCCACTCCAGCCCAGGCATCAGTCTGACAACACAGCCTTTGGGTCTCTCCATCTTGGCCACAGAGAACAGTGTTAATTGTCCTGACTATACTATCCCAATTACAACTATATTTCTCTTTTCTCCCCCCTCTTGAATGGCTCCCTACAACCCTCCACTTTTATTCACACAGAGAGCAAGAGTCTCAAGGTGGAATATCAGAGCAACAAACAGCAATATGCTACACATCCTTTCGCCTTCAGGAATCATCTAATGGACAAGGTTTATTTTATTCAGAAAACTAAACTTAGTAAAGAAATCAATTCTTTTTCTGTTTTTTTTCCTGAAGTGTGCCTGTTCTTTAGGGGTATTTATCAGGATAACTATTTATACTTCTTTATTTCTGAATTTGTTGACCATCTCTTGCATTTTCATTGAGTAAGTTTTGTCTAATAATAAACCAACAATTGAGTTTATTAAGAAACTAGGTTGGTAGATCTCATTGTTCATAACTTGGTATAGATTAGGTTTCTAACTGGCCATCTTAATGACAGGAAAAAGTATTTTCTGTTTACATTGTGATTTGTGAAATGGTGGGACTAGAGCAATAGCATCAATTGGAGTATTGCATGCAGTGTAAGGCCACATTTGGAGTACTGCATGCTGTTCTGATCACCCTACTGTAGAAAGGATATTATTAAACTTGATAGGGAAAAGATTTACTAGGATGCTACCTGGACTGGAAGGCATGAGTTATAAGGAGAGGCTGGATGGGTTGGGATTTTTTTTCCCTGGAGCATAGGTGACTGAGGCCTCCTTATATAGGTCTATAAAATTTTGAGGCTTAATTAGGTAGATAGCCAACAGATTTTCCCTATGGTAAGGGAACCTAAAACTAGAGGACAAAGGTTTAAGGTGAGAAGGGAAAGATACAAGAGAGTCCAGAGGGGCATTTTTTTCACACAGAGAGTGGTGATTGTTTGGAATGAGCTGCCAGAGGTCGTGGTGGAGGTGAGTACAATGTTGTCCTTTAACAAACAATTGGACAGACACATGGATGGGATAGCTATGGAGGGTTATGGACCAACTGCAGGCAAATGGGACTAGGTTAAATTGTGAAAATGGACAAGTTGGGCTGAAGGGCCTGCTTCCATGCTGTAAACCTCTATGACTCTATAACTGTCACAACCTCCAGAAATGGCTGCCTTGGCACAATGATGTCTGGATTGCCCAAAGGTTCCATTCTTTCCTCTTCCTCTGCATTCTGCCCATCAAAAATATAATTGGGTGGTAATGAATGGGGCAAGGGGAGAGACGCAGACCCCTTTCACTGAGCCAAGGTACTGAGAGTGCTCTCCTGCAGTACTCCAGTTACTATCACGGGAATTTTTGCATCCACAAGAGATGGCAGACTGGGCCTTAGTTCATCATCTGACCTGAAAGAAGGAAGTGACCAATGATGTTCTCGAGTAAGACTGAACTGCTAGGAAATTCAGTTTTTACCAGCTTTCATAGAACATCTGTCACTTGCTTGATCGATGTGCATGAGATGTGATAAATAAACTAAGAAGATGAGAATGTTTGGAATTGAATGAACTAAAGGATAGTGCCCAACAACATAGTTAGTTTTCTTGACAGAACTACTAAATTAGTGCTTTCACTATTGAATATAATGCCCTATTTATCCACCCAATTCTGTATGTCCCTGCTGGAAGCAATGCACTTATTGGAATGAGTTATCACTTTGTTCCTATGTTTTATTCTAAAAAAAACTGGTCAGTAATTCTATACAATTCTGCCCACAGTGATGTAACACAAATGGGAGTACTGGGCTGTGAACAATACTCTTATTCTTCACTTCTTACTAGATCATGCATGAAGCCCATGGGCCACTAAACACATTTGTGAAGTAGTTCTGTATCAGCCACACCAGACTGCATTTTCCAGGCATCATTTTACGTTAGTCACCCAGACCATTTTCATGTCACAACAGTAATGGACAATCAATCCAACCTCCTGAGGCGTCCAGGCTGGTTATCCAATTAAGGGAAGGAGGTAGGTTGAGAAGGTGAGGGAATGATTGAGGGAGAGGGGTGATTGTCAGGGCATCCGTCAGCCTTTACTGTGTCTGTAGGGAGAATGCTGCTCCAGGGAACAGAGCATAAGAGGATGTGACTAAATGGAGGCATGATAAGATTGAAAGAACCAGCCTCCACACCCTCAGGTGTCCACTGTGACAGAAAGACTAGCAGTCATTAAGTACAAGACATTAACACTGCACAGTGCTAAAGTCAGGTAGCTCTTATGGTTTCAGTCAGTATATGATATCCAAATGTCTTACTGTGAAGTCTCTTATGATAGGCAGCAGGTTGAGAGGAATCCTGAGGCTTCTCCTTATGCCCTACCCCTCACCAGTTAGACTTCAACATTTTAGAGTGCACCTGGACTACTGAACTGCCAGGAAATTCTTGAGCATTCTCGAGAAGAGTGTTGAACCCAAGAGAGACAACTCTTTGGTGCAGCTTTGCTTTGCAGACTGCTACACCATGAAGGAGGGTGACCTGTGAACTGCTCCCTATTCATCTCCCAGCTTTAAATGGCAGGGTGCTCCCTTGTAAAGCTGACTCATAGAATGAACTTTCTCTTCATCAATGTGTGGAACGTTACTGATTCCATAGTCTCACTCACACAGTGGGTATAAAATGTGGAAATGTGCAGGCAAGAATCCCTGCATATTTCATTCAGTGTCTGTCTTGACCGAACCTAAATGCAGTTCCTGGGCTGCAGACGTTAACGTGATATTCAAGGATCCCTGACGTTTGGGACTGTACGCAGTCAATGAGATGGCTGGTTATGAGAGATGAGCACCAGCTGTACTCTTCCAGTGCCACACTTTTTGACTCTGATCTCCAGCAGCTGCTGTCCTCACTTTCCCCAATATTTGTGATGACTCTTGTTGGACCAGGGCTTGACTTCCAGTGCACAATTCTCATCAGAATTGTGACAAAAGGATAGAAGTTTGTGCACAGGTTAAGAATGAGTTAATGCCGGTGGTAGTGGGACATGTAGTACATCACAATGAAATTACTGGGTTAGTTGCCTATTGACCTGGGTCTAGAAGACAGGCAAATTGGAAACATTTGCAAACATTTTAAACTCTTTTAACATTTGGGACGACTGCAGGAACAGCAAGGCTTGATTTCCAGCATGTTAGCCCAGTGAGCCATGACACCAGTAGGTGAGTGGGAAGCCCAAGAATAGTTTGGGAGGATGAGGGGGTGACAGTCTTTTGGTTGACATCTCTTCAGTTCTGAGAGTTGTAGGCTGGGAACCTTGATGAGAGGCCTGTGCAGTGGGAGGATTAGAATGAGTGATGGTCATGTGTGTGTTAGGTAGTAAAAACAAGATGATGGTGCATGTCCTGGCATGGTACAAAAGATCACTGACTTTCTTCCTGCATTGGGAGAAAGTGAGGACTGCAGCTGCTGGAGATCAGAATCAAAAAGTGTGGCACTGGAAAAGCACAGCAGGTCAGGCAGCATCCAAGGAGCAGGAGAGTCGACGTTTAGAGCATTAGCACTTCATCAGGAATGCTGAGACCTTCCTGATGAAGAGCCTATGCTCGAAACGTCAACTCTCCTGCTTCTCAGATGCTGCCTGACCGGCTGTGCTTTTCCAGTGCCACACGTTTTGACCTCCTCCTGCATTGATGTGCTTTCCATGTATTATTGGATGCTGCATTGACAAGGGCTGCCGTCCTGATCCAGACCAGTTGGATACCCGCTTTTGGCAGTCCACTGGGTAAAGTACTGCCCTCTTCTCCGGCACCACGTCCATCAACACCCCAGATTCCTGTCAACAATGCTACAATTCTCAGTATTGCACATATCAATGTTGGAAGGTCTCAGCAGCACCCAACACTTCTACTCCTGCTGCTCCGTGATTCCACAATACAGGTGCCATGAAGTACGGATGCATAATTAATGAGGTTGGTGATGGAGGATTGCATGAGAAAAATCATTTTGAGCCAAGGAGGACCAACCACTATGAAATTCACTTAACAAAACATGAACTGAAAATAGGGATTCACTTCAGCTTTTTTTGGTATTATTTGGAGGATGAATTGAGGGATGCAAGATAGTTCAAAATGAAATAGAGGTTATGGAAGCACCCTTTCTTTTAGCAAAAAGCCAGCCAGGTACATAAAATTGTTGGAAAGAGAAAGGAAGATACCTTTGCTTTATTCTCTAGACCAGTTTAGTCCAGTTGTGAAGATAGATTGCAAAAAGAAGTTTTGAATTCTTGTGAGAATAGCAGGTTGAGAAGTGCTTTTGTTGAGGTGTTTGCATTGTTACAAGGATTTAATAGGGATGATAAGGAGAAAGGAGGGGAATTTTCATTGGAGAAAGGGGGAAAATCAAAAGCAAGAACACAGGGGCACAATTGCATAAGCAGTCCCAGTCCTTGAGGAAGGAACTTAGGCAGCAGTGTTTCACACTCAAACCAGTTAATATCACTCTCCCCTGAGTGGCTAGAATACTGGAAGAGATTGGGAGCTGCAAAGCCAGGGTCAATGTTTTTTAAATTAAGTACAAGTTTCAAGGGATGTGGAGCCAAAGACTAGTAAATGAGATTAAGAGACAGACTAGCTATGATTAAAGTTAACAGTTAAGCAGGCTTGAGGGCCTGAAGGTCTGACTTCAATTTCTATATTTGCATATAGGTGAAGGTAAGAGTTGCGCTCTCTCCTAAGCAAATGAACTGCAGCTCAACACCACCCGTTGCCCGTGGCTAACAAGGTCACTGCATCCTGAAACATCTGGCTCATATCTTTTTGCCTCAGATATTGGTCACTCTGCTGAAGACGGTCATTCACTTGAGCAATCTCTTAATCTGTCCAATCAGCAAGCATAATGTAATAAGGAATTTTCTTTCAGATGGAAAGTTTCATTAGAGTCCACAGCATTGTTGATCGGAGAATTGTTGATGGGAGCCCAAGGCCCCTGAATATACAAACAAAACTGGAAACTGCTGGAAAAACTCAGCAGGTCTGGTAGCATCTGCATTCGAGTGACCTGAAACATTAACTCTGAGTTCTCTCCACAGATGCTGCCAGACCTGTTGAGCTTTTCCAGCAATTTCTAATTTTGTTTCTGATTTACAGCATGCACAGTTCTTTCAGCCCCTGAATATAGTTTGTGAATGGGGTGAAATAACCAAACATTAACAAGCAACTCACCTGTTACCATCAAACCTTGGCCACACAACTGACTGTCTGCCTCTTACTCAGCAGACAGCACTCCTTCATTTTGACACCTTCCAAGTGTTGAAACTGTGGAAGTACACATTTACCTTTAGGAACGAAGTTCTTGCCCATGTCCAGTGAGAACTCCTTTGATACTCTGAGAGACCAACATGAATGTGTTGCAAGGCAATCAGTGGTCTGGCGATATTAACTCCTTCTGTCTATTAGATACCTTCCCTACCTCCCCATTCCAAGGTTAGATAGAAAAAGAAAACATAGTATTCTCTTCAGCTTGGCTCCTAATACCTTTGAGGAATAACAGTCAGCAGTCTGTACGAACAAGTTACCATGTGGGCAAGAGCTCATAAAGATCTGGCTGACTAGATAGAGCAATGGAATGATCTATAGTACAGGTCTTCAAAGATTATTGTGCGATGCTCCACATCATTGCCATCTAAAATGGCTGGAGAAAAAGGTCATCACCAATTCCCAATGTCACCCGTCTTCCAGAATAACATGGTTTTGCTGTTGGTGCACTTTTGCAAACACAGAGCTGTAGGAGTTATATGAAAGGCTATCACAGACATAGTTCACCAAGTGGGTTAATCCATATTATTCTCTTGCAAATGGAATGATCCATCCATATGGAAATTTGGATCTAAAATGACGCATTCTCTGGTTTTGAGCTCTTGATCATGCACTAATTTAAGTAACGTTGAGGTATTTATGATTTGAATGGCATTTCTTTTAAAAATTATTCATTCTTGGGATAGCAGGGTCACTGGCTGGACCAGCATTTATTACCCATTCTGAAATGACCTGAGCAGCTATTTGATATAAATCAAAATGTACCACTTTAGAGGGTCGTTAAGAGTCAACCACATTGGTGGGAGAAAGTGAAGACTGCAGATGCTGGAATATCAGAGTCAAAAAGTGCAGTGCTGGAAAAGCACAGCCGGTCAGGCAGCATCTGAGGAGCAGGAAAGTCAATGTTTTGAGTATAAACTGTTCATCAAGAATGTGGGTGTGCCCAAGGGGGTTGAGAGATTAATGGGGCGGGGGTGGGGGGTGCTGCCTGACTGGCAGTGCTTTTCCAGCACCACACTTTTTCACGTTAATGGGACTGGAGTCATATATAGGCCTGTACAGATAAGGACAGCTGGTTTTGTTCCTTTAAGCACCATACTGAACCAGCATTGATTTATGTGACAATCCAAGAGTTTCACGGCCTATTTTACTGACACCAGTTTTACATTTCAGACTCTGTAAAACTTTAGTGCACCAGTGTAGTCATTCCATGGTCATATCTGTACCCAAGAACAAACAGGCCACTTCACACCCCAACTATCGTGTGAATAAATGAATATGCTTGACGATAATAAATAAACATGCACCATGACATTTCGAAACATTATCTGTAATGTCACTTTCCAGTGTTGGATGAAAAACAGGCGGATTTTTAGAGGGCAATAATGAAACCAAAAATTTGGAAAAAATAGTTTTAAGAGAATTTGTGGTGTGATTTCGACCTGGGTGTAATTCAGGACCAATTTAAGCCTAAAGCTGGTTATTGTTTTTTTTAATTCGGCTATCCACTATTCTGAAGTGAACAAACACAAACTGAAAAATGAAATTATTTGCTATGATTTGATGTTTAAAAGAAGTGGTGGCGAGTCCCATTTTAAAGCTGCCAGCCAAATTTTATTGGCTAAAACATTAAAAAAATTGAAATTCAATTTTAAAATATGGTTTTCTTTTGATAGCCTCAGCAGTCAATCTTGATGTTCATTGGGCTGTCCCAAATGAGATCAATGTAGACATGAGATGAGATTTTGTAAATTTGTGCTTTCAGCAGCTTTGTGCAGTGGACATACATATTGGAATTTCAAGTGCCATGTAGAATTTGCTATTGTCAGCAATGCAAACTCAGAACCTTATCGTAGACCAAAGGTTTTGGATGGTGATCTTGTCATCAAACTCTGGATCACTTGACACAAGGGTTTTAATATTAGTTGGACCACTGCACAATACGTGATTTTAAAGATCAAATAAGAAAGGGTTTCTGCCGTTGCTTTTGGAGACAGTATTAACTGCAAACCCCACTCTTATCAATTTCCCAAGATGGTGACAGTGGGGCTGGCAGCATTTGGATCCTGAGTGTAGGGCTTGGCTGCTCTTTGCTCATGTGATGGGTCCAGCCACACCCACATAGCTTCATCATTGTCTTTCCAGCTCCATAGCTCAGTCTTGTTTTTTTCTCGTTTTAGTTGCCCTAATGTCCTTCTGCAGGAAGCCAGGGCCCCGTGTATCTCCAACCCCACACCATCTTGGCTGGCAGCATCGCAAGACAGCCGGGACACCGTCAGTCGACTCGGAGCCAGGTGCCCATCAGTCGACTTGGAGCCAGGACACCGTCAATTGAATTGGAGCCAGGTCCACATCAGTCAACTTGGAGCCAAGTCCCATTCAGTCAACATGAAGCCAGGTGCCTGTCAGTCGACTCGGAGCCACGTGCCCGTCAGTCGACTCGGAGCCACGTGCCCGTCAGTCGGCTCGGAGCCAGGACACCGTCAGTCGGCTCGGAGCCAGGACACCGTCAGTCGGCTCGGAGCCAGGTGCCCATCAGTCGACTCGGAGCCAGGTGCCCATCAGTCAACCCACAGCCAGGTGCCCATCAGTCAACCTGGAGCCAGGTGCCCATCAGTCAACCTGGAGCCAGGTCCCCATCAGTCGACCCACAGCCAGGTGCCCATCAGTCGACTCGGAGCCAGGTGCCCATCAGTCGACTCGGAGCCAGGTGCCCATCAGTCGACTCGGAGCCAGGTGCCCATCAGTCGACCCAGAGAGAGGACAGCATCAGTCGACCCAGAGCCAGGTCCCCATCAGTCAACTCAGAGCCAGGACACCATCAATCGACTCAAAGCCAGGTCCCCATCAGTCGACCCGGAGCCAGGACAGCGTCAGTTGAATCCAGCGTCGGAGAAGGTGCAGGAATCCGCACAGCCATACTGTCTCCAGCTCGGAGGCGACCAATGGTGGCAGCAGAAAAGGAGCACACTGCCAGGATCCCGAGGACAACGTCTGATGGCAATGACTAGAAAGGCAGAAGGGTGAAGTCTACGGAGGGAAAGATGACCTACTGAAGCTGTTTCAGTTTTAGCAATATCAATTTAATGTTAATGTATTCAATGTTTTACCATTTGTACAATTTATTTGGTAATCCAAGATGGTGCCAACAGGTGACATTATACACTTTTCACAGTACCTAGGTGCAAGTACAATATGAAGTAAATCTAAATCTAACCACAGTCAGATGACGCAGTGACATTATAACCTTGACTATGAAAAGATTTATTTGTATAAATTCCTACCTCTGATAAGAAATTGTATCGTTTAACATTCACCAGTCAGTTTTGTGGACCAGAGCCAATCTATTTTCAGCACTTTCAGTATCAATTATTATAATGGTAAATATTCTGATTTGTTCCATTTCACATGATGCAGAACCAGCAGGAACATGGAAAACACCTTTATAGTCATTTATATGTAGGTGTTCTAAGTTGTTTGTTCTAATATGTTTTCACCATGTTGGAAATAAAGAAAGTAAAACAAGACAGAAAAAGATGACAAAAGCTAGGAATGTAACTTCTGTTCATGCTACTGATTCACTCCAGACACTAACTGAAGTTAGCTAACAATCATTTTCAAAAGATATGTATATCTTTACAGGAAAGAATTTGTGGAGCACAAACTTGTGAAGATGAAGCACAAAATGGTAGCACGGTGGCTCAGTGGTTAGCACTGCTTCCTCACAGCACCAGGGACCTGGGTTCGATTCCTACCTTAGGTGACTGTCTGTGTGGAGTTTGCACATTCTCCCCGTGTCTGTGTGGGATTCCTCTGGGTGCTTTAGTTTCCACTCACAAACCAAAAAAAAGACATGCAGGTTAGGTGAATTGGCCATGCTAAATTGCCCATAGTGTTGGGTGAATTGTCTGGGGAAATGGGTCTGGGTGAGTTTCTCTTCAGTGGGTCGGTGTGGACTTGTTGGGCCAAATGGCCTGTTTCCACACTGTAGGGAATCTAATCTAACAATTGTATAGTCATAGTATTTCTCGTAGAGCAAAAAATCAACAACAACTTACTTATACAGCACTATAATTGCAATGAAATGTCCCAAAGTTCTTTGGATGAGCTTCATATAATACTGTAATGAGATGTTGCATTAGCTGATTTGGTCAAAGGAGTGAATTTTAAGGGGTGTTTTGTAAGGTATAAGACAGGTAGTAAGGCAGAGAGGTATAGAAATTGTATTCCAAAGCTTAAGACATAGCCAACAATGGTGGAGCAATTAAAATGCAGCATTCTCAAGAATGATAGATAGCAGATCCTTCAGTGAGCTGTGGAGCTTGAAGAGGTTACAAAGATGGGGAGGCAGGGAGAAAGTGGAAGGATTTGCAAACAATTTTACATTTAAAACCAATTGCTTGACTGGTTTTTTGAATGTACACCAGTGAATACTGATTGGTAGGGAAATAGAAATTGCTTCAAGATAAGATTCAGGCAGCAGAGTTTTGGATATCTTCATGTTTATGGAGGATATACTGTGGTGGAAAATTCACTGGATCAACACAATTGCATGATTAAGGTGAAAATAATATTAAAATATTCAAGTCTCAAACATCAATTGTCCCAATTGTCTGTGACTCTGTAAAACTAGCTGAAAAAGCAAGAACAGTAAATTAGTTCCTTCGCTCTTTACAACATCTCGTTTGTTGTTGGCTCTACTTTAAAGTATTATTTATTGCTATGTCTTCCCTAAGGATTAAGAATGTTTACTTAAAATTCCTTTGTACATTTCTTTCTGCTGTCTCCTCTCCTTCAAAGTTCTTTTCTTGTCTCTCAATTACTTATGTGATTATGAAATATATTCTGCCTCTGCTTGCCACAGTGGATTTGTAATTCTTGATAGATTAGTACTGGTGCTATCCAGACAGAGTTTTTCATTGCCAAATCCCTAGTGTCAGCATCTAAAAACTGGCCATTTTCCCAGCAAACTGACTGATTTTGGCTGCAGTAGCAATAAAGTAATGAACCATTTTCTTTGGCAAAAATATCAGATCCCTCAGTAACCCAAATAACTCATCTCGGAGAATAACATTAGTTCAAGAACACTTAATTAGTCATTCAAATTGTACAGCCAAAAGAAAATTATGTCTTCAATTTGGATTATTTGCTGCATCACCTTCACAGTTATTAGTTATTAGTTAATTTTCTGTCTGGGTATCCTTGGTTATTGCGGTGCTCCTGGATGCAGGATGAAAACTAAATTTTTTTTAACATTCTTTGGTTTTGATGGCAGAACTGGTGTCCTTTGCCAGAATGCTGAGGTAAAGTCCCAGTCCAGGGATTTTGGATGAATATGAGTCAGGGTTCTATGAAATAAATTTGGGTGAAGCTTTTGTGGATCAGAAACAACAATTATGCTTAAAAGTCTGTTCCTGTTATTTAAATCTATGGAATAACCATAATACAAGCTGTGCTATGCCTCCATGCTTGTTTCAGGCGGTGCAATTTGTACATTCCACAATCTGGATTTTATGACATGCCATGGTCCTCAAACCTTTCTCTTCAACAATAAAAAAATTAAAAATAATTTCTTTTGATGTCTCACCTTGAAATGTTCTTGAGCTTTCTGATTTTCGGGGTCTACTTTTCAACTTTCAAGTACTCCTTTTTGTTCTCACTGACTCCTTGATTAGGTGATGCTGTCATGTAATAATAATATCTTCTATATTTATGTTGACATATGGGGAATTGGGATTCTCATAGAAGCAGAATTAGAAGAATTCATCAATATCCCCAAAAATGTCACACTCCACTAAACTTAAAAGCCACAAAGGACATTATTAATTTCCAAAATACCACTGAAATATATAAAACACCATGTAAACAGTATTGAAATTGTCAAAGGACAACAAGCATAAATTAGCAACAAATGATTTATTTTTTAAAAACTGACATCTAGGCACAAAAAAATCAATTTAAACACGCTTTCCACAAACCAGTGTGGTTCCAGCTAAACAATTGCTTCTAACAGTCATTGAACTCAAGTAGTTCACAGTATTTGGGAAACTTTGAAATGACATAACACAAATGCAGATTTTTAGGATATAAAATGTTCAATATTAAAATATCCAATTCATAGTTTTTATTACAATAGCATTCATTACATTTTTCCCCCATGTGTTACCTCCTGAACTCTTGCAGCCTTAAACTAGCCACTCCACATTCATTTGAAGGGAATTCACTCAACTGGTTCCCAGTGGTTGTGCTTTCTTTGGTTGAAAATGTTAAAACTGCTCTTCATCCATTGCAAACCCACTCTTCCCCTATTTGTATCCCTTTCCCCATTTTGCAGCCTTATTTTCTCCTGGGTCCCTGATCATAAGATGTAGAAGCAGAATAGGAGAGTCAGCCCATCTGGCCTGCTCCGCCATGCAATGAGATCATGGCTGATCACAACTGAATTTTCCTGCTTTTTCCCTCATACCACTTGATCCCTTTAACTGATTAAAATTCTACCTCAGCTTTGAATATACTTCATGACCCAGCCTCCACAACCTCCTTCAGTTAAAAATCCATTGATTCAGTACCCTCTGAGAGAGAAGAAATTCTTCCTCATCTCTGTTTGAAATGAACAAGCTCTTAGTCTGAGATTATAAGAAAATAAGAACTAGGAGCAGGAGTGGGCAGTTCAGCCCCTCAGGCCTGCTCCACCATTGAATACGGTCACAACTCCACCTTCTTGCTTGCTCCTCATTATGCCATCTGATTTTAGACTCTCACACAAGGAGAAAAAAACCTCTCAGTATCGACTCTTCGGCCTCTGGACCCCAACTCCATCAATTCTGCTTCCCTGTCCACAGCCCCCTACTCAGTTCCTGGTCTGACAATATCACTACGTGGGCCCCACCTCCCACTAACTCTCTCCTTAGAGCTGTAATTCAGGAGTTGAAAGGGAGTGAGGAACTTAAGAAAATTATAATTACTAAGGAAGTAGTACTTAGTAAATAGTTGGAACTGAAAGTTGACAAGGTCCTAGATCCTGGGTGAATTCATTCTAGGGACTTAAAAGAAGTGGCTAGTAAGATAGTTAATTTGCTTCAAAGCATTGGCTTCAAATTTCCAAAATCTATTGGATTCAGGAGGTTCCTTTAGATTAGAAAATAGCAAATACAACTTCTTAATTCAAAAATGGAGAGAGGCATAAATCAGGAAAGTTCAGGTCAGTAAGCTTAACATCAGTCTGAGGGAAAATCTTACAAACCATTATTAAAGTTATTAAATTGCTCTTGGATAAATTCAAGGTAATCAGGTAGAGCCAACATGGTTTTGTCTTAAGTAAATCTGTTTTACTAAGTTATTGGAGCTCTTTGAGTAGGTAACTTTTGTTGTAGGTAAAGGGGAACCAATGGATCTTTGTACTTACATTTCCAGAAGGCTTTTGATAAGGAGTGACATCAAAGGCTATGTGGAAAATAAAAGTTCACGGTGTTAAGGGTAACATATTGGCCTGGATAAAAGATTAGCTAGCTAATGGGAAGCAGACAGTAGGGATAAATGGATATTTTTCAGTCTGGTAGGATGACATGAGTGGTGTGCCACAGGAGTCAGTGCTGAGGCCTCAACACTTTACAGTTTGTACAAATGATTTAGATTGAAGGTAGAGTAGCTAAATTTACTGATGACATAAAGACTGGTAGGAAAGTGAGTTGTGAGGAGGACGTACGGAGCCTACAAAGGGATATAGATTAGTTAAGCGAGTGGGCAAAGATATGACAAATGGAGTACAATGTGGGAAAGTGTGAAATTGTCTATTTTGGCAGAAGGAATAAAAATGCAGCATACTATCCAAATGGTGAGAGGTTGCAGAGCTCTGAGATGCAGAGCAATCTGCGTGTCCTAGTGCATGAATCACAGAGGGTTATTATGCAGGTACAGAAAGTAATCAGGAAAGATATTAGAATGTAATACAATATAATCCAGTATATGTTGGGTAATTTTCACTATTTTCCTCCTTTGATAACCATGGAAATCAGGCAGATTCTTTCAAAGGCTGTTGGAAGTCCAAGGGGAGTGACAATCACCCCTTAGCTTCTTAATAGATAAACAATTAATACAGCCAATCTGAACTTTTTTTGCCATATGGATTATTGACATTTAGGAACGCTAGACTTTATAAGTTTAATGGCTCTGTGTTCACTCTTCTTGATTTGATATCCTTTAAATGTGGCAGTGGAGGTCTGAATGACTGCATGCTGATACACTTACGACTATAACTGTGTGTGTGTGTGGTACAAAGTAAATGGGAATAACAGGAAATTCAATTACATACTGGAGATCATTGGATCTCCTGGGATATAATGAGATCAAATAAAATCACTTCCGAATGAATCAGAAATACTCTCTGCCAATGTACTCTGCATTTATTTATTCTTTACACAAATACAACTACACAGTTAATCATCTCAGTACCCTATGACTCAAGGTAGAAAAAAATTAATTTATCAGTTCCAAAAGACAGTGCAGAGTTAATACCATTGTCTCAAGGAATATTGTTTTCAGAAGTATCACATTCTTCTGGTATAAGAAAGACTGAAAGCTGGTCCAATTATTTCAAATATAAATCTACCAGCTTAAATAGAAAGAGAAACATTTTCTTTTGTTGCTGCTGCAGTGATCTGATGATGCAAATAGAAAGACTCATCAATAGTTGGCTAAGAATCAAAATAGGCTGATATTACTGCAGCCGTAACCTGGTGCTTCATATCAGACATCTCGGTCATTCAAATTCACATTCATAATCTCTCACAAATACACAAACACTTGCAGTATCTTTCACAATTACGCACTCACTGACTATCTCTTGTAAAAAGCCTCTTTCTCAATTCACCCTGAGTTTCCCAGAGTTGTATTTTAATCCCACCATTTTCAGCTCCTTCATCAATCACCTTCCCTCCATCATAAGGTCAGAAGGAAGGATGTTTTTGCATTGACTGAATCATGTGAAACACCATTCATGACATCAGCAGTCACCATCAACAACACGCAGCAAGACCTGGAGAACATCCAGATTTGGACTGATAAGTGGAAAGTAACATTGACACCACAGAAGTGCAAAGCAATGATCATTTCCAACAAGCAGAATGACTTCCTCTTGACATTCAACTGCATTACCTTCACTGAATCCTCTACTATCAGCATGCTGGGGGGTGTTACCACTGACCAGAAAATGAACCCGACCAGCCATATAAATACTCTGGTTATCAGTGCAGACTAGACATTCTGCAGTATGGACTTCATCTCCTATCTCTGTCGAACTGTCCACCACTACAATGCATAAGTCAGTAGTGTAACAGAATACCCTCTGCTTGCCTCAATAAATACAGCTTCAAAAGCTCTCAAGGTGCTTGTCACCATCCAGGACAAAGCAACCCACTTGACTGATATCCCTTCCAGCACCTTCAATATTCACCATGTTCACCAACAATGCACACTCAAAGCAGTGTGTATTAACCACAAGATGTACTGAAATAACTCACTAAGTAACTCCTCCAACAGCACATTCTGAATCAGTAGCCTCTACCATCTAGGAAAGCAGATGCAAGGGAACTCCACCAACTGAAAGTTATCCTCCATGTCACTCATTATACTGACTCGGACGTATTGCCGGTTCTTCACTGCTGCTGCATCAAAATCTTGGAATTGTCTTCCTGAAAGTTCTGTGGGTTTCAGCCGTTTATGGAAACCGTTCAACGGTATGTTCACCAGGACATTTAGAGATGGGCAATATCTGTTGTGCATAAATTTTCAGTCTCACACAGCCAGATGCATACTTTCATTGTCACACAAGTACTTGTACACACTTTCAGTCTTGCCTACGGAGGTACTGACATTTTCTCATCTAAATCCACAGCTGCTTTCCATTTCAATTCACACTTGCAGATGGGTGGAGGAGATTATGCTGGTAAGCTTCACAGAGACTTAGATGAAGACTAGGGCAAAGAGGACTATGTGGGCACATAAACACTTATTCAGCCAAGATGAGCCAAAAAACCAGTTTCTGAGCTCTACAAGTCGTAAAATTATGTAATTGAACTGTGTTGCAAAGCAATCATATGTAGGTGCATGAACGCTTTTCTTGGAATAATGTCTCTATTTTTTTCACTCAGCATCATTATCCTGCGAGCCTTGCTAATAAGTTTTCACACTTAGAATCTATTTTATTCGTTCTCAAGACGTGGGTGTTATTGATGTGACCTTTAATGAACTGGAACTGTATACCTCATCCAGGAGCAGGCTGGCAAATTGGGGAGAGTCATAAAATTGGATGGAAAGGTTGGTCACCATGCCGATTGCCTATCCACCTCAATCTGAATTTTACTAATGGCAGGGTGCGCTTAAATCACATAAAGAAGCTGCCATATAAACTCTGGCAAACTTTAATAATGTGGGGGGGGGGGGGGGCTTTAGTTGGGATACACCGTCCCCAGTGATAATTCTCCCCACCCAGCCATACCCACCTCACTGGAGTCTGCCTGACTCACCCCACCTACCTTGATACTGACCTCCAGCAACGATCCTCATGGGTGTGACTACCTTCCCGGCAGTGGGCTACAACTCCCAGGTGGCAGCAAAGCAATGAATAGTGCCAATTGACAGCTGATGGGAATCATTATCTGTACATGAAGTTCCAATCTGCACGTGTAAATTCAATGAGAGATATGCACATTTCTTTTAAGTCCTGGATCTGAAATCTTACTGCAAATTTCTGAGATCAACCTTTCTACTCACTTCCATATCATTAAAGAAACAGCCAATCCACTCTGTATGACAGAGCTATTTTCCATTCTCTTCTCTTCCAATCTACATCTCTTTTTGGATATCTGCTTGTAATCCATGTCCATTTTATTTTCTCATTCCATTTCTATTCAGCTGCATCAGGTTTCCTCTCTGATTACCTCCATGTTATTGCCTCATTGCCTTTATATTTTTGACTCCATTCCTCCTCTATCGCACATTCTTACATTTCAAGAAAAGGAAGTGTTTGGAGAAATTGCTTTATGCAATGCAGCACAAAATGTTTTAGTTGGCAGAGCAGTATGGGCAAAGGCTATCACATCTTCTCAGTGCTCAGTAAATAAGTGGGGAGATGCAAGGTTTCAGCAAGTAAGCAGTTTTGGATCACTCTAGCTGAATAGTTGTTTGAATGTGGGTAGGTTAATTTCTTAATCCTGGTGTTTTATGGTGAATGAAGGTGAGCTTTGCAGACAAGAGCCTCCTTAGTTGGGATCAGGAGGTGAGTGAGCCCAATGACCCTGCTCCATCCTGGGATCCATCCTTCACTCAGGGCAGTTACAGCCGGATCCCTCCTTGTTACCACCTGGAGGGGGGCAGGTCACTCCCGGGGTGTCAGACTCTGGGTGGTCCCTGTGCTCACTAACCGCCTTCGCCATGGAGCCAGGGGAAAAGGGGGAGGGGGAGGAGCCCGGCTCCCCGCGCCACGGACACGCGCTCAACATCCGGGACTGTGGCGGCGCGGGAAAGGAGGAAAACAACCGTAACCCGGGGGGAGGGGGAGGGGAGAGAGAGACAGCGCGGGGATCAGGTATGGGGGGATGGAGGGGGATAAGGTATGGGGGGTATCAGGAATGGGAGGGGGGATCAGGTATGGGGGGGGATCAGGTATGGGGGGGAGATCAGGTATGGGGGGGGAGATCAGGTATGGGGGGGGGAATCAGGTATGGGGGGGGGATCAGGTATGGGGGGGGATCAGGTATAGGAGAGTATTCAGGTATGGGGGTGGCAGGAATGGGAGGGGGGTATCAGGAATGGGGGGGTATCAGGAATGGGGGGGGGATCAGGTATGGGGGGGGGATCAGGTATGGGGGGGATCAGGTATGGGGGCATCAGGTATGGGAGGGATCAGGTATGGGGGGGCGGATCAGGTATGGGGGAATCAGATATGGGAGGGAGGATCAGGTATGGGGGGATCAGGTATGGGGGATCAGGAATGGGAGCGGGGATCAGGTATGGGGGGGATCAGGTATGGGAGGGGATCAGGTATGGGAGGGGATCAGGTATGGGAGGGGATCAGGTATGGGAGGGGATCAGGTATGGGAGGGGATCAGGTATGGGAGGGGGGATCAGGTATGGGAGGGGATCCGGTATGGGGGGGACGGATCAGTTATAGGGGGGAATCAGATATGGGAGGGAGGATCAGGTATAGGAGGGTGATCAGGTATAGGGGGTGAACAGGTATGGGGGAGGAATCAGGTATGGGGGGGAAATCAGCTATGGGGGGGATCAGGAATGGGGGGGATTAAGGTATAGGGGTATGGGGTGGAGAGGTGAGGGGGGCGGGGAAGAGGGAGAAGGGGATGGGAGAACGGTAAGGGGAGAGATGGGGAGGGAACAGTGGGTAAGAGAGTGTGAAATGGAGGGGGAATGTGAGGAAGGGATGGGGAGATGAGTGGGTGGTGGCCGGAAGAGGATGGAGGGGGTGAGAGACGAGAGTGGGGGGGGGGGGGGGGGGGGGGAGAGAGAGAGAGAGGAGAGTTTGGGGGGAGAGAGGACAATGTGGGAGATAGGGAGGAGTGTAGGGAGAGAGGAGTGTGGGGGAGGAGAGTGAGGGGGGAGGAGTGGTAAGGGGGAGAAGAGAGGTGGGGGGGAGAGTAGAGTGGTGGGGAGAGGAGAGTGGGGGGAGAGAGAGGAGAGTGGGGGGGAGCGAGGAGAGTGGGGGGAGCGAGGAGAGTGGGGGGAGCGAGGAGAGTGGGGGGAGCGAGGAGAGTGGGGGGAGCGAGGAGAGTGGGGGGAGCGAGGAGAGAGTGGGGGGAGCGAGGAGAGAGTGGGGGGAGCGAGGAGAGAGTGGGGGGAGCGAGGAGAGAGTGGGGGGAGCGAGAAGAGAGTGGGGGGAAGAAGAGAGTGGGGGGAAGAAGAGAGTGGGGGGAAGAAGAGAGTGGGGGGAAGAAGAGAGTGGGGGGAAGAAGAAGAGGTGGGGGAGGGAGAAGAGGTTGGGGGGAGGAGAGAGTGGGGTGGAGAAGAGAGTGGGGTGGGGAAGAAGAGAGTGGGGGGAAGAAGAGAGTGGGGGGAAGAAGAGAGTGGGGGGAAGAAGAGAGTGGGGGGAAGAAGAGAGTGGGGGGAAGAAGAGAGTGGGGGGAAGAAGAGAGTGGGGGGAAGAAGAGAGTGGGGGGAAGAAGAGAGTGGGGGGAAGAAGAGAGTGGGGGGAAGAAGAGAGTGGGGGGAAGAAGAGAGTGGGGGGAAGAAGAGAGTGGGGGGAAGAAGAGAGTGGGGGGAAGAAGAGAGTGGGGGGAAGAAGAGAGTGGGGGGAAGAAGAGAGTGGGGGGAAGAAGAGAGTGGGGGGAAGAAGAGAGTGGGGGGAAGAAGAGAGTGGGGGGGAAGAAGAGTGGGGGGGAAGAAGAGTGGGGGGGGGAGAGGAGAGTGGGGGGGGGGGGAGGAGAATGAGGGGGGAGGAGAATGAGGGGGGAGGAGAATGGGGGGAGGAAGAAGAGAGTGGGGGGAGAAGAGAGTGGGGGGAAGAAGAGAGTGGGGGGAAGAAGAGAGTGGGGGGAAGAAGAGAGGTAGGGGAGAGGAGAGTGGGGGGGGGGGGGAGAGGAGAGTGGGGGGGGGAGAGGAGAGTGGGGGAGCGAGAAGAGGTGGGGGAAGAAGAGAGTGGGGGAGAGAGGAGAGGTGGGGGAGAGATAGGAGAGTGTGGGGGGAGGAGAGTGGTGGGGTTGAGGAAAGATTAGAGGAGGAGTGAAGAGGAGTTGAGGGGAGAGAGGAGAATGGTAGGGGATGGTGGCGGGAGAGAGAGGGAGTGGGGGGTGGGATTGAGTGGCTGAGTAGAGGAGAGTGGGGGGAGGGAGTGGAGATGGGGAAGAGGAGGGTGGGTGAGAGTGGAGGTGGGGAAGAGGATGCGGGTGGGAGGGAGTGGATGGGGGGAAAGTGGAGGAAGGGGATGGGAGGGAGTGGAGATGGGGAAGAGGAGGGTGGGATTGGGAGGGAGTGGAGATGGGGAAGAGGAGGATGGGGTGGGAGTGAGTGGAGATGGGGAAGAGGAGGATGGGGGTGGGAGGGAGTGGAGGTGGGGAAGAGGAGGGTGGGTGAGAGTGGAGGTGGGGAAGAGGAGGGTGGGTGAGAGTGGAGGTGGGGAAGAGGAGAATGCGGGTGGGCGTAAGTGGAGGTGAGGAAGAGGAGGATGGGAGTGGGAGGGAGTGGAGGTGGGAAAGAGGAGGATGCGGGTGGGCAGGAGTGGAGGTGGGGAAGACAAGGTTGGGGTGCGAAGGAGTGGAGGTGGGGAAGAGGAGGGTGGGAGGGAGTGGAGATGGGGAAGAGGAGGATGGAGTGGGAGGGAGTAGAGGTAGGGAAGAGGATGGTGGGTGAGAGTAGAGGTAGGGAAGAGGATGGTGGGTGAGAGTGGAGGTGGGGAAGAGGAGGATGCGGGTGGGCTGAAGTGGAGGTGGGGAAGACAAGGATGTGGGTGGGAGGGAGTGGAGGTGGGGAAGAGGAGGGTGGGAGAGTGGAGGTGGGGGAGCAGATGGGATGGGAGGGAGTGGAGGTGGGGAAGAGAAGGATGGGAGTAGAGGGAGCGGAGGTGGGGAAGAGGAGGATGGGAGAGAGTGGAGGTGGCGAAGAGGAGGATGGGGTGGGAGAGAGTGGAGGTGGGGAAGAGGAGGATGGGGGTGGGAGGGAGTGGAGGTGGGGAAGAGGAGGATGGGGGTGGGAGGGAGTGGGGGTGAGGAAGAGGATGATGGGGGTGGGAGGGAGTGGAGGTGGGGAAGAGGAGGGTGGGGCTGGGTGAGAGTGATGTGTGGAGAGGGGTGAATGGGGCAGAAGGGGCGAGGGGAAAGGAGTGAAGGGAAGAGGACTGTGGGATAGCATAGATTTGGAAGCGGAGAGGGTGAAGATGAGGGGGCAAATGTTGGGTAAAAGGGGGAGATGCTTGTGAATGGAGAGAAGAAAGGGAGAGGTATGGGAAGGTGAAAGAGGGACATGGGAGTCAAGCAGAAAGACACAAACAGGAAAGGGAAGGTCATAAAATGATCAGATCGGCAGACAATGATGTGAAGTGGAGAGATAGAAACACATAGGCGGGCGAGAGGATAGAGGGGGGAAGAGGTGGGAGGGGAGGAGAGAGGGGGGGGAGAGAGGGGATGGGGCAGGGGGGAGAGGGAATAGAGGGGTTAGGGAATAGAGGGGGTGGAGAGGAGATACAGGGGGAAGGGGAGGGGAGTGACGGGAAAGGGGGGAGAGGGGAGTGATGGGGAGAGGGGGGTGAGGGGGGAGAGTGGAGTCATGGGAGTGAGGGGGAGAGTGGATGGGAGAGAGGGGGAGGAGGAGATGGGGAGGGGATAGTGAGGGGCGGGGGAAAGGGGAGGGCGGAGGAGATGGGGAGAAGGGAGGGAGAGGAGATGGGGAGAGGGGATGGGAGTGACAGTGAGTGAGGGGGAGAGGGCATGGGGAGAGAGGGGATGGGGAGAGGGGAGGGAGAGGGCAGAGAGGGGAGTGAGAGGGGCAGGGGAGAGGAGAGTGAGGGGAGAAGAGAGTGAGGGGGAGGGGGGAGTGGAGAGTGAGGGGGAGGGGAGGAGAGTGGGGGCGAGAGGGGGAAGGGGAGAGGGGGTGAGAGGGGGAAGGGGAGGGGGAGAGAAGGGGAAGGGGGAGAGAAGGGGAGGGTAGAGAAGGGAAGAGGGGATAAGGGTAAGGGAGAGAAGGGGGGAAGGGGAGAAAGGGAGAGAAGGGGTGAAGGGGAGGGGAGAGAGGGGGGAAGGGGAGGAGGGGAAGGGGAGAGAGTGGATGAAGGGGGAGGAGGGGAGAGGGGGGCGGAGAGAGGAGGGAGGGTCGGGAAAGGGGGAGTCCCACTGAGAAAGGGAGGGAGAGTCACTGGGGAGGAGAGGGGAGGAAGGGAAGAGTTACTGGGGATGGGAAAGAGGGCGGAGTCACTGAGGAAGGGGGAGAGCTGAGTCACTGGGGGGGGTCACTGGGGGAGGGGGAGACACTGGGGAATGGGGGGAAGGGGGAGTCACTGGGGAAGGGGAAGTGGAGTCACTGGGGAAGAGGGAGTCACTGGGGAAAGGGGTGAAGGGGGAGTCACTGGCAAAGAGGGGAGGGAGAGGGAGAGTCACTGGGAAAGGGGGGGGAAGGAAAGTCACTGGGGAAGGGGGAAGGTGAGTCACTGGGGGGAGGAAGAGTCACTGCGGAAGGGGGAAGGTGAGTCACTGGTGGAGGGGGAGGGAGAGTCACTGAGGAAGGGGGGGAGTAAATGGGGAAGGGGAGGGGGAGTCACTGGGGGAGGGGGAGGGAGAGTCACTGGGGAAGGGGGAAGAGGAGTCACTGGGGGGGGGGCGGGAGAGTCACTGGGGAAGGGGGGGAGTGTCACTGGGGCGGGGTGAGTCACTAGGGAAGTGGGAGGGGGAGTCACTGGGTAAGGGGGGGAGGGAGAGTCACTGGGGAAGTGGGAGGGGGAGTCACTGGGTAAGGGGGGGAGGGAGAGTCACTGGGGAAGTGGGAGGGGGAGTCACTGCGGAAGGGGGAAGAGGAGTCACTGGGGGGTGCGGGAGAGTCACTGGGGAAGGGAGGGGGGAGTCACTGGGTAAGGGGGGGGAGGGAGAGTCACTGGGGCGGGGGGAGTCACTAGGGAAGTGGGAGGGGGAGTCACTGGGTAAGGGGGGGGAGGGAGAGTCACTGGGGAAGTGGGAGGGGGAGTCACTGGGTAAAGGGGAGGGGGTGTCACTGGGGAAGGGGGGGGGAGGGAGAGTCATTGGGGGAGGGAGGGGGCCGAATCACTGGGGAAGTGAGGGAAGAATCACTGGGGGATGGAGGGGGGAGGGAGGGGTCACTGGAGGAGGGCGGGAGAGACACTGGGGATGGAGGGGGGAGGGAGGGGTCACTGGGGGAGGGTGGGAGAGTCACTTGGGGGGGGGGAGGGAGGGAGAGTCACTGGGGAAGGAGGGAGAGTCACTGGGGAAGGGAGGGGGGGCCGACACTGGGGAAGGGAGGGGGGGGGGGGGGGGAGAGTCATAGAGATGTACAGCACGAAAACAGACCCTTCCGTCCAATGCGTCCATGCCGACCAGATATCCCAACCAAATCTAGTCCCACCTGCAAGCACCTGGCCCATATCCCTCCAAACCCCTCCTATTCATATACCCACCCAAATGCCTATGAAATGTTGCAATTGTACCAGCCTCCACCACTTTGTCTGGCAGCTCATTCCATACCTGTACAATCCTCTGCACGAAAAAGTTGCCCCTTAGGTCCCTTTTATATCTTTCCCCTCTCACCCTAAACGTATGTCCTCTAGTTCTGGATTCCCCCACCCCAGGGAAAAGACTTTGCCTATTTATCCTATCCATGCCCCTCATAATTTTCTAAACCTCTATAAGGTCACCCCTCAGCCTCCGATGCTCCAGGGAAAAAAGACCCAGCCTGTTCAGCCTCTCCCCATAGCTCAAATCCTCCAACCCTGGCAGCATCGTTGTAAATCTTTTCTGAACCCTTTCAAGTTTCACAACATCTTTCCGATAGGAAGGAGACCAGAATTGCACGCAATATTCCAACAGTGGCCTAACCAATGTCCTGTACAGCTGCAACATGACCTCCCAACTCCTGTACTCAGTACTCTGACCAATGAAGGAAAGCATACCAAATGCCTTCTTCACTATCCTATCATTCTGCGACTCCACCTTCAAACCTGCACTCCAAGGTCTCTTTGTTCAGCAACACTCTCTAGGACCTTACCATGAAGCTTATAAGTCCTGCTAAGGTTTGCTTTCCCAAAATGCAGCACCTCACATTTATCTGAATTAAACTCCATCTGCCACTTCTCAGTCCAAAGGCCCATCTGGTCCAGATCCTGTTGTAATCTGAGGTAACCCTCTTCATTGTCCAATCCAATGAAGAGGGTTACTACACCTCCAATTTTGGTGTCATCTGCAAACTCGCTAACTGTACCTGTTATGCTCGCATCCAAATCATTTTTGTAAATGACAAAATGTAGAGGGCCCAGCACCGATCCTTGTGGCACTCCACTGGTCACAGGCCTCCCGTCTGAAAAACAACCCTCCTCCACCCTCTGTCTTCCACCTTTGAGCCAGTTCTGTATCCAAATGGCTAGTTCTCCCTGTATTCCATGAGATCTAACCTTGCTAATCAGTCTCCCATGGGGAGCCTTGTCGAACGCCTTACTGAAGTCCATATAGATCACATCTACACTGGGGGAGGGAGGGAGAGTCATGAGGGAGGGAGAGCGTCACTGGGGGACGGGGCGGGGGAGTCACTGGGGAAGGGAGGGAGAGCTGAGTCATGGGGGAAGGGAGGGAGGGTGAAGTCACTGGGGTCAGGAGGGAGGGGGAAGTCACTGGGGACGGGAAGGAGGGAGAGTCACTCGGGGAGGGGGAGTCACTGGGGACGGGAGCAGAAAGTCATTGGGAGAGAGGGGGAGTCATTGGGGGAGGGAGGGTGGGGGAGAGTCATGGAGGGAGAGGGAGGGAGAGTCTTTGGGGAGGGAGGGAGAGTCATTGAGGGAGAGGGAGGGAAAATCATTGGGTGAAGGAGGGAGAGTGGGAGGGAGAGGCATTGAGGGAGAGGGAGGGAAAGTCATTGAGTGAGGGAGGGAGAGCCATTGGTGGACGGAGAGTCAGTGAGGGAGGGAGACGCACTCTGGAGTTGAGATCAAAAAGGGGAGAGTCAGTTCGGAGAGAGGGCAGAGTACGAATCAGAGAGAGTTGGTCGGTCTGCCAAGGTAGTTAGTTTCTGCTGGAGAGCCAGTTTCTAGATGTTTCTTTCTCTTCATGCCAGTGTGATCGGACCCTGCCAGCACATGGTGAATGTGACTGGTAAATGATCCGGCGCTGGAGAAGCTGTGCCCTCTGCAAAGGGCACTTGCGGACATTTGCAAAGCAGAGCCGGCCAGGCTTGTCGGAGTCTGTGTGGGGCAGCGAATTGGAAATGTCAGATATATAATGATGGGTTCAAATTGGGTCGGCTGAAATATCCCCAACACTGTGCGCGTGTTTTTTTTTAATGCTGTAGGCATTGCTGATCTCTGTTGTCTCTCTCTCTCTCTCTCCCCTCACAGTGAGCACAAATAGTTGAGTCTGAAGCTGACGCTGTTCCCCTTTCTCGCCAGTGAAAGCGCCCGAGCAAACCGAGTCCGACACCCAAGGTGAAGGCGGAGAACAAAAAAAAATACAAGATCTTCGAAAAACCGCAAAATGGAATCACATCTTGCTCACAGTCTCAGCAGCCCAACCAGTCCATGCAATGACATGCTGAAAAATATTAGTAGTTTGGAGGCAATACAGTTGTGTGACAGAGAAGGTAAGCAGGAGGAAATATGCGAATGCATGGATAGCGAGCCACGGGTGGCTCATGCTCATTGTCAAGTACACGGCAGTTAAAATCGCTGCCTCGTTTACCAGTTGTTCAGTTTGATGCTCAGTTCTGTCGTTAAATGTCAGCGAGCTTTTAATCTTATTCAGTGCAGTTGATGAGCATTTTTTTCCTGTAGGTATTCCGTTTGTTTGACGGCTTTTTTACAACGTCCAATTAATCACACCGCGCTTCAGTGTTTGTAAGGTAATGTTTAACAGCGAAGATCTATAATGATTTGTTCAGTGGAGTGAAACAGTTCTCGAAATGTGAAGGAAATTTTAATGTCTTTGGACATTCAGCACCATGGACAAGATAGGAAAGGGTCGCTGCGCTATACTCACTGCGGTGGGCAACCCAACAAAATAGATGCACAGTACTTGACTGCTATGGGTACAATGGTCGATTCAAACTGGACATACAATTAAACTTCCCTTTTGTGGAAATACCTTGGTTCCTGTAGTAAAGCACACATTTATGCAGGAGGGATTTGCTTGCGATTAATGCTTAATTGGTTGCAGTCTTTTTAATTTTTAAAAAATAATACAACCCAAATGTCTGATGCACAAGTTTTCCATCTCATAGCCATGGTGATTTAATAGAATGTGCAAGTGTTTTAGTTATCATGAAAAAATATCAGTTATCATTTCAGTACAAATCAATCTTTTAAAAATCTAAAGGTCACTTAAGGGTGCAAAAATTTCCCTTGCATCTATTAATTCAAGTAACAATGTTTAGTGTTTTTATTAATTGCCACTAATTAGCCAGCTGGGTTTTTTGAATACAGAACTTGTCAATTGCCCAAATGTATAAAAAATTACACAATAATAAAACATTTATTTGGTCTAGGTATAGTTTGACAATCCACATTCCAGTTTGGAGGCTGACAAAATTCAATCTAAAGTATTGTAACTTTAAATCAAAACAATGCATCAGAAAGTATGTGGATAAGTCACCAGGGAGCACCTTACTGAAAGCCATAGGCCATTTTAACTGAGCAGTATGTTCTGCCGCAGAGCAATAAAATTTTTGTTACTTATCAGTTCAAAACGAGAACCTTGGATCCATTTAGAATAGTTAACGCAAGGGCTTTGTATTATTTTCTCAGACTGCAATGTTTCATGCACCTTATGTAAGAGACACTGAAGTGTCGGTTTATTTGAAGTAAAAGTGCTTTTGTTTTGAACACAATGAAACTTTCACCTTTTCTGAGAAATCCTATTCAGTGTGGGTCATAGTGAGTCAAGTTGCAAGAGTGTGTAGTTTCTCATTTTTCAATATAGTTAATGAAATTCTTCATAAAAATTGACAAGTAGAACAGCAATGGAAGATGAATAGAAATGGAAAGTGAGACGCACTGTCCTAGTGGAATAGTACGGATCCATGTGCTCCCAGTAATGACTCCCACTATGATGTTCTCAGATATTTCACATGTAAGATGTGCAGAGTTTATACTTAATGGATTTTATTTATCAGAGAAGTTGTAATTTTGGTGAAATATGAGCAAATAAAAAGTATTGTGTCTAGTTTCAATGTATAACTACTAAGTTTATTATATATAATACTAGCTTTAGATTTCACAACAATTTATGTAACTATCGCCTTTTAATATCTTGTAGTTTTCAGATTTGTGTTTTAAATCTGAATTTCCAAGAATTCACTGAATATTTAAATAGATAAACACCTTGAAAAAGGTATAAGATGGTAGCAGTGTACTCAGAGAACATGCAGTAAGTTGAAGTGCTAAGGCTAGTAAGAATTCTTTAGTATGTTGTAGCAGACATGCTGTGAGGAGGAGGTGTTATAATAGCAGAGAGGGAGTGTTTTGGCAAAGTAGAAAGCAGTGAGGGAGCTGTTAAATCAAGATGAAAGTCACATTGAAACTAGAGAGTGGACTGGTTGCAGGTGCTAATTTCCAGAAGGATAGTTAGTTGGTGCAATCTGGAAATAGAGCTGGACAAGAGTCAGCCAGAATAGGGGAGCTCGTATAGATATGTGAAATTGAGTTAATCTGTTGTGTTCTCCAAAATTGAAAATCCATATTAAATTCTGAAAAGTGAAGCAATATATTAAAAATAAAGTGTAATGATATCAAATACAAAATGTAAAATGAACCCTAAAATCTTTTCATCGATGTAATTAACTAATTACACAAATCACGCATATATAATATTCACATTTTAATACACTAAAACATATAAATTGCAATTAATATTTCTATACTGTAGCAAGATCAGATCACTAATACCAAGTGTCAGCTAATTGTAGGGAACCATAGCTGACAGTGTTAATACTGTCAAAGGCTTAGCGGTAGGGACTGGATGAAAATGAGAAACAGGACTATTCATCACGTAGCAGCATCCATTTGCACCGTACAAATGCCAGGCTATGACCATCACCAATAAGAGACAACCTAACTGCCTCTTTACATTCAGTGGTGTCACTGTCACTGAATCCCCCACTATCAATATCCTATGGATTATCATTGACCAGCAACTCAACTGGACTTGTCATATGAACATTGGCTACAAGAATAGATCAGAGGAGAGGAATAATGTGGTGAGTAACTCACCTAATTCTCCAAAGATATATACAAGGCACATGTCAGGCGTATGATGGAATACTCACACTTGCCTGGATGGGTGCAGCTCCAACAACACTCGAGGCCTGCCACCATCCAGGACAAAAGCAGCCCACTTGATTGGCACTACATTCACAAGCATTCACACCCTCCACCACTGATGCTCAGTGGTCGCAGTGTGTATTAACTACTAGATGCTCTGCAGGAATTCACCAAAGATCCTCAAGTAGCACCATGACCACTTCTATCTAGAAGGACAAGGGCAGTAGATACATGGGAACGCCATCTCCCTTCCAAATTCCCCTCCAAGCCACTCACCATACTGACTTGAAAATATGTTGCCATTCCTTCAATGTCACTAGGTGAAAGTTATGGAACTCTCTCCGTAATGGCTTTGCGCGCCAACCCACAGCAGGTGGACTGCAACAGTTCCAGAGGGCAGCTCACCACCTTCTCAAGGGCAACTAGGGACAGGCAATAAATGCTGGCCAGCCAATGACACCCTTATCCCATAAATGAATAAAAAATAATTAACTTTCAAGATTTTGAGCTGAGTTTGGTTCACACCTGAAGGCATGAAATTGATATAACATTGAAAATCAAACATACTTGGTAGTTCAAGTTGTACTGGAGGCTTAAAGTAAAGGTTAAAGGGGTGGAAAAAGAAATCAGCAGTCACAAGTATAATTTTCTTATAACTCATTTAGAGTTAATCTCAAATCTGAATTAAATTAAGCAAACTTTCACACTTTTTTTTGTAACTTGGGGAACTGAAGATGAATGTTCTGTACCTGAAATTTGACATATTTTTCTGTTGTAATCAACACCTTTTGAGACACAGAATTTAAATGAAATAATACTTCAGGAGTGTCATTTGGTATAAATGTCTTTTCCATGTAAAATATTTCATAAAAATGGATTCTTCATTCTTGGTATCTACTGTTTACCATATGTAGACTGAGTAGGAACTATCCTAGACAAAGTGAATAATTTGCAAGTTGACAACTGGTTTTAAGATCATTTGACCATCTAATCTTTTCTGGTCCGTCAGATTCGAAGAGCACGCTCTAGTCTTCAGGCTTTTGATTGTTTCTCAACGTGAACATTCTTTCCTGTATGTTTATTGATGTTCTATGGTTTTGTTGATGTTTCTAAAAGAGAATTTCACCATTAAAATTTCATTATCTTTGTCTTCAAACCCTCATTGAAGTCACCTTTCATGATGTATGGCCAGAAAAATAAGCTTCATCAGAGAATATAAATGTGATGTGATGAGTTGTTTTGTTCTGTGAGCCATGTAAATTTCACTAATTGTTTTAAAATTGTGATACCCTCTAAGCACTTCCTTGTGACAATAGTAATGGGTCCTGCAGATGGTGTGTCTGGAACAAAATTGCAGTAGCTGCTGGCACCAAGTTAGTTAATTTATTTTGGAATGAATGAATAATAATAGGTACTTTAAATGCTGATTTAATTAAACCATATTGAATGAGGCTGTACTTTCCAGGTGTTTATTGTAAACATCACTGGGAGAATAATGTCATGACTCTTTAATGAATAATATTCATTACAGTAAAAAATACATGTACCTTCAAAATGTCACCTTTTACTGCTAAGAACACACACAGAATTTTAATACTGGTTTGTAATCTTTGACTCTGTACTTAGCCTTTTTGATGAAATCTATTAGGATAAGAAGGGATTTTTTTGAGAAATGTTTCGCTCACTTTACATCAGATCTTGATAACAGTTTGACACAACCCTCAGCTTCTGGTTGGAGATCAGTTGCTGCAGTTTGGACTGCAGCCACTTAGAACTCTGTTAGCATTGCTTGGCTCCTGCATGGCTGGAAACTACATTTTTTTTTGTTCAGGAGCAAACTTTGTAGATGTCTGAATAGTTGTACGTGGAGAGCTATCTTTCAGCAGGTATTTTACTGAAATATTAAGGTTGATAGAATTCTCTCTAAATATTTCAATTAAAATAAGTGTAGGATACATAGGATTGATTTTAAAGTGGCTTTACACAGTGGTCAATGTGATGACCAGGCCCAATTCATCACAGAAGAGGTGCCTTGTCAGTCATTGGACTGTGACAAAGGCCTTCCCCAACTAAGTTCAAGGATGAAAGAGCTGATACAGGATTCATAAAATCATAGAATCCCTGCAGAGCAGAAAGAGGCCATTTCGGGCCATTGGGTCTGCACCAACCCTCCAAAAGAGCATTCCACCCAGGTCATCCCTCCTATATAGTGTTTTTACCATGGCTAACCTACTTAACCAGCACATCGCTGGACAGTATGAAGTAATTTAGCATGGCCTGCACATCTTTGGATTGTGGGAGGAAACTGGAGCACCTTGGGGGAAACCCACGTAGACACAGAGAATGTGCAAACTCCACACAGTCAGTCAGCCAAAGGTGGAATTGAACCCAAGTCCCAATGCTGTCAGATAGCAGTGCTAACCCAATCACTGAGCCACCATGCTACCCCAGTCTCTACTGGGAATTACAATTACCTTTCTAATGAACCAATTTCTATCCATTGTTCCCAAAACTGCTGATGTTTAGTGGTGATTCAAGGATTAGATGAGGTCCACATGCCCTTCCTGAGTCTAAGGCCACCCAACACCCCTTCCTGCCTTCAGTCGTCATTTGTTTGAGGGGTCCAAATGATCCTGAATCTGAGGTGGGTGCAGCACTTAAAGCATGAGGCCTGCATCTCTTGATGCGCAGGGCTTCTGCTGCCATGGATCTCATGGTGAGAGCCCAACATGGCTACATGAGAGCTTGAAGCTCATTTGATCCTATCAGGAATTTTGCATGGAAAGATGGGGGTTCCCTAGCAGGTGTTTGATTGATGGGCAAGATCCTTGTCAGCTAGATATCGCAAGCTAAGTTTCATACAACAGTAGCTTTTCATTCCAAATGTTGTCACGCAAACACAATGTCCTGTGCTTCAAAGTCATTCCTAAGCTTTGACTTGGAATCCACACAGTCAGATTAAACACAGTTTGAATACAAACTGCTCTGATCCAATGCTAAATTTGCAGTATCCATGCACGTCCAGAGAAAGAGCTGATTGGGTCTGCACCACCCTCCAAAGAGCATTCCACCCAGGTCATCCCTCATGTATGGTGTTTTTACCATGTTTTTTCCAGAGAAAAGTGATTTCACATGTCAAGAAAGAAAAAGCTGTTTGGTGAACTGAGTTTAATTATGTTTAACCAAATTATTATCTTTGCTTCTTGTGAGAAAATGTGATTGTACATTTCTAGCCTATACAAAATACCTTCTGGCTTCGACTGTGGTGGGAAAATGTTCACTTCACGGTAATTTTCCGTGAACAGTTTTCCACACACAGGGATCCATTGGACTCTGGGAATGCTAAACAGTCATTTTACAAATGATTAAATTTGTTTATGCACAGCTGTGTACATGAGAGCAGGTGCTAGTGGAGAAAAAGCTTGAAGTGTAACAAAGAAATGCTTGTGGAAAGAAAGACTTCTATAAAAATGTTGATGAATGCCTGGAATAGTTGGTTAAACAGACTAGTCGAGACAATTATTTGTGATTTTTAAAATGAAGTTACATCTAAGGTTTGGGGGGCGTGGGGGAAGGGGGCAGTGGCAGGGAGTTGACTATACTTATACCAATAAGATGGCATGTGATTGAGGTTTTCTCTTTTTTTTCCCTTTCTGATTTGTTTGGTGGCCAGGCTGAATCTAGATTCCAGTTCTCAAACAAAACTGCCCAGTGAATTTGAATATAATGCCTATGTTATACAGCACCCAATTTTAAGCTCATTGACTTTAATAGAGAATAAAATAGGCTGGCATATAAAATGAGTATCAGTCCAAAATTCTTCCCTTTTCCAGCTGTATGGGTTCTGTTACTGTTAGACCTGAGAGATTAGGAAAGCTGTTAAGATCCTCTATGCTTTGGTTGTGTCTGCGTGAGATTGATTTATCATGTTTGTTTTCTGTTTTGAGTCATTTGGCTTTATAAACCTAATTTTAATCATCCAATATAGCCTTAGCTACTGAAGACTTATCAACTTTTAAAGACATCCAGCTGTTCCAATATGTCTTTATCAATGTTTAACACATTTACCACTTTCACCTTCACTATGACTTTAGCAACATCTTCTTCGTTGATAAAGAGAGATGTAATTTCCTCATTTAGTACCTCAGCCATGTCTTCTCCCCCTCCCCCATCCCGCCAATATTTTCATCCCCAGTTCGCCCTAAACCTCCTCTTGTTACTTGCTTTATTTTACCTGTCAGTTTCTTTTCACATTCTATCCTTCCTTAACTCCTGCTCTGAACCCTTTTAATTATTTGGAATACATCCGAGGGAAGATTGCTCTGCTACCTTGAGTGGCATGGGCAATGGAGAGAAAGTACAATGAGAAGAAAAACAGTCAGATTTCCAAGTCTAGATCATTTTTCTGATTTTCACCTTGAGTTCGTAGCAAGTTCTGAATGGTGATCACATTTTTAGGCATTTGCATTTCATGTTTCGGAAATCTCACCTGTTTTCTATGCAACTGCTGATTTGCCCCTTCTTCCCCAAGAAATTAGGCAGAGTCAGTGTTCAACATGAAAGTCAGCTTGGCAGCAGCTTACCAATTGCTTTTTGGTGCCTTCAACCAGCTTCATTGGAGTTCGTCAGCACCATTTCCCTTCTTGTTTCAAGGACTCTGTTGTTTTCCATGCTTCTTCCACATAATTCTTTATTTCCAAACCACCAGCATTATAATATCATGGCTGCTTTGATACCAACTCTTCAGATCACTTCAGCCTTTCAGGACTTCACTTTGGAGTTCAGGGACACTTATGCCTTGCATGCTTCTTCCACGTTACTTTTGTGTGTGGGGACACATATGCATCTACATAGCAAATATCCTATGGGTCATAACTTATTTTCTTAGTGCTCTCCACTTTGTGCTCTTTGGCAGCTGCCAAGCTTTCTAGCTTTCATTGCAATCCTAACTTACAGGTTATCATCTTCTGTACAGAGGGAAAGGCTGGCAGCTTGTCACCATTCAGAGCACTGAACAATCAAGGAGGCACACCGTGCTATGTCAGTGTCACACCTGCAGCATATACGACAAAGACAATGAATATGCTTCAACCAAAATGGCCATTGGAGCACTGCTGCTTTGTCAGGTGAAGAATCATGCCTCTACTTATTGTAATGCCACCCATTTGCCTTTAAATTGGATATCATTAAATTATTACTTTTTTTTCTACAACAATTAATATTAAAAGTTAACGCCTCAAACAATCACAAGCAATATACTCTTTGCAGAGGGAAAAAAAAAGTCAAAACAACAGCAGTTTTAAAAGGGAGAAGAACAGACAAAGGAAGCACATGGTGAGGACAGTGCAGGAGAGAGAGAGAGAGAACCTGCACAGTTACTGCCTTTGCTGTTTTGAATTCATGTATCGCTGGACATCGGAGTGCGTCTGGAAAAATTAACAAATAGTGAAATTCACAACTAATCTTGGAGGAACCTGCTTGGACGAAGTTCACAGCACAGAATCAGATAAGTTAATCGTTGATTTAAGTGTGTCCAACAGAAAGGCTGCTGTAGTGAGTAGAGTGGGTTCTTTTTGAAAATATGTTTTTGGAGATATGTCTCTTGATTAAACTTAAAATATAAGCCATAACTACTAATTTAACCTGGGGCAGTGTTTTGTCGAGGAATAAGACAATGTTATTTTCTGGGTCTGTAGATTGTGAAGGAACAAAAATGGCCTTTAATGGAGTGATATGTACTTCTTGTCAGATGTGGGCGTTTAAAGAGAGTTTAAGGTTTACTGCCATAAATGCTGTTGGATGCAAATCTTATCAGATCGAATGGATCGGTTGGAGAGACAGTTAGAAGTAATGAGGAATTTGCAACAGCAACAGTATGTGATGGATGGCAGTTATAGGAAGGGGGGAAAGTCGCAGATACAGTCACATAGATGGGTTAACTCCAGGAAAGGGAAGAGAGGTAGGCAGCTAGTGCAGGAGTCTTTTGAGGATATACCCATTTCAAACAGGTATGCTATTTTGGAAAATGTAGGGGGTGATGGATTCTCAGGGGAACGTAGCACGAACAGCCAAGTTTCTGGTATTGAGACTGGCTCTAATGCAATGAGGGGTATATCGGCTTCCAAGGGATCAATTGTGTTAGGGGATTCTCTAGTCCGAAGTACAGACAGATGTTTCTGTGGCCAGCAGCGAAAAATCAGAATGGTGTGTTGCTTCCCTGGTGCCAGGATCAAGGATGTCTCAGAGAGGGTGCAGAATGTTCTCACAGGGGAGAGGGGCCAGCAAGAGGTCATTGTCCACATTGGAACAAATGACATAGGAAGGGAAAAGGATGAGATTCTGAAAGGAGATTACAGGGAGTTAGGCAGAAATTTAAAAAGGAGGTCCTCGAGAGTAGTAACATCTGGATTACTCCCAGTGTTATGAGTAGTGAGGGCAGGAATAGGAGGATAGAGCAGATGAATGCATGGCTAAGGAGCTGGTGTATGGAAGAAGGATTCACATTTTTGGATCATTGGAATCTCTTTAGGGGTAGAAGTGACCTGTACAAGAAGGATGGATTGCATGTAAATTGGAAGGGGACTAATATACTGGCAGGGAAATTTGCTAGAGCTGCATGGGAGGATTTAAACTAGTAAGGTGGGGTGTTGGGACCAAGGGAGATAGTGAGGAAAGAGATCAATCTGAGACTGGTACAGTTGAGAACAGAAGCAAGTCAAACAGTCAAGACATACGGGGACAAGGTAGGACTAATAAATTAAACTGCATTTATTTCAATGCAAGGGGCCTAACAGGGAAGGCAAATGAACTCAGGGCATGGCTAGGAATATGGGACTGGGATATCATAGCAATTACAGAAACATAGCTCAGGAATGGGCAGGACTGGCAGCTTAATGTTCCAGGATACAAATGCTACGGGAAGGATAGAAAGGGAGGCAAGAGAGGAGGGGGAGTGGCATTTTTGATAAGGGATAGTATTACAGCTGTGCTGAGGGAGGATACATCCAGGGAAGTTATTTGGGTGGAACTGAGAAATAAGAAAGGGATGATCATCTTATTGGGATTGTATTATAGACCCCCTCATAGTCAGAGGGAAATTGAGAAACAAACTTGTAAGGAGATCTCAGCTATCTGTAAGAATAATAGGGTAGTTATGGTAGGGGATTTTAACTTTGCAAACATTGACTGAGACTGCAATAGTGTTAAAGGTTTAGAGGGAGAGGAATTTGTTAAGTGCGTACAAGACAATTTTCTGATTCAGTATGTGGATGTACCTACTCGAGAAGGTGCAAAACCTAACCTACTCTTGGGAAATAAGGCAGGGAGGTGACCGAGGTGTCACTGGGGGAGCACTTTGGGGCCAGCGACCATAATTCTATTATATTTAAAATAGTGATGGAAAAGGGTAAGCCAGATCTAAAAGTTGAACTTCTAAATTGGAGAAAGGCCAATTTTGACGGTATTAGGCAAGAACTTTCGAAAGCTGATTGAGGGCAGATGTTCGCAGGTAAAGGGCCAGCTGGAAAATGGGAAGCTTTCAGAAATGAGATAACGAGAATCTAGAGAAAGTATATTCCTGTCAGAGTCAAAGGGAAGGATGGTAGGTATAGGGAATGCTGGATGACTAAAGAAATTGAGGGTTTGGTTAAGAAAAAAAAAGGAAGCACATGACAGGTACAGACAGGATAGATTGAGTGAATCCTTAGAAGAGTACAAAGTAAGTAGGAATATACTTAAGAGGGAAATCAGGAGGGCAAAAAGGGACATGAGATAGCTTTGGCAGATAGAATTAAGGAGAATCCAAAGGGTTTTTACAGATACATTAAGGACAAAAGGGTAACTCGGGAGAGAATAGGACCCCTCAAAGATCAGCTAGGTGGCCTTTGTGAGGAGCCACAGAAAATCGGGGCGATACTAAATGAGTATTTTGCATCAGTATTTACTGTGGAAAAAGGTATGGAAGATATAGACTGTAGGGAAATAGATGGTGACATCTTGCAAAATGTCCAGATTACAGAGGAGGAGTTGCTGGATGTCTTGAAACGGGTAAAGGTGGATAAATCCTCAGGACCTGATCAGGTGTACCCGAGAACTCTGTGGGAAGCTAGAGAAGCGATTGCTGGGCCTCTTGCTGAGATATTTGTATCATTGATAGACACAGGTGAGGTGCCAGAAGACTGGAGGTTGGCAAATGTGGTGCCACTGTTTAAGAAGGGTGGAAAGGATAAGCTAGGGAACTATAGACCAATGAGCCTGACCTCGGTGGTGGGCAAGTTGTTGGAGGGAATCCTGAGGGACAGGATGTACACGTATTTGGAAAGGCAAGGACTGATTATGGATAGTTAACATGGCTTTGTGCGTGGGAAATCATGTCTCACAAACTTGATTGAGTTTTTTGAAGAAGTAACAAACAGGATTGATGAGGGCTGAGCGGTAGATGTGATCTATGTGGACTTCAGTAAGGCGTTTGACAAAGTTCCCCATGGGAGACTGATTAGCAAGGTTAGAACTCATGGAATACAGGGAGAACTAGCCATTTGGATACAGAACTGGCTCAAAGGTAGAAGACAGAGGATGGTGGTGGAGGGTTGTTTTTCAGACTGGAGGCCTGTGACCAGTGGAGTGCTACAAGGATTGGTCCTCTACTTTTTGTCATTTTCATGAATAATTTGGATGTGAGCATAAGAGATACAGTTAGTAAGTTTGCAGATGACACCAAAATTGGAGGTGTAGTGGACAGTGAAGAGGGTTACCTCAGATTACAACAGGATCTTGACCAGATGGGCCAATGGGCTGAGAAGTGGCAGATGGAGTTTAATTCAGATAAATGCAAGGTGCTGCATTTTGGGAAAGGAAATCTTAGTAGGACTTACAAACTTAATGGTAAGGTCCTAGAGAGTGTTGCTGAACAAAGAGACCTTGGAGTGCAGGTTCATAGCTCTTTGAAAGTGGAGTTGCAGGTAGATAGGATAGTGAAGAAGGTGTTTGGTATGCTTTCCTTCATTGGTCAGAGTATTGAGTCCAGGAGTTGGGAGGCCATGTTGCAGCTGTACAGGACTTTGGTTAGGCCACTGTTGGAATATTGCTTGCAATTCTGGTCTCCTTCCTATCGGAAAGATGTTGTGAAATTTGAAAAGGTTCAGAAAAGATTTACAAGAATGTTGCCAAGGTTGGAGGATTTGAGCTACAGGGAGAGGCTGAACAGGCTGGGGCTGTTTTCCCTGGAGCATCGGAGGCGGATGGGTGTCATTATAGAGGTTCACAAAATTATGACGGGCATGGATAGGATAAATAGGAAATGTCCTTTCCCAGGGGTGGGGTAGTCCAGAACTAGAGGGCAGAGGTGTAGGGCGAGAGGGGAAAAATATAAAAGAGATCTAAGGAGCAACGTTTTCATGCAGAGGGATGGTACGTGTATGGAATGAGCTGCCAGAGGAAGTGGTGGAGGCTGGTATAATTGAAACATTTAAAAGTCATTTGGATGGGTGTATGAATAGGAAGGGTATGGAGGTCTATGGGTCGGGTGCTGGCAGGTGGGACTAGGTTGGTTTGGGATATCTGGTCGACATGGACGGGTTAGCCTCCTTTCATCTATCTCTCCACCCTGCAGGCACTCTGCCTCTATTCCTGATGAAGGGCTTTTGCTCGAAACATCGATTTTCCTGCTCCTCGGATGCTGCCTGAACTGCTGTGCTTTTCCAGCACTACTCTAATCTAGAATCTGGTTTCCAGCATCTGCAGTCCTTGTTTTTACCAGGTTGGACCGAAGGGTTTGTTTCCATGCTGTATGTCTCTATGACTCTATCAGTTGGCCCCTTATCATGTCTAATATGCAAAGCAATGCAGATGCAAAATTAAAAATCGTATCTAAGTTTGCCATATCTGTATCACTTTTTATACCTGATATGGAGTCTGTTATGTTGGTACACTGAACTTTAAGTATGCAAGGACATGGTCTGTAATGTTCAAGAATGACTTTTTTTTGGAAGGAGTGCTAGTGTGGTGAATAATTTCCTTAAAATTACTCCTCCAGTATAGTGTTATTCAATTGATCTGCAGCATACAGCTGGTTACATAGCTCAGAACTTCATGTTCATGATATTGGCCTCCTTGTAAAGCTTCCTGACAGTGTGTCAGGACATAATATGTCACTTCAAAGTGATGTGACATGAATACTGTATCTGATATTCTGTTTAGTTCCCAACACTGTCCACAAATTATTGGCTCACCCTTCAGAATTGGAGCCTGTGCTTGGAGGATCGCTTGTGGCCTTGTTAGAAATCATGGACAGTGGCATTGGAGAAGATATCAATTCGAAAGTAGAGTTAACATTTTAGGTCTAGTGATGCTTCTTCAGAACTGATTGCAGTGAGGAAAATGCTGAAGGTGGGGCGGCTGGAGGGGGTAAGAGTAAATGATAATTGGTGATGGAGCCAAGAGAGCGAGAAGTGTCACTGGGAACAGCAACTTTTTGGGGTTGTCTCACAGCTCATGAAGGAGAAGTAGTAGATGAAGATCACTGAAGGAGGAAAAATAAATCATCCAGACACTGAACCTATGATCTAGTCATTATCTGCAAGTTGAGCATGTGAGGCCAGATAGAACCTCATTGAAACTTCCAAGATGAATAAGTTTGATTTGGGCTTCTTTTTATTGTGTTATTTTCTTATTGGACAAACAGTCCACTGTACAGTTGGACCTGGTATTTCTGTACTGCTTAAACTTTTCTGATGAATAAGTATTCACTTATAGGTTCACAATTTGCATGTACGGTATCTTTGACTGATCCCACCTTAAAGTATCTGCCCATTTCAGATCTGCTATTTGGGAAAAAGCAACAGCATGGATAATCTATGTAGACAGGCCTTCCCACAGTCTCCGCAAAATTCTTTTAGCTTCAATATTGACAACACCAAAGTGCAATGGCTTTGTGGTTGGCAAAAATGTAATAGTTCCAGGATCTGTGACATCTAAGGCCATCTGTAGTTATGGAGACAGTTGCATGTAAGAGATGAGTAATGCTTGGTCATTGCAACTTCTTTTGATCTTGGGATGTCTGAAGCAGCAGCTGATCTCTCCAACAGGCGTGATTTGACTTGATCCAATTGGTTATTTGCAGTGCAATGTCACCTGTGCCTTCCATGTGTCCTCATTAGGGTTCTTTTCTCCTTCTCCCTTCTGTGTCTAAGTACGATACTGGCCTCCACAATCAAAAAACAAAGAAATGACGATGTTGGAAATCAGAAATAAAACAGAAATTGTGGGAAAAACTCAGCAGTTCTGGTAGCATCTGTCAAAAGAAAGTGGAGTTAACATTTTGGTGATTCTTCTTCAAGAATGATTAATTGTAATGAGGAAAAGGTTGGCATTTATGCTGAATATGGAGTGAGGGAAGGAGGAGGAGTAAACGATAGGTGGTGATGGAGCTGAGAGAGAGAGAGAGAGAGAGAGAGAGAGAGAGTGTGAGAGTGAGAGAACAACAGCTGGGCAGACAAAGGAATGGGTAAAAGTCATCCTGGGGAATCAATAGCTGCTAACGGGGATCATCAGTAGCTGACAATGTTGTTTGTGGTATCAGCACACTGAGACTGGGTGTGTACAGGATATATACCAACCTTTTCCTGGTTACAATCACATCTGAAGAAGGATCACTGGACATGAAATGTTAACTCTGCTTTCTCTCCACAGATCCTGCTAAACCTACTGACTTATACAGCTGGACTGGAGAAAGCCTGCTCTGTAGTTGGCCCTGTTGGCCTATTGGCCCTTGGGTCTTCTGGGCTACAGGGTGGAAATCTGCTGAGGTGGGAGTCACTGTATCCTCACGTGTGCTCTAGCCAGGTCCAGCTGAGGTGAAGTGCTTAATGTCTGCCATCCCAGCAGCAGTGTTTGCCATCTCCGCTGGTTCCTTCCATTTGCTTTGTACCATTTCTCTCATAATTGTAATTTCACTAAATCTCTGTTTCCCTTCCACATCCTGATTTACAGGTATTACTGGATTTCTTTTATATCCTTTAGAGTGAAGACAGTAGCAAACTATTTGTCAATTTCATCTGCTGTTTCCTTATTATTTACTATTATCTCCTCATTGTCATTCTCCAGAAGATAAACACGCACTTTACTTTCTTTTGCTTTTTAAATACAATTTCCATAGGTTAACCAATTTTTGATTTATGATTGCCATATGTATTATTTTTTGATTACTGTGGTTATCTGTTTGACTAAATTATTACTAATTTTATGTAGTTCCATGTATTTCTAACTTCCCTTTATGTTGATTGTCCAATCCATTTTAGGCTTTTGGTTTCTGTTTTTATTCTCTTACAGTTGCTATAATTTGTCAGATTTCTTTTGCATTGCCTCCTTGGGATTAGCATGTGCACTTTTCTCAAAATCTCAGTATCATTCTAATCATTGTTGAAACCCTGCCTTTGCCATGTGTCTTGAACTCCTGTTTCTTCAGTTATCCCTTGCTAGTCTGCAGTTTGATCTGCAACTTTTTCAATCAATCAATTAATCTGATCTGGATCTAGTCTGCATCTTTTGGTCAATTGAGGTTTTCTAATTTTCAGTTAGAAAATCTTTAATTTTTTTGATTCTTCCTGTAGCCATTTGCCAAGTGAACACAACTAGGCCATGGTTATTGTTCAAGTTTTATTCCCTTTAATTGTTTCTAAATGAACTTCCAGCTCATCACTGTCCCCATGACTTGTCCTACCTACCTATCTTCTTTTCCACCTATCCACTCCACCCTTCTCCCTAACCTATCACCTTCATCCCCTTCCCCACTCACCTATTGTACTCTATGCTACTTTCTCCCCATCCCCACCCTCCTCTCATTTATCTCTCCACCCTTCAGGCACTCTGCCTGTATTCCTGATGAAGGGCTTTTGCCCGAAACGTCAATTTTACTACTCCTCGGATGCTGCCTGAACTGCTGCACTTTTCTAGCACCTCTAATCCAGAATCTGGTTTCCAGCATCTGTAGTCATTGTTTTTACCAAGTTGATTTTAACCCTACTGCAAATCCTCTTGCAAGGATGCCTGCCTTGAAGAAGTTTTCCTCCTCTCTCTACAAGAATCTCAGGGAGTCCCTCTCCCACTGCAACTCCCAGGTCATTTCCTCTGCCCTGAAGCTCTTCAACCATGTCCTGAAACAGACTCGCTACCACAGCCACATTTGCTTCCTCAGTGCCTGCCTCCGTAACCACGTCATCCCACACGAACTCCAGACCACCTTTAAACCTGTAGAGTTCGGAACCAAACAGGACAAACAGTACAGACTACGGATTCAAAAACACCAGCAATGGTTCTCCTTCAAGATCCTCCACTCCTTGCTCGCAGCAATGTGCCAGCACCTAATCTCTCTATAGTCAGCCCTCCCTCAGCTGAGGGCCACACTCTATCAGAACTGCAAAGGACCCTTTCTGTACTACATCCTCATGAGAATTCATACTCTCAACAAACAGTATTTCAACTCCATCTCAAACATCAAAAACTGTAAGTACAACAAACTTTTATCTACCTACCTCCATAACCAGTGCTCCTCAAACATTCCAGTAGATTCCCCCGGCCTCTGGAACTGCTCGGACACCATTAGCCATACAGTCACCATCAGCCACCATCCCCACGCTGATTGATGACGTCACTTCCGCCCCCATCACGGCCGCTTCCACAGCCACTTCCGCCCCTCAATTCTTCATGCACCACACGTGACATTACTTCCGCCCCTCACATCATCGCTGATGTCACACACTCAGTGACTTCCACCCCCCCCACTGCCGTGTTTGCCACCACATCCCCCCCCCACCCACGCCACTCACCTGCATTATGCCGACACGCCCCGCACAGATCCCACTGTCACCATCCCCGCCCCCCAGAACCTTGAGGGGAACACCACCTCTGCTCATGACTCCATCCCCATTCCCCCACCACCACACCCACTCCAGTTACCAGCTCCGCTCCTACTCCCAGCTCCACACCCACACCAGATCCCAGCTCCCAACCCTGCCGAGTTTTCACCATCCCTCCAGACCTCTCCCTCACTGAGGCCAAACGATCAGTCCTCAGCAAATGACTCACCTTCATCCCCCTCCGCCCACACATCAATGAATTTAATACATGCTGTGACATCGAATACTTCTTCCTCCGCCTCCGAGCTTACTTTCACAATCAGGAGTCCCGCCCACCTTCCGAGGACCCCTTCGCCCACCTCCAACACACTGCATCCACCTGGACACCCCGCGCTAGCCTATTACCCGCCCTCGACCTCTTCATTTCCAACTGCCGCCGGGACATTAACCGTGTCAACCTGTCTACCCCCCTCCCCCAATCCAACCTCTCACCCTCACAACGCGCAGCTCTCCAATCCCTCTGCTCCAATCCCGACCTCACCATCAAGCCAGCAGATAAAGGGGGCGCAGGGATAGTCTGGCACACTGACCTCTACACCACTGAAGCCAGACGCCAACTCAAGGACACATTTTTCTACCGCCCCCCTCGACCATGACTCCACCCTCCATCACCAAACCATCAATTCCCAGACCATACAGAACCTCATCACCTCAGGAGATCTCCCACCCACAGCTTCCAACCTCATAGTCCGGGAACCCCGCACTGCCCGGTTCTACCTCCTTCCCAAGATCCACAAGCCTGACCACCCTGGCCGACCCATTGTCTCAGCATGCTCCTGCCCCACTGAACTCATTTCTACCTACCTCGACACTGTACTATCCCCCTTAGTCCAGGAACTCCCCACATACGTTCGAGACACCACCCACACCCTCCACCTCCTCCAAGACTTCCATTTCCCTGGCCCCCAACGCCTCATCTTCACTATGGATATCCAGTCCCTCTATACCTACATCTGCCATGACCAGGGCCTCCAAGCCCTCCGTTTCTTCCTCTCCCGATGTCCCCAACAGTACCCTTCCACCGACACTCTCATTCGTTTGGCCGAACTTAACCTTTAACAATTTAAACTTAACTTAAACAACTTAAACCACCCTTAACAATTTCTCCTTCGAATCCTCCCACCTCCTCCAGACCAAAGGGTTAGCCATGGGCACCCATATGGGCCCCAGCTATGCCTGTCTCTTTGTTGGCTACGTAGAACAGTCCATCTTCCCTAATTACACCGGCACCACTCCCCACCTCTTCCTCCGCTACATTGATGACTGCATTGGCACCATCTCGTGCTCCTGCGAGGAGGTTGAGCAATTCATCAACTTCACCAACACATTCCACCCTGACCTGAAATTCACCTGGACCATCTCTGACACCTCCCTGCCCTTCCTGGACCTTACCATCTCCATTAATGATGACCGACTTGACATCGACATTTTTTACAAACTCACCGACTCCCACAGCTACCTGGATTACACCTCTTCCCACCCTACCTCTTGCAAAAATGCAAGATTCCCAATTCCTCCGCCTCCGCCGTATCTGCTCCCAGGAGGACCAGTTCCACCACAGAACACACCAGATGGCCTCCTTCTTTAGAGACTGCAATGTCCCTCCCCACGTGGTTAAAGATGCCCTTCAATGCATCTTGTCCACATCCTGCAACTCCGCCCTCAGACCCCACCCCTCCAACCGTAACAAGGACAGAATGACCTTGGTGCTCACCTTCCACCCTACCAACCTTCACATAAACCAAATCATCCGCCGACATTTCCGCCAGCTCCAAACGGACCCCACCACCAGGGATATATTTCCCTCCCCACCCCTTTCCACCTTCCGCAAAGACCATTCCCTCCGTGACTACCTGGTCATGTCCACGCCCCCCTACAACCCACCCTCCGGTCCTGGCACCTTCCCCTGCCACCGCAGGAATTACAAAACCTGCACCTACACCACCTCCCTCACCTCCATCCAAGGCCCTAAAGGAGCCTTCCACATCCATCAAAGTTTTACTTGCACATCCACCAATATCATTTATTGTATCCGTTGCGGTCTCCTCTACATTGGGGAGACTGGATGCCTTCTAGCAGAGCGCTTTAGGGAACATCTTTGGGACACCCGCACCAATCAACCACACCGCCCTGTGGCTGAACATTTCAACTCCCCCTCCCACTCTGCCGAGGACATGGCAATCCTGGGCCTCCTTCACCACCGCTCCCACACCATCCGGCGCCTGGAGGAAGAATGCCTCATCTTCCACCTCAGAACACTTCAACCCCAGGGCATCAATGTGGAGTTCAACAGTTTCCTCATTTCCCCTTCCCCCAACTCACCCCAGTTCCAAACTTCCAGCTCAGCACTGTCCCCATGACTTGTCCGACCTGCTTATCTTCTTTCCACCTATCCACTCCACCCTCCCCTCCCGACCTATCACCTTCATCCCCTCCCGCACTCACCTATAGTACTCTATGCTACTTTCTCCCCACCCTCCTCTCATTTATTTCTCCACCCTTCAGGCACTCTGCCTGTATTCCTGAAGAAGGGCTTTTTCCCGAAACGTCGATTTTCCTGCTCCTCGGATGCTGCCTGAACTGCTGTGCTTTTCCAGCACCTCTAATCCACATTTATAATGGTCATGTGTTAAGATGTTTTAATGCATTTGTGCATTTTAATAGTAGGAGCAAGAAGACCTCTGAATAATGAAGCTCTTAAAGAGAAAAACTTGGAAATGTTTCTCTTCTCAGTTCCAGAACTTAATTGACATGGTCTTCATTCATTATACCTTCTTTCAATAATTTTAAAATATTGAGAATTTTGGGACCTTTATAACTGAAAGGTTTGTTCACAATAATAGTATTATATCATTGAAGTGGTACAAGATACATTGAAGTAGTTCGAGATCAGCAAATACCAGATGATATCTGTAGATCTTGGCATACCTAGTATGAAGAATAAGTGCCTCAGTTTGCTTGGGGCCAACAAAGGTGATATTACAGAGTCTTACCATCTGCCACAAGAGAACTTGCTGCCATATTGCAGCATAAGGGCGGCACTGCAAGTGGTTGGCAAGGTCATTACAACTCTCACCTGATGACTGTGACTCAAGTCCTGTCTAGCACTGCAGCAACCAACAATTTGCTGCTCACATTTGTGTTAGAGATTCAGTATATTCAGCACTTCATCTCTCTTCCTGCTAACCCAGCTTCTTAATATCATTGTACTCTGCAACTTCTTAAACTTCATTAATTATTCTAAGGGGTGTCAGTAAGTGACCATGTTGTCTGATGTGGAGATGGTGGTAGTGCTATTATTGCTGGAGTAGTAATCCAGAGACCCAGGTAATAGTGTGGGGACCTGGGTTCAAACCCCACCATGGCATTTGATGAATTTGAATGAACAGACTAATGATGAAACCATTGTTGATTGTTGTATAAACTCTTTGTGTTCACAAATGACCTTTAGGGAAGCCTAAAGCTCCAGCCATTTGTGCATCAGACTCTCATCAGAAGCCAAGTATTGAAGCAAGGTCAAAACTACATGGTGTGAGAGAGAGGATATCTGTATTTGCAAACTCTGCTTGCTTCAAAAAACAGCATTGTTAGGCTACATGTTTGAGCTGAATATAAGGCATCATAAATCACATCTAAGACCTGCACAAGTGGCTCATTACAGTGTCAAAAACTGTGATCTTTCTTATCACTGGATCATCCCAAGCAATCTTTGTTGATATGTCCTAAAGAAGTCAACAAATATGTGGAAAGAACATAATAGATTAAGTACCAGGGAAAAAAATGATCATAGCTTATACAAAATAAAAGTAAATTATTCTGGATAGTTAATAGCTTTGAGAAATCTTAGGGCTTGCCTGATGGCCTTAGAATGGTTAGAAACACAGCTATTCATGAGGCTACAGGTATCTTGTTTTTGAATCTCCCAGAAGATAGGAATGAAGTTTGCTAAAAGTAGGTGAAATCAAAATGAAGTTGCTAAAAGTAGGTGAAATCAAACAGTGGAAATAAATGTCAAAGCCTTCATGCCCTCAACATGTAACCAGAAGAGAATTGCAGGACTTGTATAAAAGGAGCTAATGTAACAGTATATTCTGGAGTGGTATGAAACTGTCAGTGATGAAAACTAGCCTTATAGTACATCAGCAGCCCATTTTACACCACATCTGATTTTAGATTGTGTTCTACTGCTGTCATGCAGTGTCTGTGTGTATGTGGCAGAGAGGTAGAGTAATAAGCACGGAATGATTTAGCCTTGTGTTTAGAGAAGGTTTCTACAATCTCCATCCCTTTACCCCACCTAAGAACTCTGCGCCCCGGACTTTAAGAATCAACTTGTCATATTTGTCTAATGGCCTAAATTTTGCTCCTGCTGTACATTGTGCTGGAGGACCTTCCCTGCAACCAGTTCCAAAGTGAAATAACGTTACACATTGATATTCAAGAGGTCATCCTGAATCTTGTGACTATTGAAAAATATACATTATACCCCTTGGCTGTATTTGTTACAGACAGACTTGAATTTCATCGTATTGAAAAGGAGAAATTCAACAACTCACCAAGGCTCTTTAGACAGCACCTTTAATGCCTACAAGGACAGGGACTCCAGTTGAATAAGAGCACCAAAACCTTTGTTGGATTGTGGATACACTTACGCCACATAGACTGCTGCAGTTGCAGAAGCTCATCATCACCATCACCACCTTGAGAAATAAATGCTGGCTCAGACAGCGATGCCTGTGAAAATTTATTTCAGTAGTTCAGAGGGAAATTGTCCTCTTCCTGTGATCAGACTTTGATCAGTTTCAAATTGGCAAGCTGAAATATTGCAGACTTTTTACAGCTGTCTACATGGTATTCCATTCCTGCAAACAAAAACTTCTGGCACTTTCTGCTCATCAGTCACATGCAAGTGATTAGATGTCATTAATCATGTGAGATCAATCTTTGGCAAACTTTGAAGCTAATGGCTATTGCAAGCTGGTTCCACTGCTTATCCCAGTAATGTAATATAATTCCTGAAGCTTGCATGCACTTGTTTATATCCTGTGTAGGACATCATCAATGCAAAGTCAGCAACTGGAAGGAGGAATTGTAATGAATAGAGGTATTCTGTAAAGTGGTTGCTCAGTCTCCATTTCATTTTCCTTGCAATGAATAATGAATATCCAAGGGAAAAAGTGCATGTAAATTTCTGTCTTGTACAGAAGTGGTTTTTGGAGCTATGGACCATTACTTCATAGAAAAGAGACAAATTAACAATTGTTACATGGGCGATTGCTGCATAAGAAGGTTGTAGGAAAGGCCAGTGCAAAGTTGAGATAATGGAAAGTGTATAAAAATATTCTTGAGGAACTAGTGTCTTTGGAAAGAAAAAAATAAATAGATGCCCTTGATAGTAGGATTATGTAAGTAGATTATCTGCAGATGCAGATCAAAATCAAAGGTGAGTACAGGATAACTCTGCCAGTGGGAGCAGAAGCACAGAAATGAGGGCATGTCAGATGCTACTTGCAAACACAGATAACCAAATACCTGGCTTGAGGTAAAGAAAAGGAACTTTATTAGTTTGGGAATGGAAAACTGAATCATTGGAGCAGATATGTTAAAGTAAAGCATTTAGTCATTAAAAAATGTGGTGGAACAAAACATAATCTGAGTAAATGTGTTCTAATTGTGTTGTATGTCTTTGGAACAGCTATTTCTGGTCATGGAGGGTTCCAGAGAGAAAGCTGGAGAATGGGGCTGAGAAACTTATCAGCCGTGACTGAATGGCAGAGCAGACCCGATGGGCAGAATGGCCTAACTTCTGCTCCTATGTCTTATGGTTTACAAGAAGGTGATGATCCTGCTCACTAGTTGCAAAGTTGAGCATGAACCCTTGTGCAAGGACTTGGGAAGCCACGACTGGATTTTAAATCAACAAAGAAGTAATTTTTTAAAAGTGCATTTCCTCATGGGATGTGAGCATCACTGGTAATGCTAGAATTTGTTGGCCATCCTAATTATTCTTGATCTGTGGCTTATTAAGCCATTTCAGAGGGTACTTAAGAGTCAACTGCACTGGAAGTGATTTCCTCGATTTCCAAGAGCAGCAATTACTGCTTTATATGCTGTTGCATTGTTTTGGAACTTCGGAGAAAAAAAAGTCAAAACAACAGCAGTTTTGAAAGGGAGAAGGACAAACAAAGGCAGTACATGGTCAGTGCAGGAGAGAGGGAGAGAAAGAAACCCACACTGCTGACACTGCAATGAACCTGCGATTACTGCTTTGCTGTTTGAATTTATGCATCGCTGGACATCTGAGTGCACCTAGGAAAACTTAACAAACACGAAATCTACAACTGATCGTGGAGGAACCTGTTTGGGAGATGTCATAGCGTAGAAACAGATTAGTGAATAGTTTTAAGTATAGCCTTGCTGTAAATCTACAACAGTGAGTAGAGTGGGTTCTTTATTGATTGTATGTTTTATTGAGATGTGTCTCTGAAATCATAAGTATTAAGTTAGCCTGGAGCAGTGTTTTGTAGAGGAATAAGACAGTACTATTTTCTGGATCTGTAGATTGGAAGAAGCAAAAATGGCCTTTACTAGAGTGATATGCTCTTCTTGTCGGATGTGGGAGTTTAGGGAGAGTTTCCGTGTTACTGAGGATTATATCTGCAATAAATGCCTTTGGTTGCGAATCCTATCAGATTGAATGGATCAGTTGGAGCAACAGTTAGAGGCAGTGAGGAATTTACAAGAGCAAGGGGGTGTGATGGATGGCAGTTAAAGGAAGGGAGAAATGCCACAGATACAGTCACATAGATGGGTTAAATCCAGGAAAGTTAAGAGAGATAGGCAGGTAGTGCAGAAGTCTTCTGTGGCTATCCCCATTTCAAGCAAGTATGCTGTTTTGGAAAAAGTAGTGGGTGATGGATTCTGAGGGGAATATTGCACAAATAGCCAAGTTTCTGGTATCAAGACAAGCTCTAATGTAATGAGGGGTATGTTGGGTTCCAAGCGATGATTGTGTTAGTGAAATCTGTAGTCATAGGTACAGACAGATGTTTCTGTGGCCAGCAGTGAAAAGCCAGAATGGTGTGTTGCCTCCCTGGTGCCAGGATCAAGGATGTCTCAGAGAGGGTGTAGAGTGTTCTCAAAGTTGGGAGGGACCAGCAGAAGGTAATTGTACACATTGGAACCAACGGCATAGGAAGCGAAAAGGATGAGATTCTGAAAGGAGAATATAGAGAGTTAGGCAGGAGTGTAAAAAGGAGGTCCTCAAAAGTAATAATATCTGGATTACTCCCAGTGCTACGAGCTAGTGAGGGTAGGAATACAAAGATAGAGCAGATGAATCCATGGCTGAGGACCTGGTGTATGGAAGAAGGATTCACATTTTTGGATCATTGGAATCTCTTCTGGGGTAGAAGTGACCTATACAAGAAGGATGGATTGCACCTGAATTAGAAGGGAACTAATATACTGGCAGAGAGATTTGCTGGAGCTGCTTGGGAGGATTTAAACTAGTAAGGTTGGGTGGTTGGTGCGGTGGGGCTGGGGAGGGGTGGTGGACCTGGGGAGATAGTGAGAAAAGAGATCAACTTGAGAGAAAAATCAGTTGAGAAAAGAAGTGAGTCAAAAGGACAAAGCAGAGAACAAGGTAAGACTGATACATTAAACTGCATTTATTTCAATGCAGTAGGCCTAACAGAGAAGGCAGATGAATTCAGGGCATGATTAGGAACATGGGATTGGGATATCATCGCAATTACAGAAACATGGCTCAAGGATGGGCAGGACTGGCAGCTTAATGTTCCAGGATACAAATGCTATAGGAATGATAGGGAGGCAAGAGAGGAGGAGGAGTGGTGTTTTTGATAAGGGATAGCATTACTGCTGTACTGAGGGAGGATATTCCTGGGAATACGTCCACGGGAGTTATTTGGGTGGAACTGAGAATTAAGAAAGGGATGATCACCTTATTGGGATTATGTTATAGACCCCTAATAGCAGAAAATTGAGAAACAAATTTGGAAGGAGATTTCAGTTACCTGTAAGAATAATAAGGTGGTTATGGTAAAGGATTTTAATTTTCCAAACATAGACTGGGACTACCATAGTGTTATGGGTTTAGATGGAGAGGAATTTGTTAAGTGTGTACAAGAAAACTTTCTGATTCAGTATGTGGACGTACCTACTAGAGAAGGTGAAAAACTTGACCTACTCTTGGGAAATAAGGCAGGGCAGGTGACTGAGGTGTGTGTCAGTGGTGGAGCACTTTGGGGCCAGTGGCCATAATTCTGTTTGTTTTAAAATAGTGATGGAAAAGGACAGACCAGATTTAAAATTTGAAGTTCTAAATTGGAAGAAGGCTAATTTTGACGATATTAGGCAAGAACGTTCGAAAGCTGATTGAGGGCAGATGTTCACAGGTAAAGGGATGGCTGGAAACTAGAAAGTCTTCAGAAATGAGACGAGAGTCCAGAGACAGTATATTCCTGTTGGGGTGAAAGGAAAGACTGGTAGGTGTTGGGAATTCTGGATGACTAAAAAAATTGAGGTTTTGTTTAAGAAAAAGAAGGAAGCATATGTCAGGTATAGACAAAATAGATCGAGTGAATGCTTAGAAGTGTATCAAGGCAGTAGTGTATACTTAAGAGGGAAATCAGGAGGGCTAAAAGGGGACATGAGATAGCTTTGGCAAATAGTGTTAAGGAGAATCCAAACTGTTTTTACAAATACATTAAGGACAAAAGGGTAACTAGGGAGTGAATAGGGCTCCTCCAAGGTCAGCTAGGCAGCCTTTGTGTGGCACCACAAGAGATGGGGAAGATACTAAACGAGCATTTTGCATCAGCATTTACTGTGGAGAAAGACATGGAAGATATAGATTGTAGGGAAATAGATGGTGACATCATGATAAGTGTCCATATTGCAGAGGACGAAGCATTGAATGTCTTGAAACACATAAGAGTGGATAATTCCCTGGGACTTGATCAGGTGTACCCTAGAACTCTGTGGGAAACTAGGGAACTGATTGCTGGGCCCCATGCTGAGATATTTGCATCATCGATGGTCACAGGTGAGGTGCCGGAAGACTGGAGGTTGGCTAACGTGGCGCCACTATTTAAGAAAGGTGGTAAGGACAAGCCAGGGAACAATAGACCGGTGAGCCTGATGTTGGTGGTGTGCAGGTTGTTTGAGGGAGTCCTGAGGGACAGGATTTACATGTGTTTGGAAAGGCAAGGACTGATTAGGGATAGTCAACATGACTTTGTGTGTGGGAAATCATGTCTCACGAACTTGATTGAGTTTTTTGAAGAAGTAACAAAGAAGATGTGGCCATCGAAGCCAACACTTTGATGTTGTGGCCATTTCGGAGATATGGATAGAGCAGGGTCAGGAATGGATGTTGCAGATTGCAGGGTTTAGATCTTTCATTAAGACCAGGGAAGGTCGTAAAAGAGGGGGAGGAGTGGCTTTTTAGGCAGGAACAGTATAACGGTGGCTGAAAGAATTTTTTGACGAGGACTTGTCTCCTGAGGTAGTATGGACTGACGTTAGAAACAGGAGAGGGGAGGTCACACTGCTGGGAGTTTTTATAGTTCTAGGGATGGGGAGGAGAGGATCGTCAAAATGATTCTGGGTAGGAGTGAAAGGAGTAGGGTGGTTATTATGGCGGACTTTAACTTCCTCAATTTTGACTGGAAATACTATCACTGTAGTATATTGGATGGATCAGTTTTTGTCCAATGTGTACAGGAGGTTTTCCTGACAAGAAGGGCCGACAAGAGGAGAGGCCACACTGAATCTGGTGCTTGGTAATGAACCAGGCCAGGTGTTTGATTTAGTGGTAGGTGAGCACTTTGGAGAGAGTAACCATAATTCAGTTACGTTTAGTTTAGTGATGGAAAGGGATAGGTACATGCCACAGGTCAAGAGTTATTGATGGGGGATGGGGGAAGGGCATCTCTTGTTAAGCTGAAGAAGGAGGCTTATGTGACAATGAGACGAGACGGTTCAGATGAGGCAATGGAGAGTTACAGATTAGCTAAGAAGAATTTAAAGAGAGTTGAGAAGAGCAAAGAGAGGTCATGAGCAGTCTTTAGCAGATGAATAAAGGAGGCCCCTAAAGCTTTCTATAGGTATGTGAGGAATAAAAGGAGGACTAGGGTAAGAATAGGGCCAGTCAAAGACAGAAGTGGGAAGTTGAATGTGGACCCTGTGGAGATGGGAGAAGTGCTAAATGAACATTTCTCATCAGTTTTCACTCAGGAAAGGGAGAATATTGTTGAGAACAATGAGATACAAGATATTAGACTAGAAAAGATTGAGGTTAGTAAGGAAGACGTGTTAGCAATTCTAGAAGGAGTGAAAGTAGTCAAGTCCCCTAGGCCAGATGGGATTTATCCTAGGATTCTCTGGGAAGCTAGGGAGGAGATGTTGGAGCCTTTGGCTTGCTCTTTGAGTCGTCATTGTCTACAGGTTTAGTACCAGAGGACTGGAGGATTGCAAATGTTATGACCTTGTTCAAGAAGGGCAGTAGAGATGACCCAGGTAATTATAGACCAGTGAGCTTTATGTCTGTTGTAGGAAAGTTTTGGAAAGGATTATAAGTGATAGGACTTATAATTATCTAGCAAGCAACAATTTGATGCAGATAGTCAACATGGTTTCGTCAAGGGCAGGCCATATCTCACAAACCTCACTGAGTTTTTTGAGAAGATGACCAAGCATGAAGATGAAGTTAGGGCAGTTGACGTGGTGTACATGGACTTCAGTAAAGCCTTTGATAAGGTTCCACATGGTAGACTGTTGGAGAAAATGCAGAGGCATGGGATTGAGGGTGATTTAGCAGTTTGGATTAGAAACTGGCTTTCTGCAAGAAGGCAGCGACTGGTGGTTGATGGAAAATATTCAGCCTGCAGTCCAGTTACTAGTGATGTGCCACAGGAATCTGTTTTGGGACACTGCTGTTTGTCGATTTTATTAATGATTTAGATGCAGGCCTCGGTGGATGAGTTAGTAAGGTTGCAGCTGACATTAAAGTTGCTGGATTAGTGGACAGAGTGCAACAATGTTGCAGAGTGCAGGGGAACTTGGATAAACTGCAGAATTGAGCTGAGAGGTGACAAATGGAGTTCAGTGCAGATAAACATGAGGTGATTCACTTGGGGAAGAATAACAGGAAGGCAGAATACTGGATCAGTGGAAAGATTCTTGGTATTGTGAATGTGCAGAGGGATCTTGGAGTCCATGTACATAGATCCCTGAAAGTTGCCACCCAGGCTGATAGTGCTTTTAAGAAGGCATAAGGTGTGTTAGGTTTTATTGGTAGAGGGTTTGAGTTCCAGAGCTGTAATGTCATGCTGCAACTATACAAAACGCTAGTGTGGCCACACTTGGAATATTGTGTACGGTTCTGGTCGCCCCATTACAGGAAGGATGTGGAAGCATTGGAAAAGGTGCAGAGGAGATTTACCAGGATGCTGCCTGGACTGGAGGGAAGGTCTTATGAGGAAAGGCTGAGACTTGGGTTTGTTCTCATTGGCAAGAAGAAGGCCAAGGGGGGATTTGATAGAGACATACAAGATGATCAGAGGATTAGATAGGGTAGACAGTGGAAGTCCTTTTCCTAGGATGATGACGTCAGCTTGTACAAGGGGACATAGCTACAAATTGAGAGGTCATAGATTTAAGACAGATATCAGAGGCAGGTTCTTTATAGAGAGAGTGGTAAGGGCGTGGGATGCCCTGCCTGCCAATGTAGTTAACTCAGCCACATTAGTGAGATTTAAACAATCCATAGATAAGCATAATGATGATGATGGGATAGTGTAGGGGGATGGGCTTAGATTAGTTCACAGGTCATCGGAACATTGAGGGCCCAAGGGCCTGTTCTGCGCTGTACTGTTCAATGTTCTATGATTGATAAGGGCAGAGTGGTGGACGTGATCTATATGAACTTCAGTAAGCTGTTTAACAAGGTTCCCCATGGGAGACTGGTTAGCAAGGTTAGATTGCATGGAATACTGGGAGAACTAGCCATTTGGATACAGATTGGCTCGAAGGTATAAGACAGAGGGTGGTGGTGAAGGGTTGTTTTTCAGACGAGAGGCCTGTGACCAGTGGAGTGCCACAAGGATCAGTGCTGAGTCCACTACTTTTTGTCATTTATATAAATGATTTGGATGTGAGCACAGGAGGTATAGTTAGTAATTTTGCAGATGACACCAAAATTGGAGGTGTAGTGGACAATGAAGAAGGTTACCTCAGATTACAACGGGATCTTGATCAGATGGGCCAATGGGCTGAGGAGTGTCAGATGGAGTTTAATTTAGATAAATGCAAGGTGTTGCATTTTAGGAAAGCAAATTTTAGTAGGACTTATAAACTTAATGGTAAGGTCCTAGGGAGTGTTGCTGAACAAAGAGACCTTGGAATGCAGTTTCATAGTTCCTTGAAAGTGGAGTCACAGGAAGATAGGATATTGAAGAAGGCGTTTGGTATGTTTTCCTTTATTGGTCAGAGTATTGAGTATCTGAGTTGGGAGATCCTGTACAGCCAAAACATGGCATTGGTTAGGCTACTTTTGGAATATTGCGAGCAAGTCTGGTCTCCTTCCTATCAGAGGGATGTTGTGAAACTTGAAAGAGTTCAGAAAAGATTTACAAGGATGTTGTCATGGTTGGAGGATTTGAGCTATAGGGAGAGGCTGAATAGGCTGGGGCTGTTTTCCCTGGAGCGTCGGAGGCTGAGGCGATCTTATAGAGGTTTGTAAAATCATGAAGGGGATGGATAGGACAAATAGACAAAGTCTTTTTCCTGGAGTGAGGGGAGTCTAGAACTAGAGGATATAGGTTTAGGGTGAGAGGGGAAAGATATAAAAGAGACCTAAGGGGCAACTTTTTCACACAGAGGGTGGTGCATGTATGAAATGAGCTGCCAGAGGAAGTGGTGGAGGCTGGTACAATTGCAACATTTCAAAGGCATCTGGATGGGTATATGAATAGAAAGGGTTTGGAGGGCTATGGGCTGGGTGCTGGCAAGTGGGGCTAGATTAGGTTGGGATATCTGGTCGGCATGGATGAGTTGGACCGAAGGGTCGGTTTCTGTGACAGACCAGGTTATGATGTTAGATATCCTTCCCAAAGGAAGTATCCCTTTGTCCCTGAACGATATTACTGAACAACGTTTTTTTTTAATGACCATCATTGATAATTTTGCAGTTATTTGTTGAGTCTAGATTTTCTGCCAGATTTATTGATTACATTTAGATGTAAAATACTGATCATTGTGATGCAGAGAGTAATTTCCACAAGAAGGAAGTCCTGACTGTGATGAAAACGTTAATGATATTTTAAGAAAAGTTTTTAAGATAATAAGGAGAATAAATTATTTGCAACATTGCTCATTTCAACTCTTCAAATCCTTCTTGCTGTTTGGGTGTAATTTATCAGTCTTCATCTACCTCACTCAACCTTTCACTTTTTGAAACTGTTAAAATCGTTTACTTCAGTAAGCTGAGTGTTGGTTTGTGATACAGAGTAACACCACCTGCGTAGGTTCAATTTCCACTTGGCTGATGTCACCATGAAGGCCCTGCCTGCTTGACCCTGGTGCTCCCAGAGGCATGGTAATCCTCCAGTTAAACTCGCCACTATTCATCTCTTTCTAAAGAGTGCAGCACTTTGGTGACTACTGTATTTCACTTCAATAGATGTATTGTTTTTTGCATTCCCTCACACACCGATCCTAAATCACAGTTTTACTATGTATATTTAGGATTTTAATCAGTTGCTCTATAAAACTGGCATTTCTAGTTTTGATGCCTAAACCAATAGTAAATTTGATGAACAGAAATCTACATTTCGCTACCTAGTGTTAATTTATAAACTGTCTTCTAATTTGCAATCCATATCTCATTAAGAAAACCATTTTTCATCCTTATCATTATCTGGTCAATTTTTGGAAGTTATGGACTCATGGATCAACATTAACTTTTAAGCTTCTGATTGAAAGGGTCAATATATATTTTTCCCTGTTATTTTTCAACTCACTTGTGGGACATAGATGTCACTGGCTGGCCAGCATTTATTGCTTATCATTAGTTGCCCTTGAAAAGGTGGTATTGAACTGCCTTTTTGTATCACGATAGTCCATGTGCTGAACTATTTTGTGATTGTAGAAGCCAGCATTTAGTCCCTTTTCAGCCTGAAGTATATGAATACTTTGTTTCCAGAAAAAGAGTAGACATAGCACCAGGTCTTCAGCAACTTTGGCAGTCAACAATCAGCAATTAATTAATAGTTGAGTATATCTAAATCATAATTCTTCACTAGAATATGTTTTATTGTACTTCGATTTCAAAAGCTTTATATTGTGTTATTTTCCTAGCAAATTATGCCACACTGATGAAAACTGTAAGTCAATGTTTCAAACTAGCTGTGGTTTGATTACTTTGGGAATATAAACTACCATCTGCCCATGGCATTGCAAGAAACTGCTTAAACCTTGGAGTCTAATACTGCTTTTATGTAAAGCAAAAAAAAATGAAGCTGTTCTGTTTTGTAATATAATTTTTGCTTAATACAGTTTTACAAGATCCCTGTACTGCGTATCACAAAGCAGAATAGCTTCAAATTTGACATTAATCTTGTGTGTTTGGTTATCACTGTAATTTTGCTGAGTTGGTAGCATTCTTGACCAATGCAAGTTGCCGTAAACAGAAAATTAGATAACCATTGATTCAGTGGCGTTTGCAGAGGAAGTAATGTTCAACTCGAAATTGTGTAATATTACATCCATCTAATCACCTTGTTTGTCAGATTAGATAGATGTAAAATTATACAATATGGAGTTGAACATTGGAATTAAACGTCATTGAACCCATGGTTATCTCATTTTCTGTTAAGGGTAAATGGCATTGGTTTTGCTTACACAAGAATTTTTAAAGTACTTTATTGAATGTGAAGAATTTTGAGGCATTCTGATGTTGCCATAAGCAATACAAGAAAGTCATTAGGTGTCCTTCAGTTCAAGGGTGATGTCTACTCAGAGTTGCAAGTTTATGATGGGCTTCTTCTTGTGGCTGAATAGTTACTTCTTGGCTCACAAGACATTGGGAGAGGACATCCTACAAGATTGTGGAACCAAGAGTGCGGGATTTGCTTCCTTTTCTTCCCTTCTCTGTAGCTGTTCTGCCTCATCTCTAACGTGTTTAAAGAATAATACGTGGTTGGACAGGTTGTTACCTGAACAATTTATAACAAACTGCTTTTGTTGATTAATGTCATGCTTCATGGAGGGTTTGAGTGCTGTTGTGGTGTTTTCTTTGTCCTCCCCTGGAAAGCTGATAACTTGAGAATTGAGGAAAAAAGCAGAGCAGATGATTTTTAGTCATCCAGATGCACTCTTCAGTCTATTCCAGTTGGTCTTGCAGGTGTTTTGCTTGAATGCTGGTAGAACTGGCTTTGAGAAGGATAATAGCATCTGCTCAAAGTTCCTCCCATTGAATCCAGAGAATGTGGGGAGGTGCCGGTGTTGGGTTGGGGTGGACAAAGTCAGAAGTCACATGATTATAGTCCAACAGTCACTTCAATTGACAAAGGAGCAGTGCTCCAAAAGCTTGTGGTTTCAGCTAAACCTATTGGACTATAATCTGTAACTTCTGACTTAGTACAATTTCCTAAGCATATGTTTGTTGACTTGCAGGTCTTTGTTGGAAAACACTCTCTGGCGTCATTTGAACAAGGCTGAGCTGGTGCAGTTGATCCAATGCGCATCTCCTCATCAATGGTGGCAGATATTTCACTGTTGACGATAGCAAGGAAGATCCTGACAAAATTCCCCTGAATTGCCAACTTCCTGTAGCTGAGGAAGACTTGCTAAAGATTGTGGCTTTAGACTTTCCAGATGAACTTCTAAGATGTTCTTTGTTGCCAGGCAAATTCAAGAAAAATGTTGAGGACAATGACACAAACCTTTCATTGCAAGCTGACCACACCCTTTGATTGAATAAATTATGATCTCTGAATAGTTTCCAGAGATTTGAATTTCCAGAAATTCCATCACAATCCTGTAGCTGATACACGATTGTAAGTTTGCAACTTTTTTTTAATTTCAAAAATATACTTTATTCATAAAATATTTTGATGGTCTGTACAGTTGGTCATGCCATACATACGTAAACATTCCATTTCTTTGCATACAGAAATCAGAATTTATCATTTGTATATTCAGGTCTGTACGTTTATCAGTCATATATCCATATATTTAGCTGAGGTGTCAGCAGAGCCCAAATGACTGTGTGGGTCCCTGTTCTTTTTAGGCAGGCAGATGTTACACGGTGGTCTTTCCCCACCGCGCCTTGGCGGCAGCTGCCCCGAGCTTCAGCGCGTCCCTCAACACGTAGTCCTGGACCTTGGAATGTGCCAGTCTGCAACACTCAGTCGGGGTCAACTCCTTCAGCTGGAAGATCAGCAGGATTTGGACCACCCAGAGAACGTCCTTCACAGAGTTGATCATCCTCCAGGCACAGTTGATGTTCGTCTCGGTGTGCGTCCCGGGGAACAGACTGTATAGCATGGAGTGCAGTGTCACGGTGCTGCTCGGGACGAACCTCGACAAACACCACTGCATTCGTCTCCAGACTTCTTCTGCATAGGCACATTCCAGAAGGAGGTGTGTGACAGTCTCGTACCCCCCCGCAGCCGCTTCGAGGGCAGCGTGCGGTGCGGCTGAGTGTCCGGGCGTGCATAAAGGATCTCTTATGTCTTGGTGCTTGTTGGAAAGTTCTGGTGATGAGGCATTCTGCCAAATGACTTTGACAGTCTGCTCAGGGAACCGCTCAATAGGATCCACATTCTTCTTTTCCTGAAGGGTCTCAAGGACACTATGTGCTGACCACTTCCTGATGGACTTGTGGTCAAAGGTGTTTTTCTTCATAAATTTCTCCTTGAAGGACAGGTGATATGGAAAGGTCCAACCACTCGGAGCGTTCCGCGGCAGCGAGGCCAGGCCCATCCTTCACAACACCGGGGACAGGTAGAACCTCAGTATGTGACACTTGGTGTTTGCGTACCAGGGATCCACGCACAGCTTGATGCAGCCACACACAAAGGTGGCCATCAGGGTGAGGGTGGCATTGGGTGTATTTTTTCCTCCGTTGCCTGATCTTTATACATTAAGTCCCTTCGGACCCGGTCCATCTTTGATCTCCATATAAATTGGAAGATGGCCTGGGTGACTGCAGCGGCACAAGTTCTTGGAATAGGCTAGACCTGTGCCACGTATAACAGTAATGATAGTGCCTCACACCTGATGACCAGGTTTTTTCCCGCAATGGAGAGCGACCGTAGCTTCCATCTGCCGAGTTTCTGCCTCACTTTGCTGATACGCTCCTCCCAAGACTTGGCGCACACCCCAGCCCCCCCGAACCAAATACCCAGCACTTTCAGGTGGTCGGTCCTGACGATGAAGGGGATCGAGGATTGGTTGGCCCAGTTTCCGAAGAGCATGGCCTCGCACTTGCCTAGGTTGACTTTGGCCCCCGAGGCCCGTTCGAACTGGTCACGTATGCACGAGTCTGTGCACAGACAGCGGATCCGAGCAGAAAACAGTGACATCATCCATGTACAGTGAAGCCTGGATCTGCAGGCCCCCACTGCCAGGAATAGTCACCCCTCTCAGGCTCGCATCCTTCCTGATGGACTCGGCAAATGGCTCTATGCAGCACACAAACAAGGCCGGAGAGAGAGGGCAGTCCTGCCTGACTCCAGATCTAACTGGGAAGCTATCTGATTCCCACCCATTGATTAAGACTGCACTGACAATGTTGGTGTAGAGCAGTCTGATCCAATTGCAGATTCCCTCTCCATGGCCCATTTTGGAGAGAACATCTCTCATATACGTGTGTGATATCCTGTTAAAGGCTTTCTCCTGGTCCAGGCTGATGAGGCAGGTGTCCGACCCTCTGTCCTGCATGTAGGCGATCATATCCCTGAGGAGTGCGAGACTCTCAGCGATCTTCCTGCCCGGTACAGCACAGGTTTGGTCAGGGTGAATCACCGACCCCAGAGCAGACCTGACCCGGTTGGCGATAACCTTTGATAGAATTTTGTAATCCGCATTCAATAGTGAGATTGGTCTCCAATTTTTGAGTTCCTCCCTCTCCCCCTTCCGCTTGTAGATGAGGGCGATGATGCCTTTCCTCATGGTACCTGCCAGAAGCATACTGACATATACCTCCGAGCAGAAAACAGTGTTGAATAGAAGATTTGAAAGATGCCTTCAGAATCTGGATCAGTGTTAAGCATTGCAATGTGTTAGCCCTCATACTCTTTATAGTATACCTGACTGATTATCGACCTCATCAAAGATCAATTATCCTCTGTTTTTGTGTGCTAAATAGCAGCAAGATGCTGATTAATGTCAATGGTACTATGTTTTGGAGGGTCAGTGCCAAAGCTAAACAGACACAATAGACATATGTGACTCCCGGTATGCAGATTGCTGCAATGTAATTTCTCACTCTGCATTAGACTTGAGAACCTCTCTCAATGTCTTCAACTCTGTCTATAAGGGACTTGGCTTGTTCCTTGAATGTCAAAGTAACAAAATTCATGCTGACCCCACACTTGGTCAGTCCAACATTCCACTTTTCACATGGTGAAGGAGAGACACTAGAATATGTTGAACATTTTCCATAACTTTATCGCATGGTTTGTGATCCCACATTGGTTTTCAAGAAGACAGTGTTTCAACTATGAAATATCTGGTTACTACAAAAACAGTTATTTCTTTAGTGTATTTATTAAATGATCACTAAAAGTATATACAGTTCTAATCCTATTCACTTGGCTGCTAATTGTTGTACTCTCTTTATTCATTCTTTGCATATTCTGACACATGGCATTGCTAGTTTGAAGTGGTATATCTAACCAAACTTGGAGCAACTGCATTCAGCTTGTGTTGTAGAAAGTTTAATGAAGGCCTCCTCTGTTTATTGGCACAATGGTAATCTACTGTTCTACGAGATGATGAAATGTTGTTCTTGTAGTGGGAAGCATTTAAATTCCAAGCACACTTTCCTTTGACAAGGGCTATTTTCATTTCATCACTCTGCATACAGAAATTTGCATTTGAAGTTCATAAAAATGCATTTGAATTCATGATTTTCATCAATTAAATAATGTGACATTGAAACTTTACATGACCCACACAAATACACAGCAGATACTGCCATTGTCGAGATATTTTTGTACCAATCATATATTCACTATGATTGGTCTAGAATTGTTTTTGCCAAGGCCATGTAACACATGATTCTGTTTTGTTGCTTTAGTTTGTATAATTGTTAGTCTACTTAATTTATCTGATTTTGGTCTTTGTGTTAATGCTGTCCTATTGATTTCATGGATCCCCTTTAACTTTGCTGTCTTTTATGTCCTTTCTGTCCCATGGACTCAGTTATAGGCACGTCAACTTTAACCACTTCTTTGCATCCCTTGTCACCAGTTTTGCTTGTTCCTTTCCACCCCCTTGCTTCTCACATTCACTCCTAAGTACTTCCTCAAGTCAATTACAAATGTGCTTGAAAAGCTCCAATTGCCTGCCCTAATGTCTTCCTTATTCCAGAGGTTCAGCTTCTGCTTCGTTGACCCCACTCTCAAAAGTGCTCATCACACATGCTTTTCAGGTTGCCATTCTCTCTGATTTAATGAAGTGTGCTCTCTTTACAACTCCCTGTCCCCATTTAAAAACAACTTTACAAATACTTGCCTTCCTTTCCTCACTTTATGGTATTGTTGCTCCTGAATTTGTAGTTGCCTTTCCCAAAACCCCCAAGTATGAATCTTTCCGATTAGGAAACCTGGCACCTCTGTAGAACAGCCCACCTGTTATTTATCTGGTCTTGGTTAATCATGCTGTGAGAAACAAAGCCCACTCACTTCAATAATTTCAGTCCGAGACAAGATCTGAATCAGTAGTGCCATTTATTTTCCACTTGCAAGTGGGTGTGATGTCCACTGTCTACAAGGCAAGGGACATACACACACTAAATTCAATTCATCCACAACATTTATATGATTTGATGTCTATTGTTTTACACTGCTCCCTCCCCTGTTTACATCGTCCACTTCCCTAAGACCGGCCCCCATTACCCCTGTTTATCTCTTGCCTTATCTGGCCTTGTCTGTGACAAAATGCTTATTTCTGGTCTCACAAGGCTGTTTGACCTCATCCTGCTGTAGGTCATTGTTAGGCATATTCTTTCTTCATCATTATCTACCCCCTTCATCTGCCTTTCCCGAGGCCGTTCTGATCCCTATGACCCTTTTAATTGGGGTTTGTTCCTGTGTTTTTGTAAAAGTGGGAAGCACATGTTTATATCTACTGTTTGTACAGGCGTATCTAGCTTAACTTCATCCCCTCACAACATCTTATCTACTTGCCCATAATGTCTACCTTCTGACATACAGTTTTAGCTAATACAAAAACAATTATATATTTCCTCCTCATCGTTTCCATTCTTGTTGACTCAGCTCTTGGCTAAAACAGTTACACACTGGTGTGAGTTCATTTTACTTTGTAAGATGGAATTGCAGAATTGCAGAAGTAACATTAATTTACCTATATCCCACAATGCCATTGCCTCGCCATTGTTTAATACAGTGGACTGAGCCTTTCTTGGCTCCACTTTTATCCATAACTAGGACATAGCGAACAATAGTTTCTCATCTGCCTTCACTCTATTACCTCTGCCCTTACCCCCGAGGATCGGTCCTCTTTTGATCACTTGTATTTTGTGCTGTAAAATTGATTTTTGCAGGTTCAACCAGTGAAACAAGAAATATGAATCGATCGTCTTTAGCTGCCACCACATACTTCCCAGCGCCCACCCCTCCATTCCTGGTTTTACCTAGTTCCTCCTGCTCCTCAGCCACTGTTTGTAATCTTGAAGTCTTATCTGACCACTAGCTGAACTTTTAACCTCAAATTATTTACATCAAAAAGACGACCTACCCTTCCACTCAGTAATCTTGTCCAATTTTGTTTTCTGCTAAAACGTTTATCCATACATTTTTGACCTCTAGACTTGACTATTCCAATTCTGGATGAGCTGTCATCCAGAACAATCCATAACTTGCCAATTTGTGCTGCACCTTGGCAACGTGGTGGTCCAATGGTTAGCCCAACTGCCTTGCACCACCGAGGGCCCGCGTTCGATTCCAGCCTCAGACAACTGTCTGTGTGGAGCCTGCATGTTCTGTGTCTGCGTGAGTTTCCTCCGGGTGCTCCAGTTTCCTCTCAGAATCATAAAGATGTGCAGGCTAGGTGGATTAGTTATGGGAAATGCATGGATGGTTTTGGGCATAGTAGTAGGGTTGTGATCTGGGTGGGATGCTGGTCAGAGGATTGGTGTGGACTCGTTGTCAAATGGCCTGCTTCCACACTAAAGGGATTCTTTGATTCTATCCTAGGCTAAAGCAAGTCTTACTCACCAATTACTTTGAACCTTTATTTCCAATTTAAAGGTCCTACCATTACATTTGAATTCCTTTTTGGTGTCATTCCTGGCATCAGGATTTACATCAATGTAATTTTCTGCAGTCCACAACTCCTCAAGCAGTCAGCTTTTTTATAGCTCTGGCCTTCTGAGCCATCCCCTATTCCTTGGTGCATCATTAGCGCTGGGTCTTCACCTATCTAAGAACTCGCTTCCTAAACTTCTCTGTTGTTCTTTCTTCAATCAAGAGTCTTCATTAGCTTTTTGTCAATCTAGCATAACATCGACTTTTGTTACTGGTTTACATTTCAACTTGCTTACATCTCCATGAAATGACCGAGCATATTTTACTGCATTAAAACAAGTTGCCATCTTTACAATATTTTATCATACTAAATTGTAATATTGACTATTTGATTAACAACAATTTCAACCATTATTATGTTTTGCTTGCTTCCACCTCAGCCTTTCACATATGTCTCTGCTGGGGTTTGATGACAATCTGGAATTGAAAGCAGGTCTCAGCATGAAACTATGATTGTCGTAAAAGCCCGTGTGATTTATTAATTTCATTCAGGGAAGAAAATCCTTACTACACGTGATTCCAGACTACAGCAGTATGGTTGACTCTCAACTGCACTCTAATGGCCTCGCAAGCTGCTTGGTTACAGTCAGAAAACTTGAACCAGAAAACCTGCAATGGTTCAAGTTGACAGTTTACATCAACGTTCTTGAGCATTTTGGGATGAGTAACAAATGCCTGTGATGACTAAATCCCACGATTTTTCAGAAGTCAGAAGACAGAAAATTTGGACTTGCTAAAAACAATTTAACCTTCCAGGAGAAGGAAGCAATAATAGAATCAAAAGGGCCAAAATAGGTGGAAGGGTGTCCGACATTAGATAGCTCAGTTTGAAGAGCTAAACCAAATGCTTGTGACAAGGTTTTGACAGTATCTCAAATGGAGTGAAGCCAAAGAAATCATTGAAAGTTTCTCCATCAATTTCCAGACCCCTTCCTTTCAGGTGGCCAGCGAAGAACAAACCTGCAACATTCCAAGACTTGGCATATTTAGAGAAATAAATGAGACAGTGGACTTATAAGATCCCAATGTTTGTAATCATTTCTCGTGTGTCTCTGAGTGTATGACTGGATACACTTTGGAATGTTGAGTGATAAACGTTTATACTTTTGAAAAATAGTTGGGAGAAGCCATTTGTCTATCCTTAATGGTGGAACACTTGGGTGGGTGGGGCTGTATGACTTAAACTCGTTTTGCATTGCATAAGAACATACCCGTCTTTGATCAGTTGGAAGTTGGAAAAGGTAGGAACCATCCTATCACTTATCCCTTATCCATAGCAGTGGGCCATACATCCCCATGAGCCTGCTGTGCTATTCAACAATCTTATGGGATTCATCTTTTACCTCAACTCACTTTTATATCAGCTTTTCACACCCTTTGATTCCCAGAGAGTCCAAAGTATTAATCAGCCTTGGCCTGAAGTATACCTAACAACTAAGCAGACCACTTCAATACTTTTCAACTACCTACCCTATTGCTAAAAATTGAGCTACTCAGTTTAACCTCACTTGATCCTTCCCTCCCTATCATTCCAGGAGAAGACAGCCAAAATAAAGTCAGAAAAATCTTGTTGGTGAAAGAATTCTTATCCTCTTGGGAGAAGACTGGATACCTGGGGGATACTGAGTCATCCATTTCCCATTAACCAGCTAACAACTCTTCATGCCACTACAATTCATAGTAACCTAGCTGTCAGTCTCATTCTTGCACACCACTTCTAACCACAGGTCACAACACCTAATATCTCTTTTTTCTTCTTGCAAGTACTTCCAGCATCTCCAGCAGCACCGTGATGAAATGACCAGCTCCCCCAGAAGTCACCACCTCGACTTCTGAGGAAAAGACAATGAAGACCTCAGAGGAAGCATTGGCCAGGCCACCTCTTGCACCTCCAACAAAATCAGATGCTGACTCTTTATTCAGAACATTATCCTTAAAAATGTAGGAGCGCAATCTGATGAGCACTTCACTGCGACACTGCTGCAGCTGATCAAAGAAAAAAACATCCAGGTCAATGGCTGTCATAGGATTACTGGAGAGCAGGCCTCTGCTCAGCTCCAGGCAAGACAGGGTTGGCAATCAGACTTCATCAAAGAGGAACATGAGCAGCAGACAGGTATGTGAGACCTACTGAGCCTTATTGCCCTGAAGTTACAGCAGGGCAGCAAGTCATACCACCACTAGCTGCCTCCATTGCCTCATGGACTGGTTGGTGACTGCAGTGAAGAGCCAGGGCCAGCACTCTCATGGTGTGCTGGAGAACTACACATCTTTTGCCAGCGTTAGCCATTGTTCTTCAGGTTCGAAGGCATGGCGAAGGAGGGATCAGCAACCTAACAAGCACTTCAGGTGCACTTTCCTCAGAAGTCTCCATTCATGGCGTTCCAGAGGGTGGTTCTGCCCCTCCACCTTTATTCGCTCAGCCCCTCTCCGACTCTTGGAAGATTATATTGAACAGGGTAAATTTGATCTGGTAGGGAGAGATTCAGCATCTCTGGATCATCCAGAAATACCCCTTGGATTGCCTGACCAAACCTCCACGGCCAACGTGCTCCACTGTCGAGTATCTTCTTGCATCCCAGTTGAAGAATCAGGGACTGCACTAAGATGTAGGGTGGGTGAGGGAGAAAGCTTATTGAGGACAGTTTGGTGGTACAAGTGACAATGCATTGTGCTTTATTTGATAAGTTTCTGTAAGTGGCACTGTTTTGACTTTGTGGGGTTCCGTTGTTTAATTCTCAGTGTAGCCCAGAATGTAGCTGTACTAGAATGGTGGATGCTTTCATGGCCTCATAAGGTGTACCATGGATCGATACCTGTGTTGTGAGCTTACTGCAGCATGTGGAAGAAAGAGGAACCAGACATACACAGGGTAATGGATCCTGCTGACGCCATTGCCCCGCATTCTGCAACATCCCTATTCTTCCCTGCATTCTTTGTAGACCTTTTTTTTGTTAGATTGTCTTTTACTAGTTTGCTTATTACTGACTACATGGCTAAGGATTTAACCATTATTATTTTAACCCCTTCAAGAAAGATTGCAGCTTCTACTGGGGCGGCAGTGGTTAGCACTCCTGCCTCACAGCGCCAGGGACCCGGGTTCGATTTCTGCCTTGGGCGATTTTCTGTGTGGAGTTTGCAATTCTCCCTGTGTCTGTGTGGCTTTCTTCCCACACTGGGTGCTCTGGTTTCCTCCCACAACCCAAAGATGTGCAGGTTTGGTAAATTGGTAGGGATTCTAAGATTCTATGATACTCTCATAATCATTCCAAGAAAAATTCTCGGTTTCTTTCTGCACTGGCTGTAAAGCTTTGAGGGCTTCCTGAAATTGTGATGTCCACAATTGGACACAGTAGACCACTTGCATGAGGCTGTACCTATGAATTCAGCATAATAACTTTGCTTTTGGACTCTGTACTTCTATTGATAAAGTCCAGAATGCCATATGAACCACATTCTCAATCACCTACCTTTAACAATTTGTGGTTTCAAATATACCCCCAAGTTGCTCTATTCCTGTGCCCTGTTTAGAATTAAGCCCATTATTTTATGTTGCATTTCCTATTTTTTTCTATCAAACTCTACCAACTCGTTCTTCTTTGCATTAAATTTCATCTGCCCCATGTAATCATAGTAAATTATCTATTCTTATGCATTATGGCATATCTGCTGCCTTTCACATTGTTTACTCCATCTTTTCCAACATCTTTTCTCTACAGTAGAACTGGATGGAATCACCTTTGCTTGATTCCATTATTATTTGTACAATTGGAGCCAGAAAATCACTGGCAATGACATCTGCTTATTCCAGCATTATTAGCTTCAAAATACATGAAGAATCTGTGCATGGCTCCCTCTTGTTTCTCATCCGCTGGTGTCTTTCAATGAGTTCGTCCAAAACACATCTGGGACCAGGGGGAGCAATTCTTTATTTGTCTGTCTGTGGATTTACTATTTATTGAATATCTGAAGAACTTCTTTAAACACTTCTTTAAACTTCTTACTGCAGTGCCGTCTTTGAAACTGGCTGTTGCTTTCTGTAGCTTACCAGTATGTTGACTTTCTTTTTGCTCATGAATGGTTTTTGCTCTGTCTACAAATGGTACTCATATGAATCGCAGCCAAGAGAGAAACAGCATCCCAGCATTGATCTTTCATCAGTCTTTTAATTTGTCTGTGTGGTTTGATGTCAAATTATGTTTGTTAATGCTCCATGAAGTGCCTTGGGAAATTTCAGAATGCTTAAAAGTACTTAAAAATGAACTGTTTGTTTATTTTTCCACCACCATATCGTTGGAGTGAAATTTGGATTCCTGCTTTAATTATTCAGAGCTATTGTAAACTAACTTGGTACGTCTAGCCCTTATATAACAATTTTATTACGTTTAGTTTTCTTTTGCAATCTTTTTTCAAAAGCATGATGTTGCTAGATAATTAATGGCATGTATCATTTCAGATGTTGTTAAGCTGGTTATTAGTCACCTAAAACAAATTTAACCTAACTTTTGGTCACCTCAATGATGCCTGTTTAAAGCGAGTTTTTAAAAAAACATCTACTCATACAACAGCTCTGCGAAGCAGTCTCCACACATTGCTGAAGATGTGCTGTAAAGGCTGCTAATACTACAATATGAATTAAAGTAGCTGAAAAATTTTTGAAAATCCAAGTCTGGTTTAAAAGGTGAAGATTACAAATGGGGAGAACTTACTTTGAGGGCTGGAGTATGTTGCAGAACTTTACTGCTGATGATTTATGAATTGAGATTGTATAAATTACTATTTAATATCTTTGGCTCATGTAGTTTTAAAACCAACCTGTGTTTGAGAAAAAAAGCACATCACAATTGATTTAGACACTACGCTTAGCAGATTATTTTGTTAGTTATTTTATTAGAAGACTATTAATACTTCAAAGTAGTGAGATTTGTATCATGTTAAACATTGTAAGAGCACTTTTAAAATGGCTGTATTCAATTGCTGAATTTGTGTCCTAATCAAATCAGTGAGGTAAGTTGGAGAACACTGTGCCATAGCCAGTAGACACAGCATTGAAGTACTGTGAAATTGATAAGATCCACCATCCATCCCAGTTTAGTACTGGAATTTTTGCACTGCATCAATCATCAAGCCTAGGTTAGGCAAGTAGATATTGCAAGCTGATTGAACAATGCTTGAATTGAAACTATAAATCTTTTCTAACTTCCTGTTTAAATTGCTTGATAATTATCTATTTTATGTAATTATATCATCAATATTTTTAAAAATACTTGGATTTTGTTTTCACACAGGGAACAAATCGCAAGACAGTGGCATTGCAGAGATGGAAGAACTTGCTGTTCCACATAACATAAAAATAAGTAATATCACATGTGATTCTTTCAAGATCTCGTGGAGCATGGATCCAAAATACAAAGATCGTATCACACACTACTTCATTGATCTTAATAAGAAAGAAACAAAGAATTCCAATAAATTCAAGCACAAGGTAAAGTACTGTATTGTAATTGTTTGCTTAATTCTCAATATTTTATTTTATAGCTTTAAAACCACAGTCTTTGTTTAATTCTTCATGGACCCAAGTTGAACAAAATAATTCTCATTAGAGACTTGTTACTGTAAAAATTGAAGCTTCCCTTGCTGAGACAGACATTGTTAAAGAAGAAAGGTAGTTGTTGACTTACTAAGCAATCCCAAATATAAATAAAGATATCTGTATGTGTATTGTACCTTGTCACTGTGTACAGTATTAAAGCTTGTAACTCAAAACTCTTGAAAGATGATATTTTGTGCAGAATATATCCTGTTGGAGTATGTGATGATTTTTAACCCAAAAGCAGCGCAGTAAGAAAACATAATTTATTTAAAATGCTGAGGAAATATTTAATTGTTTTAATAAGCTTTGATAAAACTTTTAGGATTTTGCATAAATTATAAAGGGATCATTGTAAATTTCTTGGATAGTAAGAAACATGTCACTCCTAACCATAAACAGGGACCTTGGATGGAATATGACTGCGAATATACTTGAATTGAGAGCTAAATTGATTGAGGTAAAATGCAAAATCCTACATACCAGAAGTCAGTTGTGTGGGGAGTGATAAGGATGCTCATGGTCGTATAAGATGCATATTAATTGCTTAAATTCCTTCAAGTGAGATTTTCCTTTTTAACTGAGTATCATTTGCCAGTTAAACTATGCTTATTTTCTGTTGATTCTGCAGCAAAATTTGAAGGAGTGAAACTTTGTTGGTAATTTCTTCATTTAGGAATTGTTTGGTAAATTTTGTTAAATTTGCAGTTTCTCTATGTGGGTTATAACAAAGTAAGATGAGTTTGGATTATGTTTGTACGAGAAGTGAGAAAAGCTGTCTGGAGGCCAGTCATCGTTTGATTGTCATTGAAAGGTAACTTGATGAGCAGCAATTATGCATGAATTTCTGCTTCTACATCAAATGAAAAGCATTATGTTGTACATATTTAACAGTGAAGCATTAAAACTTCAAGACAGGCACATTATTCTGGAAAGAATTTAGGGTGTGTTCACAAACAAATTCTACACTGGTGTTCTGTTTCGAGTACTCTTGGGTATGATTTCAATGACCATAATGGTTTTGGAAGCTTTCATCTTAACCATATAACTCTGGTTACAGGATTTCATCAATCATTATTTTTTATTGCATTTCTACAAAAATTCAGAATTGTTCAGAGGGATTATCACTTGGAATTCGCAAACTATGAATAATGTTGTCACGTGTGCTGTAGAATTGGATTGACCTCCCTTGCCTTCCTGAAAATTAGCATGAAATCATGACTTTACATCCGCCATCAGATGTAAACCTGTCTCTTGTTTCTAAATTGGAATGGTAAACTGGAAAGAGCTTTACGAAAGTGCCAGGTAATATCAGTTACCTGCACAAATTAAAGAGGTGTTGATTCAAAGACAGAATAGCATTTTAAACAGTAAGGCTGTGTAGTTCTCAACCAGATGGTAAATATAATAAATAAGTTTTTAAATATGGTTCATAGAGTGTGCAGAGAGAAAGAATTATATTTAGAAATGCATGTTATATGTAAGGCATCTCATACACATTACAAATTAGAGAGATTAGATTAGATTCCCTACAGTGTGGAAACAGACCCTTCGGCCCAACAAGTCCACATCGACCCTCCGAAGAGTAACCCACCCCACTGTGACAAATGCACCTAACAGTATGAGCAATTTAGCATGGTCAATTCACCTGACCTGCACCTGAATGTGGGTCATACCGTTTTGTTCCCCATTGTTATAAATATGCTTCCACTATTGACATTTTTGTTTTAGGAATCCAGTCTAAGTGATTGTGAAAATTGGTTCAGGTGGACAACTGAGGATTGGTTTCTTTTAACACGTCACTGAAAGGATGTTGAGGAACACTTTTTCAAATCCTCTTTCTGGAAGTCATGGTTTAAGTTAAATAAGCAGACGAGGTTTATAATCTGTGGAATGGCAGATAATCTGTGGAATGGCACATAACATGTGGGCAGCACGGTGGCACAGTGGTTAGCACTGCTGCCTCATAGTGCCAGGGACCCAGGTTCAATTCCAGCCTCAGGCGATTCTCTGTGTGGAGTTTGCACATTCTCCCCATGTCAGCGTGGGTTTCCTCCGGGTGCTCCGGTTTCCTCCCACACTCCAAAGATGTGCAGGTCAGGTAAATTGGCCATGTTAAATTGCCCATGGTGTTAGGTGCACTAGTCAGAGGGAAATGGGTCTGGGTAGGTTACTCTTCAGAGGGTCAGAGGGCCTGTTTCCATACTGTAGGGGAATCTAATAAACTGCTGGATTTACTGTCATTTTCAGGATTTGAGCTAACTGCTTGAATGTACGAGTGTCACATGCCTGAGTTGATAGCTGTCAGAAGCAATGACGTTTTTGGTATAGTTTGGAGTTCAGTTGGTGTAGCCAGTGAAGAGATAAGCCCCCCGTCTAGCTTTTTGCAGCCTCTCTGAGAAACCATTTTGAGTGTTACGTGAAAATTGAAAAACTTCAAATTATTCTCCCTGGAAAGTCCATAAGACTTCCTGTTGACATCTCTTGAACAAACTGATTTTGAGAATGCTGCTGTGAAATAACTGCACAGAGGCCAGTATCCTGTCACCAAGTCAGTACACTCTCTGTGACCAGCCAGCTCACAGTCAGTCCATGAACTGATGAGAATTCTGAATCACCTATTTATATTTTTCTCCTTTTTTCCTTTTTTTCTTCTTTCTTTACCCCCATACTACCGCCTAATTGCAGTAGTGCTTATATTTTCCCAGCACCCATGTTGTGTGTGTGCAGGAGTGAGACACAGTGAAAGACAACAGTTGTACAAATCTTTGTTCAGTTTCCACTCTTTATGGCCAGTTTGTCCAGGCCCAGGAGCAGACCCACAAGGAGATCCTCTGAAATCATCTATTTTTTTTTTCTTTTTCTTTTTACAAGGTATACGAATCTTTATTCATATTTCCACCACCAGGAAGAAAGGAAACACCCGAGTGGCCAGTGACAAGCAGTGCCCTTCACATCAAAGGGCAATGCTGCGTGATCAAACAGTGAAGGGGAGGGTAGGGAATCAAAATAGAGTTGGAGGGGGAAATAATGCACTCCACTCCCTGTGGCGCCTACCTCTCCCTGAACAACTCCAGGGTGTCGGTGGACACCACGTGCTCCTTCTCCAAGGACACCCGGCCTCTAACGTAACCGCGGAAGAGGGGCAGGCAGTTGGCCCTAATGACCCCCTCCACGGCCCGCTGCCTGGACCTGTTTATGGCCAGTTTGGCCAGGCCCTAGAGCAGACCCATAAGGAGTTCCTCTGAAATCATTTTTTTTAGTTTTTTTTTCTTTTTTTTCCTTTTAACTCCCACTACCGCCTAACTGCGGTAGTGCTTATTTTTTTCCCCAGCACCCATGTTGTGTGTGCACAGGTGTGAGACACAGTGAGAGACACAAGGTGCCTGAATCTTTATTCAATTTCCACCACCAAGAAGAAAGGAGACTGCCTACTCCTTCTCCAAGGACACCCGGGCTCTAACGTAACCGCGGAAGAGGGGCGGGCAGGCAGTCGGCCCTAACAACCCTCTCCACAGCCTACTGCCTGGATCTTTTTATGGCCAGACCCAGGAGCAGACCCACAAGGAGATCCTCTGAAATCATCTATTTTTTTTAATTTAACCCCCACACTACCGCCTAAGTGCGGTAGTGCTTATTTTTATTCCCCAGCACCCGTGGTGTGTGTGTGCAGGTGTAAAACACAGTGAAAGACACAAAGTGCACGAATCTTTATTCAATTTCCACCACCAGGAAGATAGGAAAAACAGCCGAGTGGCCAGTGACAAGCACTGCCCTTCAAACCACAGGGCAATGCTGTGTGAGCAAAACAGTGAAGGGGAGGGTAGGGACTAGATCAAAATAGAGTTGGAGGGGGAAATGATGCACTCCACTCCCTGCGGCGCCCACCTCTCCCTGAACGACTCCAGGGTGTCGGTGGACACCGCGTGCTCCTTCTCCAAGGACACCCGGGCTCTAACGTAACCCCGGAAGAGGGGCAGGCAGTCGGCCCTAACGACCCCCTCCACGGCCCGCTGCCTGGACCTGTTGATGGCCAGTTTGGCCAGGCCCAGGAGCAGACCCACGAGGAGGTCCTCGGACCTGCCCTCCCTCCTCCGTACCGGGTGCCCGAAGATCAGGAGCGTGGGACTGAAGTGCAGCCAGAAACAGAGGAGAAGGTTTTTGAGGAAATCAAAAAGGGAGTGCAAACGCCCACACCCAATATATACATGGTCCACGGACTCCACAGCGCCACAGAACAAGCAGTTGGGCTGGGAGTCCGTGAACCACCGCAACCTGCGGTTGCAGGGGACTGCTGCGTGCAGCACCCTCCACCCCAGATCCCCGAGAGAAAGGGGGAGGACTCCCGCGTAGAGAGCCCTCCACTGGGGATCTCCGCCGCCCGGTGGCAAATGGGCACGCCAAGGCGTGTCCGGACGGTGGATGAGGGAGAAGAGGTGGACGGTGTGCAGCAGCAGTCGATACAGGGCCCTCCTTTTTATGTCCCTGAAAGCAACAAAATTAAAATTCCGGAGGCGGCTCAGGTTGTGGGGCACAGGCTCCCGCGGGAAGTACGGGACCTATCATCTATTTATTTATTTTTTTTTTTTTCCTCCCCTTAACCCCCACACTACCACCTAAGTGCGGTAGTGCTTATTTTTATCCCCTGCACCCATAGTGCGTGTGTGCAGGTGTGAGACACAGTGAAAGACACAAAGTGCACAAATCTTTATTCAATTTCCACCACCAGGAAGATAGGAAAAACACCCGGGTGGCCAGTGACGAGCACTGCCCTTCAAACCACAGGGCAATGCTGTGTGATCAAAACAGTGAAGGGGAGGGTAGGGACTAGATCAAAATAGAGTTGGAGGGAGAAATGATGCACTCCACTCCCTGCGGCGCCCACCTCTCCCTGAACGACTCCAGGGTGTCGGTGGACACCGCGTGCTCCTTCTCCAAGGACACCCGGGCTCTAACGTAACCCCGGAAGAGGGGCAGGCAGTCGGCCCTAACGACCCCCTCCACGGCCCGCTGCCTGGACCTGTTGATGGCCAATTTGGCCAGGCCCAGGAGCAGACCCACGAGGAGGTCTTCGGACCTGCCCTCCCTCGTCCGTACCGGGTGCCCGAAGATCAGGAGCGTGGGACTGAAGTGCAGCCAGAAACAGAGGAGAAGGTTCTTAAGAAAATCAAAAAGGGAGTGCAAACGCCCACACCCAATGTATACATGGTCTACGGACTCCACAGCGCCACAGAACAAGCAGTTGGGCTGGGAGTCCGTGAACCACCGCAACCTGCGGTTGCAGGGGACTGCTGCGTGCAGCACCCTCCACCCCAGATCCCCGAGAGAAAGGGGGAGGACTCCCGCGTAGAGAGCCCTCCACTGGGGATCTCCGCCGCCCGGTGGCAAATGGGCACGCCAAGGCGTGTCCGGACGGTGGATGAGGGAGAAGAGGTGGACGGTGTGCAGCAGCAGTCGATACAGGGCCCTCCTTTTTATGTCCCTAAAAGCAACAAAATTAAAATTCCGGAGGCGGCTCAGGTTGTGGGGCACAGGCTCCCGCGGGAAGTACGGGACCTATCATCTATTTATATTGATCCGTCAGGGCTTCCTAATTGGCCCAGGTTAACAACCCCAATCAAGGATCTCATTGCTATTGAGATCTGCCTAATTCCGATCACTCCACACTGACAATTGTGTGTCTGGGGACATCCATTTACATGTGCAAGGAGTAGAAGGATGAGGGAGAGACAGTGCCTCCCCCAAACTCAGTCAACAACCATGTACATAGTCCAGCAGCATTATAACCATGTTGTATGTGTTTGATGTTATTAAACATAGATCCCAGTCTCTGCCTATGTTGTAATACATTTTTGTGTAAAATAGACAATAAATATTAGGATAAAAGTCAAAATATGCAAATATTTGTAAATGTTTTTCAGATCTGGCAACTAAATGGTTACTGTTTCATGGAAATATTTTTGTTTAATTGCGTCATCCATATTTTAAAGCAAGATTTAAAAAGTCACAAATCGTTATTTAACAATGCAATCTGGAAAGCCTGTCCAGACTGAGATTGCTGTATTAGAATGTAATTACAGTTACTGATGAATATAATAAATACATTACTTGAGTCAATGCTCTGGCACAGCTATTAACAGACCATCTGGGATTTCAGCTTGTAGTTTCTGCTTCTAGCCATTCACTGTACAGGAATAAATCAGTCAAGTGACAATGGAAAATTTAAAAGTGCTTTGTTCTACTGGAATTGCTTCTTTTTTCATGTGCAACCCATTTCTGGTGGGCAGGGTAACACCAATGGCAGGGAAGACATCAATTACCCTAATATAGACTGGGATAGAAATAGTGGAGAAGACAAAAGTTTCTCAAGGTGCTTTCAGCTGAATGTTCATTTCTGGCCAAAAGCGGAAGGAAGTATTACAAGTCTTGTTCTGGAAAAAAATGTGAATCAAGTGCCAGGCGAGCAGTTAAGGAACAGTGATCACTTTTATCATGTTAGTTAAGAAAAAGGAGACAAACTAATATCGAGTAAAATTAATTTAAGGATCAGTTTTGGTGGATGAAGCATAGATCTGCTCAGCGTAAATTAGAATCAAAGATTCACAGACAATGCTTTCATCAAATAAAGGTATTGCCTTAAAGGGTGAGATAGTTAGGATACAGTTGTGGTAAATTATAGTACCTTTTCTCACACACGCACATACCCACTTATCTTCTCCCTGGACGATGAAAGAGGTGGAAAACAAGATGCACCAAAAGAGGTGCATATCACAGGTAGCAAGTCCATAATGAATGGGAAACCAGCTCAACATATAATTGACAAAAGGAAGAGGAACACATTTAGAAAAGTATATTAATTGGAGAAGAGAGACCATTTTGGGATCAAAAAGGAAAATTGCTTGTCGAAGCGGATAATATTGCACACTTGAGAAATGATAAGTATCTGCATTTACCAAGCAAATCCCATACTTCAACCTATCTTCACCACACACTACCGTAGTACATTCCAGATTTTTATAACTTGCTGCATAAAAAAGTTTTCCTTCATTACAGAGGTTTTTAAAGCATGTGGGGTCTGAATAAGGTTAAAGGCAGGTGTCTTTCTCTCGGGTGGGGGATTTCAAGACTAGGGAGCATATCTTTAAGGTAAAGGGAGAAAGATTTGAAAAAGACATGAGCAGCAACTTACTTACACAGAGAATGAACTTCCAGAGGAAGTGGCGGATGCAGTGTAGTTACAACATTTAAAAGACATTTGGATAAGTACATGAATAAAAAACTGTTTGGAGGGGTATGGGCCAAGCACAGGCAGGTGGGACTGATTTAGTTTGGGATTATGGTTGGCATGGATTTGTTGGACCAAAGGGTCTGTTTCTGTGCTGTATGACTCTGACTCTCTGGTTCCTTTTGTATGTCAACTGATGCCCTCTGGGTCTTAACCTTTCTGTCAATAGAAACAGTTTCTCTTTATCTGCTGTAGCAAAACCCTTTTGATTTCAAAGTTTATGACTCTATTACTTTGAAAGTAATAGAGTTTCTAGAATTCTAGTTTGGTTCCTCCCTAATGAGAATAGTCTTGGCTTTACAAATTTATTCTCACAACTGAAGTTTCTTTTCCCTGGAACGGTTTGTGTTAATATTTTCTGAAACCCTTGCCAATGCATGGGTGTGGGTGGAATGCTTTTCACAGGGTTGGTGCATACTCAATGGGCCAAATGGCCGCCTTGTGCACTGTGGGGATTCTATGATTCTATATGATTTAGTAAATATTCCATGTTGAACAAAGCATCAGTAAATGTGTCATTTTAACATGTTGAAGAGATACCATGACAGGGCAATGACTGCAGAGTCTCTTTCCCGTGTTGTTTGACTTCATGATTCTATAATAGTCCCGAGAAATGTATTTTTATCATAGTGAAAAGAAGTAGGAAGTAAAATTACAATATCAGAACAATTGGAGAGTGAATCCAAAATTGTACATGCAAAAGTTGATCTTGCACAAATCAGATTGGATAGTACGGGGTACTTAAAATGTCTGTTAGGATAATATGAAATCTTCTTTTAAAAATGACTAAGTGGCTTTCAAAGGCTATTACAAAATCCTGGGTCAATGTCTGTGAAAAGGCCAAGAAAAACTGTTATGGCTGTTCATGATGTTAATGTAGGAAATGCATTATGTATAAAACAAGATCCTCCTAAATGTAATCCAAAGAAATTAACATAAGGAAAGAGATTAAGTTCATGATGGGCAATGTCATTACGGAATTGAATCATAATGGCTGGAGCTCGCCTATCATGATGATGCCGAAACTGGATGGATTACAAAGACTTTGTTTTGATGAGCACAAAGTTGATGTGGTTAAGAAAGTGGACTCATATCCTATTCCACATTTCCCCAGCCCAGTGTTTTTATAAACCCCCAATAATTTTATAACACACCCTTTGGATGGTTGCATTGAAAGATTGTATGATTTGTCATCAAAATCATCTTGTTAAAGGGATTGTTTGATGCAGCCAGAGGAACATCATTTAAAAACATCCCCGGTTGGACTCTTCAATGCAGAATCACGCTGTTTGAACTGCAAAGGTACCGGCAACGTTCCAGTGATTAACCAGTAAAGTTATTGAAGGACTGCGTATCTGCGTGGTTTTCATTGATGATTTGTCTTTAGGCAAACATGGGAAGAACTGAACTACTTAATCGCCTACAAAAAGCCAATTGGGTATAAATCTGGCTAAGAGCGAATTTGCCTAAGAGAAGGTGACCTTTTTGAGTCATACTGTGGGACAAGACTAAGCAACATCTAGAGATGGGAAAGTAAGGGCTGATTTGGATTTTCCTATACCAAGGACAAAATGCTGAATTTTGCATTACGTTGTCATGTTTTATCAGGTTGGAGGGGGGAGCGAGGAGGGTGTGTTATAAAATTAGTCGGGTTTTATAAAAACACTGGGCTGGGGAAACGTGAAATAGGATATGAGTCCACTTTCGTTACCACATTAACTTTGTGCTAACCGAAACAGAATCTTTGTAATCCACAAGCTCAGTAATTATGCACTGCACAATGTAGAGAAGGCCGTCTGTAAGCTTAAGAACGACGAGACTGCTGGCCACCTGCAGACTCGCCTTGAGAATGGAAGACAGTCATCTCTGAGAGACCGACGACGATGATGTTGATTTATCAGATTTTTCCTAACCTTCAGCACTGCTGTGGTTCCTGTAATGAATTTGTTAAAGAAAGACAGAAAATCTGAGTGGACACAAGTATATCATAATGTTTTTGAGAGCTTGAAAGCTGTGTTGATAACTGCACCAGTTTTAGTAACACCGAATTGTGAAAAACCTGGCTGTCGATGCAATGACATTGATATGGGTGCTGTTTTACTACAAATGACAAGATAGTAATGGAACAGCCTGTAAGTTATTTTTCAAAGATATTGACTGCATGTCAAGAGAAATATTGATGATTGAGTCTTTTGTTGTCTCTACATCATTTTGAAGTATATGTCACCAATAATGTGGAAGAAACTTGTTAATATGATCACAATCCTTCAATTTTGTTTTTGGAAAAATTTCAGGACAAGAGTAACGGCTGTTTCAGTGGAGCTTTAATTTTCCAATCATACAATTTTAAAATTGTTCATGCTTAGTGCACATATGAAAGAAACTGTGTGCTGTGATGCAAATGAACTTATGGAAATTATGGTTCCTTGAAACTCATTTTGTGCATTTGATATCAATATGGTATTAATGTTAATGTGCCATAGGAATATGTGAAAAAGAGTTACATTTCTCAACAAAAATGCTTTTTAAAGGTACAGTTCCATTCTTCTTTGGGGGCAAATGTGAGGAAAGGTGGATGATTTGTAAATAGCTACTGACAAGTGGGTTTTGGTATATTTTTGTGAAAAGGTTTACAATTCGATTGGGTCACTCTTTCCTGAGTGATGATTAGTGTGTGCTTCCTTGAGTCTTAGTGGAAGTTTGTTTATATTACTTGATTTTACAATAGGAGAGAGAAAGCATTTGAAAGACATTGATTATTCTAAATACAAAAGCAAACCAAAGATTGATTTTATTAATTTGAGATAGAAAGAAAGGCTTTTGTGCAGTTTGAAGGAAACCTGATCAGGGCCAGATGGTAGAATAGATTCTCCTTGAGAGGAGATTGGTCATAACAGTTAAGGGAATAAATTACCTCAGGGAACAAATTCAGTTTGTAATGCTTCAAGGACCAGGAGTTTGGTTAGAAATATGCAGATTATTAAAAGACTGAAAAAGTCTAAGCTGTCAGTTATAAGAATATTGAAAGAAAAGGTTTCAGTTCATGGTAAAAGAACGGAGAAAAAAGTGGTTAAGTTAAACCAGCAGATTTGGTGGAGAAAGGAAATTTCTCTTTTATTAACTAACTGTAAAGTGATGGTGTTAGGGAATAGATGGGATTTTGTTTTGCTGTTTGTTTTGCAATCTTTTAGTCTGTGTCATTAAAATGCCTTGAAATGATTTATTTTATTTACTTGCTTTGTTTAAAAGTCTTACTGTCTTTTTCTTAAACCCAAGTGAAAGATCGCCATGTTAAACAAGGCAAAATCTGATCTCATTGTGGCTTTTGCCTTGTGTAGTAATGTCAATTGGAATCATAATAAATTGAAGGGTGAAATCTCAGTTCTCACAGACACTCTGACTTACCCATGTCTGTTTCACTCAATAATGGCTTCAGGTTTGTAATCTGTTTCATAATGCAACTTTTGTGAACAAAGAAAAACTCCAACAGCATTTGGCTTCTTTTGAACTTAAAGTGTTTGTAAGTTGAATGATTCAGGAAAAACATTGGCTTTGATGATATGCAGTATTCATGCTTGATCGATTTGACAAATCAGAATTCCATTTCTTCTGTAGGATGTTCCAACCAAATTAGTGGCAAAAGCAGTCCCCTTGCCGATGACAGTGCGTGGTCACTGGTTCTTGAGTCCCAGAACAGAGTATACTGTGGCTGTTCAGACTGCATCAAAACAAGGTGATGGAGATTATACAGTCTCTGACTGGAGTGAAGTTGTGGAATTCTGTACTGCAGGTAAAATTATATTTAAATGAATTTCTTAAAAAGACCTATTCGGGAAAACATTCAAGCTCTGCAAAAATCCTACCATTTATCACTCTGGCTTTATATTTCTTTGGTAGACAAGCAAGAGGCTGGAAGAACACAGCAAGCCAGGCAGCATCAGGAGGTGGGGAAGTCAACATTTCGGGTGTAACCCTACTTCTCTGGTTCAGTTTGTCATTTGTGTGGGAAATATCAGTGGACAGTAACACAAAGTTTTTTTTGTCTTTGTCAAGTTGTATATGGTAACAAATGGTGTGGCACGGGGTTGGTGCTGTGGCTTCAACTTATTACAATTTACATCAAAGACTTGGATGAAGGGATCAAAGGTTTGGAATTGTGAAGAGAATGTAAGGAAGCTCCAAGTGGAAATAGATAGGTAGATTAAGTGAGTGGGCAAAGATCTAGAAAACTGAGTGAATTTTGGCTGAAAGAATAAAAATTAAGCAGAAAGACTCCCTAAAAGCTGGGGAGCTCTGAAATGTAGAGGAATCCGAGCATCCTGGTGTATTAATTGTAGGTCGGTTTGCAGGTGTAGCAAGCAAATAGGAAAGTTAATAGAATGTTATTATTTAATGCAAGGGGAATTGAATACTGAAGTAGGGCTATTATCCCTTATTTCTATGGAGTATTGGTGAGACCATGTCTGTTGTAATGTGTACAGTACTGATCATCTTATTTAAAGAAGAATGTATGCATGTTGGAAGCTTACGGAAGGTTTACTAGACTGTTACTTGGTGTGGGTAGGGTGTTTTATGAGGGAAGATTGGACAGCCTGAGCTTGTATTTGTTGGAGTTTAGAAGAATAAGAGGCAACTTGATTAAGACATAAGATTCTGAGAGAGTGTGCGTGTGAAAATCATGTTTTCCTTTTGTGGTAGAAACCAGAACTAGGTATTGATGGGTAAAAATAAAGGGGTTGCCTAATTAAGACATGCCTGTCTTCCTAGTAGATGACACCACAAACAAACAAAAAAAAAATGGAGAAAACCCAGCAAGAAGGAGGAATTTAAAGAAATCAATATGAGTAAAGAAATAGTACCAGAGAAATCTTCAAACATCTATTTACCTTCCTATTAAAAATATTCAAAGACTTTGCTTCCATCACCTTTTGAGGAAAATGTTCCAAGGATTCTTAACTCTCAGAAAAAAAACCATCAGGATAGATCGACTCAATCCTTAGCTTATGAAAGCAGTAGGAGTATACTTAAGAGGGAAATCAGGAGGGCAAAAAGGGGACATGAGATAGCTTTGGCAAATAGAATTAAGGAGAATCCAAAGGGATTTTACAAATACATTTAAGGACAAAAAGGTAACTAGGGCCCCTCAAAGATCAGCAAGGCGGCCTTTGTGTGGACCCACAGAAAATGGGGGTAAGATACTAAATGAGTATTTTGCATTAGGAGTTACTGTGGAAGAGGATATGGAGGATATAGAATGTAGACACCTTGCAAGATGTCCAGATTACAGAGGAGAAAGTGCTGGTTGAGTTGAAATACATAAAAAGGTGGATAAATCCCCAGGACCTCATCATGTGTATCCTAAAACTCTGTGGGAAGCTAGAGAGGTGATGGGTTAGACTGAAGGGTCTGTTTCCACGCTGTACATCTCTATGACTCTACTCTTTTACTTGTATCATAAAATATTTAGTTTCCACCTTTTTCTTTTAAAACTTGGGTTTTATTCTTACGTGTTCTCAAGTACAGGAGCACAGTGAAAAATTTACAAATGTTGCCATTCATGGTACCAGCTTAGGTACAAAATCTTAGATGGAAAGTAGAAAAATAAGTCAAAAGTTTTAAGTTATAGTCCTTCTTTAGCCATGAGCCTGCAGTTATTCCAGCTTTCCCCACAAGAGCTTACTCTCTCCTCATGCTGGGCTGGCTCTCTGGATCCCCGCACCTCTGTATTGCCATCTTGCCGCCGACAGCAATCCTCTCTGTCCTGTGCTGGGCTTGATCCCTACATTGCCATCCCGTCACTGACTGCCATCTGCCACAAGTCCCATTCCAGACCCCCAGCACTTCCACAATGCTGCCAACTTTCAGGGTCCTGCCAAATCAGCAAAGTCACCGCTCTGGGTCCCCTGCCATGGCTGCCTCCAGAAGATAAGCAGAGGACAAAAAAAAACCTAAAAATAAACAGAGAAAAGAAGAAAGAAAAGCTGTCAGAGCAGATGAGCTCAGGCTCAGGAGTCCAATTCCGCTGCCATCTTGGATCAGGGAAAAAAGGCTTGGTCACTAACTACATATTGAGGTTAAAATTTAAATCAAACCCATTTATGTCCATAGTATTTATCATGTACTTTGTTGTAAATGCTTTGCATAATTATATGTAATGTACTTAGCTTTAACTTTCATCACTTTAGTCACTAAATCTAGTCATTTCCTTAAACTTGCTGCTTCTTGATCCACTTCTTATTTTTTATCTAAGTCACTTCACTGCTCTATAGCCAGTTCTTTCCTCCTTAGGCCTATAGGTTTACCATTACCTAAACCCTTACTCGCTCCTCATTATTTTAAAACTCTATCACTCTAGCTGCTATCCAGGATGCTTCTCAGAGATGAGTACTGCCTTACCAATACAACTCTATCCTGTTTGGGATGCATGAAGCAACTGCTTAACTCTGACACCTTTTAAGCATCCTGAAGGGATTGTTCCCTCTGAACACCTGAGTTCACTTCTCAAATCATCTCCAACACCATTCTTAAAGAGTTACTCTCTTTGGCCTCCTCTTTCCTCACCACTACAAGGCCTCAAACTCGCTTTCCTGATCAAGTGTTCGTTTATGGTGTACTTTTATACTGCTCACTACACTGTCTGCTCTATATTGTGAGGAATGACACATTTGGTCTTTTATAAAAGCAGTCTGAGAAAAAGAGTTTTGACCTCCAAACGTTTGGTGGCCTGTCTTTTAAAACTCCATCTTATTTTCAGCCTCCTTTACCTCTGTTCTTGACCTACTCATGTTCCACCAAACTCAATGCACTTTATCTTTCAATTAAACACTTCATAGCGTTCAAGATTCAACACTAAATTTGACATTTTCAGGCTATTATTTGATATCTCAATTTTGTTTCCCTTACTTTGCAAGTTGAATGCTTTGTTTTTGCTTTTTAAATGGGAAGCAATGTTTTCTCAAAGCTGCATGGCTGCTCGTCTGCTGAGAACTCCTCACAGGGTCCAGTTGGCGTGCTGATACAAAGCCTTCCCTTGTATAAGCCTCTGTTACTCAGGGAAAATTACAGAGAACATTGATGGGAAGGGCCTTAGCATAAAGATCAGTGATATTAAGGGCATTGATTTAATAATTGGGAGAAAGAAGAGAGGGAAGGTAAGGAAACATTTTTCCACCCAGAGTCTGGAGCTCAATATTACCTGAAAGGGTTGATCCCAGCGTACTCAACTCATTGAAATTTGGTTTAAAAAGGTGTCTTGATGGGCATTTCAAGTATTGTAACCTTCAGGGCTGCAGATCAAATGTTGAGCTTTTGGCCACTGCAGACACAGTGGGCTATGTGGCCTCTTTCTGTGCCATAAACCTTCTGTCATTCTATTGTATGATTGTATTCTGTTGTTCATAACCTCTTCAAGAGGAATCTCTTATTTCTTTACTTGTCCCATTTTTACATAATTTATTGTTTCATCACTCTTACCGTTCATTCTCTCAGGAGATCCTTTCTTTTACAACCATCCTTATTTTATCTGCCTGAAACCTATTACATTTATAACATTCTTAGCTCTAAATGAAAAGGTTATTAACCTGAAGCTACAACTCAGATTTTCCAGGCGAGTTAGAGTAAAAAAGGTGACCCCACAGAAAGCACAGCAGACCAGGCAACATGCGAGGAGGACAATTATTGTTTCTTGCATAAGCCCTTCATCAGCTGTGCATTTCCAGTACCACACTTTGGCTACTACTGGGACTGGAAAATCTGAGTCAATGCTGAGATGTCTGCCACTAGAGAGCTCGCTTACATTGGCAAATGAGAAGTTTGGTGTTCCAGAAATGGCTTCGTAGGAACTACCACCCATGGTGTCACTGGGATCTATCAGCATTTAACTTGGACCACTTACTGTGATGGACCTTTCCTCCTGTAACACTGTCTGACAGCTCTAAAACAGCTCTTCACAATTTAGTCACACCTTTGTTGCCAGCCACTCTTATGCATCTCAACTCTCACTCAATCCCAGCTCACACCATTACTGGACACTCTCCTAACAGCACCTCTGGCTCACTCCTCAATCTGCGAATTCTAGATCACCCTCTAATCACATCATGCAGTCCCTCCTTGACATTCCAAGCTTTGAAATTCTGCCACAGCTTTGCCACTGAGTTGGCGGGGGTGGGGGTGAGGAAAGAGAGGGGATGCAAGCCACTCCATCTCAGTTTCTGTTTCCACATACTCAACAACTTGTGTCTGTCTGGCATTCCATCTTTATTAATGAGAAATGTTTAGTCAAAAGCAAATCATAAATAAAGTCAATTTTGATGCTTTTTTTTCCCCAAAGTAAACATTTTCATGTGCATATCGCTAGAATTCAAACAGTGCTAAATAAGTTTCCAGAAATTTAATTTGGTATAAAATTGAAACCTAGTGCAGTATTAATAATAAAATGTCATGTTTATGCTACAGACTATTCCAAGGTTCACCTAACACAATTAATGGAAAAAGCTGAAGCAATTTCAGAACGCATGTTGAGGTTTTCAGTTTTCTATCGTAACCAGCACAAAGAATATTTTGACTATGTTCGGTAAGAAAAAATCACAAGCTGCTTTAAATTTCTATTGTTAAAACTTAAATGTAACTTCTACTTGTGTTGAACTCTGTGACTACTGAGGGGAAGAATGCTTTTTAAAAAAATAAAAGCTGTAAATCACAACCTTTTTAATGATCATGGTAATTAGAAGAAGAAAGTTGTGTGCGCGCACAAGTAGATGGTAAGTGCGTGCACACATTTGGTGCTGTCTTGTGAATTAAGACATCATAATTTTAATTTATAAACAAACTTACAGCTGGCTATCGATTGGTAATTGAATAAAATTTATAAACAACTTAGATTTAAATTATTTTGTAATACTTATTGGTGAACTAACAAAACAATATTAAACTAAATGAAACAACTTCAGTAAAATATTAGAAGGAACCAAGATTAATTGCAAATAATTAGTTTCCAACAATCTTCAGGGGATCAATAGCTTTGCAGAAGTAACCAGAAAATTATCGAAGTATATTAACATAACCTGGTTATTGTAGAATATTTTAAAAAGATTTATTAACTACTTGTTTCACAATTTCAGTTGCTGAAAGCCTTATAATCCATATTCTTTAGGGAGCACTAAATTTATTTACATGTGTTCCCATACAATATGACCCCATTAAATCCTTAACATAACTAGTTTGGTGTGGAATGACCATACTGTTTTGTAAAGCAACTTTGTTACTTCATAACTGTTTTCCCATTTATATTCTACACATCTATGGCACTTAGTGGAAAGCCAGCAGTATTTTACTGGGAACAAAAACAGAAATTGCTGGAAAAAGGTCAGCAGGTCTGGCAGCGTCTGTGAAGAGAAATCAGAGTTAACGTTTCCGGTCTGGTGTCCCTCAGAACTGAGTAAGCGTCACCAGACCCGAAACATTGAAGAGAAATCCAAGTTAATGTTTCGGGTCTGGTGACGCTTACTCAGTTCTGAGGGACACCAGAACGGAAACGTTAACTCTGATTTCTCTTCACAGATGCTGCCAGATCTGCTGAGCTTTTCCAGCAACTTCTGTTTGTGTTTCCGATTTAAAGCATCTACAGTTCTTTTGGTTTTTACTTTACTGTTTTACTGGGGCTGGTACCCACATTCTAAATCAGCACTGTTGTTAGTACCTTTGCTTCCAGCTCCATAGCAAAATAATTTATAATTAAACAGAAACACTTAGTCCCACTGAAGACCACAGTATAGGTTGCTGACACCTGCTGAAGTTTCTGAAGGGATCACTAGGCTGACATACAAGCACATTAAATCTATTTCAAGTATGCACGATGGATCCCAGGAAAGTTACCTTCAGTAGCAACGGTAGCCTTCGTGTACAGATCAGATGTAGAGTGGACAATGAGACTAAAGTCACCTGTAAGGCCGTAAAACAGGAGCAGAAATTAGTCCATTTGGCCCATCAAGATGCTCTACTATTCAATTATGGCCGATAGGTTTCTCAACCCAATTTTCCCATTTTCTCCCCATAACTTTTCATCCTCTTGGCAATCAAGAACCTATATATTCATTGACCTGGCCTTCCCAGAGTCCTCAAACATTTCTCATATGTTAAGTCTTTCATTCTTGGAATCATTCTCACGAAACTCTTCTAGACTCAATCCAGGGCCAATTCATCGTTCCCGAGGAATAGGGCCCAAAATTGCACCCCGACTACCAACCAACACTAGGCCCAGCTTTGATCCTGGTGTTCAGTGAAAGAGTTGGGAGTTCTGGTAGATGACCAAAATCTTAAGATTTGCAAATTATGTGGACTGCTTCCAAACTATTTACTTTTGAGAATGCAGCCTTAGTGGAGGGGGTGGGGGGAGAACACAATTACATTTTCAACCATGAACTAATAGGAGACGGTCATGATGGTTAGCTTATTGGAAATGAATGAGGAGGAAAGTATCCTCTCCCCTCACAGAGGTTTAATTCATTGTCAAGTTTAAAAATCTCCCTTCCCTTCCCTGTTGGTTCATTCTTCTGCTTGTCTGATTACTCCCCTACTTCATGGAAATGCTGCAGCTCCTGGCTGGATAGAAAATCATGTCCCATCTCTCAAGTATCTTGACTTGTAATCCTTTTCTCAGGCTTATTCCTCTTTGCTTCCTGTACCCAGTCTCCCTGTCCTTCATTTCAGAACACTGTTCTCCCTCGGATCAGTAGGTTCCACCTACTTAACATCTCTCCTTTATGTTTATAAGCATGTTTGCACGGTTATGAAATTTATGGCTTACTCAGAAATGTAGGCACACCTCTCATTGAAATTCTAGTATTAATCACCATGTTCAAAAAAAAACATTTTTAAATTTAAAACTTACAGGAGTTACATACAGACTCAGCTCTGTAAAAAGCTTGCTTGAAAAAAAAAGTCTTTAGATTAACTGCATATCGTAAAACATTAACATGTCAACTCAATGACATTGGTCCTAACCTAAATTAGAGATGGATAGGAGCAAGGACTTCAAACTTTTATATTATTTGAACTACTTGTTATTATGGAGACATATTTAATATGTGAAGTTCTTGCATTAATGTATGGATTGAAAGATTGAATAGTGTCATCTGATTTAAGAATTCTTTGTTTGGAGTATCTTTTGAAAGCAGGAAATGTATTCCAGCATTGTTGTAAATTTGGACAGTGAGTAATCTAAACTTGTAAAAATTGTTTAATACCCCTGCATTACTAACATGATGATTACTTTTTCAGAGAACATCAAGGACAAATAATGCAAACTTCCATAAAAGATAACAGTGGCAGTCATGGTTCTCCCATCAGTGGCAAACTAGAAGGCATCTTCTTTAGCTGCAACACTGAGTTTAACACTGGCAAACCTCCCCACGATTCACCTTACGGGAGATACCGCTTTCAGATTCCTGCCAGCAAACTCTTCAACCAGAATACTAACCTCTATTTTGGAGATTTTTATTGCATGTATACAGCATACCACTACATTATTCTGGTTATTGCACCTATTGGATCACAGGGAGATGAATTCTGCAAGCAGCGACTCCCTCAGCTAAATATTGCAGACAACAAATTCCTGACATGCACGGAGGAGGATGATAGGCTTGTTTATCATCATGCGCAGGATGCTATTTTAGAAATAATCTACACTGACCCAGTAGATCTCTCTCTTGGTAGCGTGGCTGAAATCAGTGGCCATCAGCTAATGAGTTTATCCACAGCAAATGCAAAAAAAGATCCTAGTTGCAAGACTTGTAACATTAGTGCTGGGCGTTAATTGAACACTATAATTTTCACACTACTGACAATAAGAGTTTTCATTTTGTGTTATTTCAATTCTTTCCTTGTGAAAGCATGCAAATGATGCAGCTTTTCACCAAAAGCTTACCCACTGGTTGATTGATTTACTGAAACATTTTATGGAATATGTAAATGTCTGTTTCTTTTTGTGAGATACTCCATAAAGTTGCTGCAAAGTTCCTGCTTTAAGAGAAAATACAATTGATATTAACGTGCTCTCACAAAACAAAAATTATCGCTTATACGTTGTATTCTACAACAAGTATTTAACCTCGAATGGAGAACTATTGATTGGAGCAAGCATGAAGGTTACACTGGCAGCATGACTTTATCTTGCAAAATAGAAATACAGTATTTGACACTTCCAACTTGTTCATAGTGTTCACATTACCTGTAATAACTAGTTAATAAGAAACATTTAAAATTGCTGTATTTGAAGAAAATAAATGTAACAATAGAAAAATATTTGTACTGTTCCAAAAGATTTACAGTTGGGTGGATGATCAACTACAGAGCATTTTGTAGTAATTTGCGTGTTATGAAACTAGACTGCTTCTAAAAATTAAATGGCTGTAAAATGCAGATATTACTATCCTATTTATTACATTTCAACACCAACCATAACATTAATATCATTTAAGTTCATTATAATTCTTACATAGCTACATTGCTTTCGACAAAGAAATACACAGTGCCAGCATTACTTTGCTTAACCAAACAGTAGCTTATAATTTATTCATTTTTTGCCCATGCATAGACAGGTTGGAACAACGAACAATATTTTTGAATGGTCCCCAACTAGGAAAAGAAATATCTCAAGTTACTTCGAAAACACACATTTCAACTAAGAATGGGAAATTAACAGCATTTAAAACATTGCTTCCAGATTTGATATCTGAAGTTGGGAGAATATGAAACAGGATTTTTTTATAAAGGTGGTACAAATTAAAAACCTGAGTTAAATTCTGTCACTGTCAATGGGATTTTGAACAACTGCTTCCAACCTAGGTTAAATCTGCGTTCTACTGCTTAACTTACTGTAGCTAACAGCATGCCTGAACCAAACAAAGATTGTGTTCTTTCCCATTTTATGGAGAAGTTCAGGTTGGCTGGAAATATTTTTGGCAAACCCAGTTTTGTCTGCATACATTCGAGAGCTTTGCACACGTTATAAACACTTAAGTCGTCAAATGTAACTTTTTCTTTTAAAAAAAGTCTCAACTAGACAGTGGCAGCTTTGGATAGTAGCACCCATAAAATTATTAAATTTTGTAATAAACATGTGCAGACTTGAAATAACCAAAGGTTAACAAACAAAGCAGGCTTCAAGTCATTGAAGAATTAGCTTAAGGAATTTGATTGAAACAGTAGATGGAGGTAGTTGTACTCCTCCTCAATTAGGGATGCATTAATTCTAATTCAAAGGTATCTGGGCATCCACAAACAACCCAAAGTTAAGGTACAGGAAATCGTGCAATATTGTAGAATGAGGGTGCATTGAAATCTTCAGGAATACATCAACTATCATTTGCTTGGCAGTGAATCCAAGAGTAATTGGACTTACCGCTGCACTTTGAGTTTTTACATTTTGTTTTTGCATGGCATATTGCTACAAATGTGAGCTAACAATATTGTGGTGAAGGAAATTGGTCATCAAGAACCTCGGTGAACAAGACAAGCAGCATGTAGTTCAGTACTAGTGAGGTTGGAGTACATAACACTGACCAAAATCATGAAAAATCGAACGGAGACCAAAATGTACCTTGACTAATGACTTTAGTTTGTACCGATTGCAATTTCACAATAGGTGATGCATTTTAAGTAAGCCAAACAGCAAGCTGCCATCTTATGAAGCTGGTGGTGGAATGATACAACTGGGATAGCAACATTTGGATAGTTTGAGTTTAACCATGTATTTGCTCCTCACCACCCAAAAATAACAAATCATCTAGTGCACAAATAATGGCAAGCAATATTAGCAAATTATGGCCCAGCAGTACTAGCACAGTAAGGAGGAGGTTAAAGAAGGTACTTGAAAAGGATGAAAAACGTGGGCCTGAAACAGGCTGAAAATAATTCCTGCTGGTTAATCACAGCAGAAAAATATTCAGTAACATGTCCTCTCTAATTAAAGATCATGAAATGGCCTTAACATGATCAAACTGACAAAGTCCTGAGACACATGGGTTCAAACCAAAAGGGATAAGATCTGAAAGATGCAGAGGGAATGTCTTGCTAACAGCGAAAACAAACTTCGAAGAAAACAAGCATCAATCCAAGTTTTATATCTCTGCAAATAACACTAGTTCAGAACAAGTCCTTCTGACAAAAGGTTTTTCTTTCTGCAAAGGGTGCCTGACTTGTTGAGTATTGAAAGTGTTTTCTGTTTTTTTTATTTCAGACTTGCAGCACCAGCCATATTTTGCTTCTGGTTTTACATCTCTTACCAGATGTACTTGCACAATATTAACCTACTTATAATCGAGGAAATGACTTTCTGAAAAGTCTGCAGAAAACCAGATTTTATTGTGCTAATTTCCAAAAAAAAAGCTGATAGCGTTATGCTGGATTCTGCCTCTTGAAATTGATCAAAGTTAGAGGTAAAACCTGATGATTGACAAGAAATTGGCTGAAAGAAAAGCACCCAAATTCACTCGTGAGAGCAGGTAAATGGAGTAAAGATATTTTTAATCAGCCTATTCAGCAAGGTTATGAGATTCTTGTGGAGCGGGTGAGATTTGAACTTGGTTTCTTCCAGCTCAGAGATAGGAGCACTCACTGTATCTCAAGAGCTCCTAGGTAAGTGGAGTATTTAAAGAATTTGTATTGGAAACCACGACTCCTAATCTGTATTAGTGACATGGTGTTAAGTGGTCAAATCATTGTGGAGAAGGCAAAGTTCAATTTAAAAATATAGACTAGGTTCAAGGAATTTTGGGTTCTTTTCAATAATGAACTTCAAAGGCTCAAATGACTTTCTTAATCTACCTAATTAAATAACAGTTTTTCAAAAACCAATGGATTGCTGAGAAGATTGATCAGGTTAGTTTAAGTCAGCCAAACCTTAACACACAGATGTTTAACGATGCTGCAGGGACAGTATGCATGCAAAAATATGGTAATTTCAGAATTACACACTATACAAATGTTCTAAATTGCAAACATCTTTCAGCAAATAATTATCAAAATGATAAATGACAATTCCTTTAGTGGCCAGTCTAAAGATATGCGAACCCATATCTTGAATACAAAAATGAATACAAATAAATGGCCATTAAAAAAGGGATTGGTGTACAAACAACTGTAAATTCATTTTGAATTTCCTTTTTTCTCCCTTCAAGAAATTGATTATATTTAACCTGTAATGTGATTAAAAAAAAATGAAGAAACCATCAAAATGTGAAAAAGGCAGTTTTTGGTAGACATAACACACTTTTTAACCCCACAATGACATAAATAAAGTGCTATGATGTTTCACATAGAGGCAAGCAAAACACTTTTCCCTCCTGAACATTTGCCTTGCCAAGAAATAATTATCTATTTGGAGTGTTATCATAATCCAGAATAGGATTTATTTCATAAAATTCTCAAAGCTACCTACTCAAAAATATCGTCAGTGCATCTTGTAAAGTTTGTCGTCATTAGTGACAGTGACTTTGATTAGTTGCTCAACAACCCTCATGTTCATTCTCGTGTCACTGTTGGAATTTTCAGACTTCAGTAATTAATAAAGTGCAGCCAAAAAGTGTTTCTATGGCACAAATGCGAGGATCCAATATCCAGAATTTTAGAAAGGATTGAATAATTTCCTCTGGTTGTTTTAAAGACCAAAAAAAATTGTCTTCTGAGTAAAGTTCATCTTTAAGAACTCAAAACAGTTTTTGTACCATCCAGTTTAGCGATGAGTACTTCCAGTAATCGAAGTTTGGCTTTTGTATGCTTGTACTGGATGTATTCTTCAGCCATTGGAATGCGATCCTCTTTCTGTACATTCCTACAAGAAAAAGTGCAATTACTACCATTTCCAGAGAAGGTCAGTTTAATAAAAATTGTGCTGCAAGGGGTTGTTGGCCTATATGTAAATTAAATCACTTCTAAAGGAGCTGTTCTTAGTTCTACTATCAATAGAGTAAGGCAAAAAAAAAAAGGTGCATCTCCACAGGGAAGTGGGGGAACGGATACTTTTGCCTTTAATTCTAGGGCAACAGAAAGAAGCAAAGACTAAGTAACCTCAGCATCCCATAGACAAGTTACTCATCTAGCCACTTGTCAGCTTGAGCTCACTGCAACATTGTGCAAGCTTGCAGAATCCCTACAGTGTGGGAGCAAGCCATTCAGCCCATTGAGTCTGCATCGACATTCTGAAGACCCTGCCAGACCCACCCTACCTACCCTATCCTCAAAACCCTGCAATTCCCACAGCCAATCCCCAACTTGAATATCTTTGGACTGTGGGAGGAAACCGGAGCACCCGGAGGAAACCCGTGCAGACACTGGGAGAATGTGCAGAGTTTACACAGTTACCGGAGGCTGGAATGGAGTCCGGGTCCCTGGTGCTGCGAGGCAGCAGTATTAACCACGCTAACTAGTGAGCCACCATCTTTTTGATCTGATCTTTTTACCCTTCTTCAATATCCTCAGATGCATTTATTTTCAAAGCAAAGCAAATTATCTGCCTCCCTTCTGAATAGCTCAATTTGATTTTGTGGCCTTTAGCACACTTCACTTTCTCAAACTTTCTTAACAACATTTCCTAGATTTCCTTTCAGCTTGGTTTTTAAAACTGTAGCCATTTTTGCGACTTCATCTTGACCAAAGAGGTGTTCATGATTAATTTATTTTAACCATCTCGCATAAATCCCTTTGTCTCAATCTTGGCAAATCACCTTGGGTAGTACGATGAAACTAACATTTCTTAAACAAAAGGTTCCTCCAAATTGAACACAATGGGCCCTATTCATAATGCATGCTGGTTATGATCTAACGGCAAAATGGAGCAAATATTTAAATAAACTTTAGCAATTTACAACCTTTGGTTTGTATTCTTTAAACGGTGACTGGGCTGGGAAGATTAGTACTCACCTCTTGTTTGTAACTTTAACCTTTTTTCCCCCCCACCACAAATGAAAATATGTCCCAAGCTTTTCATCACACTTTATTTCTTTGTGAATGAAGTCTGGTTTTCTGACAAACTTTAAAAGCGTGACTTACCTTCCAGTTTGTTTGAGAAATTGCTCTTCAAACTCTCGGAGCGCTTTGCGGAGTTTCTTCTTCTCCACTCTAGTTTCGTGAAGATGTTCCAACAACTCGGGCCTGTACAAAGCAAACATACATATTATTTGGCACTGTTACCTTGTGCAAATATGATTTTATGAACATCCTATAATTAGAGAGAAAAAATGACTAGTCACAAATTTGAAGTGGAACTTGCTTTGGTCCTGCGAGATTCACCAGCTCAGGATATCCCAAAGTGTTTTATAGCCAATGAGTAAATCTGGCTTTTAATGCAATCAAAAAGCAAAACAATATATATTTATTTGACAAACCATGAGACAATGTTCAAATCATCAGTTTGTAGTATGGTAGATTGAAGAATAAATATTGGCCAAACAGTATTCCTCTAATCTTAGACTAGTGTCATAGGTCCTGAGGCTCCAGACAGGACATTAGTTAAATATCTCATCGTCAAAACACAACTTGGGACATGATATTCAAATGGAGATATATTGGAAAGTGTGGACGTACAAAGGGGTTTTGAGTGTCCTTGGGCACCAGCCAATGAAAGTAGAAAGACCAGTGCAGAAAGTATTTAGGAAGGGAAATGGTCTATTGGTCTTCAATATAGGAGGATTTTAATTCAGAATTAAAGGATGTCACACAGGGTCTTGGTGTGGATAGTTTTGGCATCCCTGTAAGAGTGAAGATATACTTTCCAAAGGTGGGTTGCTGAGGTACATTAGGCTGACAACTGGAGCTGGCAGGATTGTCATAGGAGGAGAAATTGGTCCAGCTGGGCATATATTCATGAGTTAAGAAGAAAGTGGATCTAATTGAAACACAGAGGCTAGAGAGATAAAACATTTGTGCCACACTAACGCCCAACAATGACCATCTCCAATAAGATGGAATCTAACTACGAACCCTTGACAATCAATGGCATTACCAACACTGAATCCCCCACTAACAACATCCTGGATGTAACCATTGACCAGAAACACAACTGGACTCAGTTGCAAATACACAGAGGCAAGAGGAGCAGATCAGACATTAGGAATACTGCAGCAAGTAACTCACCTCCTGGCTCCTCAAAGCCTGTCCACCATCTATAATTTCTCCTCCAAACCACTAACCATCTTGACATGGAAATATAATCTTTATTCACTGGGTCAAAATCCTAGAATTCCCTCCCCAAGGGCACTTTCGGTCTACCTACAGTAGGTGGACTGCAGCAGTTAAAGAAGCCAGCTTACCACCAGGTTCTCAAGAATTGACCACTGGACCAAAAATACACTTTTCTCTCCACAGATGCTGCCAGACCTGCAGTGTTTTTGCAGCAATTTCTGTTTTTATACAGACAATAATGTTTCCCTTACAACTTGCCTGTGACATTTTTGTAATACTTAAAAAATCAAGACTTCCCAAGCTCATGCTGTGTTTCCTCTGTTTAGACCTGGAGTGAGAGTGAGTGAGTGAGTGAGTGATCACCAAGTCACATTGTCCCAATCTTCTACTGATGCCACTAAGCTTGGAAGATAATATTACAAGTTCTCTTCCAAGTCACACAAAAGTGCTCCTTTGGAGATATTTTGCTGTTTCTTCCTTGTGACCACACTAAAATCCTGGCAGCTCATACCTAACAGAACTGCAGCGGTTTACAAAAGGGTCAGATCTGCCACCATCAATAAAAACCTATGCACAGACCAATGTATGCTGGCCTTCTGAGTAATAGAAAGACAGCTGCTGTTAAAAAAATCAATTGCCCTCTGGTTTTCCCTTGGGAAGAAGAGTGTGCATGTGTGGGGAGAGAGGGGTAAGTTCCCAGCAGGGGGAAGTGCTCAGAGGCAGTACAGACATAATGGACTGCAACACTCCCATTTCTCCAAGCTGACCAACAGGCTTTCTGGAAGGACTGGGAAATTCACCACGAAAGGATCCTCAATATGTTATCCATTATCATTAGGAATCTGGCTTGTGTGGAAACAATGCCTCATTTCATTCCAATGTGTGCAAATTTTGCATTTTGTCATCTTGCGATCTGTTAATTATTCATTGCGGTAAAAATTAAAAATTCATTGGGGAGCAGAGTTTCAAACAGGACCGTGGTTTCCAATGTCAAATTATTGATTCAGGGTGAGGGAGCTGATCGTTCACAGTAAAATTGATACACAGTGTCTAACAGATTATCTTTCTCAACAGATCAACAGCAATTCACATTTGCAGACCTTGAACCTGAAGATGCAGAAAGTTGTATGATATCAGAGGCCTTCCCTGTAGTGCTTGCTAGATTAATTACCTGTTACTACACTCATTGAGTTCAACAGATACTGGTCAGGTTTAAAAGACTAAAATGAAAATATTTCATCTTAAATAGAAACATAACTGAGGTAATACCTAGCAATGCGAGAAACAGAACTACACACACTATAACCACTTCAGACTAGAATGACTATGACAAAGTCACTTCTGAATTTTGCAATTTTCTAGACAATAGAATACCTAACTACAAGTATGTGAACCAATAAAAATAATCACCTGAAGTATTAAGTGATAAAACATTAGAAAATCAAGCATTAAGGTAGTTTTACCTATACAAATACCATATCTTCCATGTTTTCATGTCCAAAGTGTTATTCTAAAATGATAGGAGTTGCTTGGAATTGCTCAGATGTTTTGGGATCAGGGCAGACACACTGCCTCACAGTGTCAGAGACCCGGGTTTGACTTCGTCCTCGGTCGACTGTCTGTGTGGAGATTGTATATTGTCCCCATGTCTGTGTGGGTTTCCTCTGTGTGCTCCAGTTTTCTCCCACAGTCCAAAGATGTGCAGGTTAGGTGGGTTGGCAAAGCTAAATTACCTATAGTGTCCAGGGAGTGCAGGGTCACAGGGATAGACCAGGGTGGGATGCTCTTCAGAGAGCCAGTACAGACTCGTTGTGCCAAATGGCCTGCCTCTGCAATATAGCGGTTTTTTTGGGCTGAAGTTATTACAGTGTGGATCTAAGTGAGAGGTCTTGTTTTGTGGCATATTTCTTGATGTCACACTTACTTCCTATACAAATATATGAATCCATACACAGGTAAAACAACAATTAGAGAACACACAGTATTCAGTGGATTACCTATAAGCTCACCTGTGGATGTTCAAAACCCAAGTACCAAATTCGCAATAAAGTATTAATTTGTCTATTAATCAATTCAATTTAATCTGATCGAGAATTAAAAGTAAGAAAGCAAAATTTAAAAATTGCCTTCAGTCAGGAGTGGTATCGTCATGGTAATGTCACTGGAGTAGTAATCCAGAACCTCAGGCTAATGTTCTGGAAACATGGTTCAAATCCCACAGGAGCAGATGGAGAAATTTGAATGGAATAAAAATATGGAATTAAAAATGGCAGCCATGTAACCACGTTGTAAAAACCTAGCTGGTTCACTAATGTCCTTCAGGGAAGGAAATCTGCCATCCTCACCTGGTCTGGCCTATATGTGACTCCAGTAATGCAGTTCACTTAACTGCACCCTAGGAGACTTGGGATGGGCAATAAATACTGTCCTAGCCAGTGATGTCCATGCCTTACGGTGGCATAGGAGTTGGCAGCATCTGGGGCTCACCCTTTCAGTCTGCTTCTCTTCTTTTTCCTTTTCTTTGGTCTTTTTTAGCACTTTTTTTAAAAAGCCTTACCCTGCAGAGAGGGCAGCAATGACGGCATCAGAGCATTGCAGCACTGGGAGTCCAGAGTGAAGCAAGCCAACCAGTGGTTGACGTCTGGGAGTGTGGAGTGAGACAGTTAGTGGTTGGCGGGTCTGGACCATGGCTCTGGCCCAGTGCGGTCAGCCTGTTACAGATGACAGTCAGCAGCTTACGAGCCCAGTTGGGGTCGGTCTAGTGCTGGGGACAGCAAAAGCACTGGATTGCTAGCCCAGTCACATTACCATGAGGGCCCCACTCCAGACTGTAGGCAATTTTCTTTTATATAGATTGCTTTTTTAAAAAAAATTGTGTGGAGAGCGCCCAGTGTGGAACGACCACAGAAGGACTCTAACATCCATTGTTTAACTTTATTTTCCTAATTTATACTGTGATGAACTATAATGTAGAACTTTTAGCTTTTTCCTGTTTTTCGCTTTTTGTACCTAATCTATTTTAGAATGTTCCAGCGCAGTACAGGCCCATCGGCCCTTGATGTTGCACCGACCTGTGAAGCCAATCTGAAGCTCATCTATCCTACACTATTCCATTATCATCTGTATGTTTATCCAATGACCATTCAAATGCACTTAAACTTAGCAAGTCTACTACAGTTGCAGGCAGGGCATTCCATGCCCCTACTACTGAGTAAAGAAATTACCTCGAACATCTGCCCTATATCTATCACCCCTCAATTTAAAGCTACGTCCCCTCGTGCTAGCCATCACTATCAGAGGAAAAAGGCTCTCACTGTCCACCCTTCTGATTATTTTACAATCTCAATTAAGTCACCTCTCAGCCTTCTTCTGACAAAAACAGGCTCGCGTCCCTCAGCCTTCCATACCAGGCATCATCCTTGTAAATTGCCTCTGCATCCTTTCCAAAGCTTCCACATCCTTCCTATAATGCGGTGACCAGAACTGTATACAATTCTCCAAGTGCGGCTGCACCTGAAATTTAGTACCCAAGATTTGTAACTAGGTATCTAAGATGGCACTGCGTGAGGTGACATGTACACTTTTCACTGCATTCTTGTACACATGACAATAAAAACTAATTCTAAAAACATTCTTACATAGAAGCTTCATGTAGATTGGCCAGTGAAGTAGTTGAATGCCTGATATCTTTCTTCTCATCCAGAGGTGGGAGAAATCCAGGCTCATGATCTTCGTCTCTATGGTCTACGTTGCCTACAAATTCTTGAAAAGGAAACTCCTCTATCGGTCTGGTTGATATTTCACAACTCTTCAGAATAGTTTCTTCATCTGAACCTTCTTCTTCCTGCACAAGTCAAAGTGACAACTTTACAACCCTTCTCAACCAAATATTATAGATATATGATGAGATAAATAGCAATATATGCTTCACGGGAATGCTTTTTGGAACAAAGTGTCATGTGCTTAATAAATAGTGATAACGTTACTTTAACAAGGGCCTATTCGGGTTGGACTCTGGCCTTCCAGCTCAATTCAGATAGAGTGAATGATAGGATCAAGTGAAATGAATTTAGGCAGAGTTTTAAACGAGAACAGAGGGCACAGCAAACAGGTTTGAGATCCCAGATCTCACAAAGGGTCGATGGTATGTGAAACGAAACATTCAAGCTGGTGCAGTACCCTTCCACCTTCAGAATATTTCCCGAGCCTGCCCCTTCCTTAACTCATCCACTGCTGCAGGTCTCCTTTGTGTTTGTTCCAACAGTAGTACAGTGCTCTCATCGCTCCCAGCCTCCCATCTCTTGGCCTCTAGAAACTTGAGCTCAACCAGGACCTTGCCGCCCACATCCTAAACCCTTGCACCAAACATCTGGTCATCTATGTTTGGAAGTCTCAGTCAGGAACGCGTTCCTGTGTAACTTAACATTGAGCTATGTTAAAAAGGTGCTACACAAATGTAATCTGTAAGCGGTTTGGAGGAAGAGGTTGCTTGCAAATAAGGAACATTTCGCGTAGAGTCATGCCATGCAGAAAAGGCCCTTTGGCCCATCATGTCTGTACCTACATAATGTACTTTTAGTGATAGTTAATCCCAATTTCCTGTACTTGTCCCATTTCCTTGAATGTTATTATATTTGAAGTGCTCATCCGATTTTTTTTTTAAATAACTGGGTGAAAGGATTCCGGCCTCCACTACGTTCCCAAGCAATGCATTCCAAATTCCCACCACCCACTGAGTAAAAATGTTTTTTTTCTGAAATCCCCTCGGAACCTCCTGCCCCTTACTCTAAAACTATGCCCTCTCATGATTGCCCCTCAACCAGGGGAACAGCTGCTCTCTATTCACCGTTCTATCCCCCTCTTAAATCTTATAAGCCTCAATCACATCCCCCCCCCTCAGTCTTCTCAGCTCTAAAGTAAACAATCCAAGCTGATCTCTCCATCGCAGGCCACATCCAGGTGAATCTCCTCTGTCCCTCGCTCCAGTCTATCACATCCTTCCTTTAGTGAGGTGACTAGAACTGCACACAATACTCCAGCTGGGGCCTGACTAACTCTCCATACAATGGCAGGGTAATAAGTCACTTGTGTCAGGAGCATTGTTTGGAAATGTAATCAGCTCTGCATTCCCGAGCTTCCTCATACTGATGACCACCATTAAAGGATCCCCCTTCATGCAATACTTACAATAGTGGGGATGGCTGCTGCAGGAGAGAGAAGCTGCCTAATACTTCGATATCGGTCATAGAGCGGCTTCATTAGCAGTCTTTCCTGTTTGTTCACCTAGTCAAACAAAGATCAGTTATCAGTGGGGCTCGTACAGAAGAGTGCTCACTGCTTCAATAAGTTTCAGACTCACAGTAAAAGGGAGATCACAATTAGACTGCAACACCTTTCAAGTGGAAACAAGCAAACATGTGAACAGTAGCTGATAGAGAGAGCAAGACAAAGAGCGCACAACAGACCCCCATCTGTAAGCAAAACCAGATCACCAGAGAGACGCACACAGAGTCTTGCGGGGGGGGGGGGGGGGAGGAGAAGCGGGCACAGGTTGTTTTGTTGGAAGTGGTGGGGGGTGAGAACCAGTTTGAGTCGGGAACATGGAGGTGACTAGGGGATGGCCTCATTGAGGAGAAAGCGAGGACTGCAGCTGCTGGAGATCAGAATCGAGTGTGGAGTGCTGGAAAAGCACAGCAGTTCAGGCAGCAGCCAAGGAGCAGGAAAAATCCACGTTTCAGACCAGAGCCCATCATTAGGAACTCCTGATGAAAGAGCTCTGGCCCAAAGCGTTGATTCTCCTGCTCCTCGGATGCTGCCTGACCTACTGTGCTTTTCCAGCACCACACACGATGACAATGGCCTCAGTAAGGTCAGGATAGTAGTGTCTGTATCAGAATGGGGGTGTGGGGTTCGTGTGTGTGTCTGTGTGTACCTCAAGCAAGATGGGTGCTCCCTGACATCTTGATTCATGCACAGTCAATCAGAACAACTGATAATTTGCCACATCAATATGGCCAAATAACTCTAGTGATATATTTTTCTCATAACTTTTGAGAAGTTCTGTAAAATTAGCCCCATGGCTCTTAAAGTAACAAAAGAAAAAGTCCGGATTATTCAGTATCAATTAGCCCCTACCTGCAGTTATTAGCACAAGAAATCTCTTATGAAAGCTCAGTTTTGGCTCAAAGTCAGGGCCATACTAACGTCTAATGCAGTTCTGATTGACAGTACTTGCTGGCGCCAATAGCCAGGGCAAAGCTGAGGGCACAATTTGCGACAAAAAGAAAGGAACATAATCTCCAAGGAAGCTGCAGCGTCTGCTGGAATCTTACTGAGCAGCCTGAAGAGGGAGCTATTGTCACAGCAATTATATTGCTTTACCGAGTGCCCCATACAGGAGAGCTGATGTTTAGCTTGTTACTCCTATAGCAGCTCTTTCAAACAGTTGTTCAATTTAAACCAAAACTCCACCTATTTTTCTCCCTAGTGGTAGTAATGTTCATTTTTTTAAAAAAATAAAATCCCTGTGGAATTCTGTTTCCATCAACCCTTCATATCATATGTTCAACACCTTAACCTTCTGAAGAGATTTCTCCACTTGCACCATTTCAATCCAATACCATTTAGGTTTTATCACTTCACGCTTATCTGTATTGCACTCTAATCTCCTATGCATCTACCCATTACACCCACTTATCTTGTGTTCTTCTGAAGCACGTTACCACATTGACAACTTTTGTGAGGACAAGTTACATGAGGACTTAGAACGGAACCACCTTAGACCGGTCTACAGCAAACAAGGCCCAGGCAGAGTGTGGTCTCTCGGTCATGGTCCTGCAAACAAGGTCAGAACTGGACCAGAAACGTTAACTCCACTTTCTCTCCACAGATGCTGGCAGACCTGCTGAGATTTTCCAGCAATCCCGGTTAGTGTTTCGATTTCCAGCATCTGCTGTTCTTTAGATTGTTTTTGTTTAGTGAACAGGGTTAAGTCTTTTGTTCAGAGAAGAATCTCAGAGATGTGACACCTGCAAAGAAACAAAGTAATACGGATTCGGTTGCATTCCGGTAACAGGGGAATGCAGCTTTCACTGGGGGCAGTGGACTTTGCTCATTCTTACGGTTTACATGGAGCTTCCTGCGGCTTCTATTGGCCAACTTCCTAGCTGAATCAATGGCTTGATGGCACTATGCTGGTTATTCTTCGTATGGAGGGACCAGGAAGGTTGGGTGGCATGACGACGCAGTGGTTAGCACAGCTGCTTCACAGCGCCAGGGACTAAGGTTTGATTCCACCCTCAGGTGACTGTGTGTAGTTTGCACATTCTCCCAGTCCATTGTCTGCACTGGTTTACTCCCACAAACCAAAGTGGAATGGGCAGGCGAGGTGGATTAGCCATGGGGAATAGGGCTACAGGTATAGGGTAGGGGGCTGTGTCGGGATGGTATGCTCTTTGGAATTTTGGTGTGGACTAAATGGGCTGTTTCCACACTGTATGGGTTGGAGCAGACAACGTGGTAAATTGAACTATATAGGCCCAGAGAAAATGTTAACGATCAGACCCTAGACTCTGGTATTCTGTGCACACCAGATTTTCCACTTCAGTTCCAGGTCATCCCCAGAGGAATTGGTAACCAGGAAAAGCTTCACAGTGCTGTATGCTGCCAAGCTAGAAGCTGGAGTTGCAGCAGCACCCAAATACATGTCTGACAATGCAGAGTCGGTCTTAGGATTGCTTCCTAGACACAGCTGGCTGCTCACTGGGTTACCATTCTCATGGGTCACGGTTAGCTCCTTCGAATGGTCTTACATAATTAGTGGAAACCCCAAAATGAAACTTGCTAGACACAGGGAACAAAAACAGAAATTGCTGAAGAAACTCAGCAAGTCTGACATCATCTGTGTCGATAAAGCTGTGTTAACACTCACATTGAGTCCAGTTACTCTTTATTGGAACTGATGACTCACGGAACTCGAAATGTTAACTCTGCTTTCTTCCCACTGATGCTGCTAGACCTGCTCGGTTTCTCCAGCAAATTCTGCTTTTGTCTCAGATCTCCAACATTTCGCTGTGCTTTGTTTATTCTAGACACAAGGGCCCTGGATACAAAAGGGATCTAGTAAGTGGGTATTTGCCAGTGTCAAGTGCCAGTAAATAGTAAAAGTAGAGGTAAAGTCACTATGGCCCAACCAGACCAAAAAAGGTGTAGAGATAAGTGGAAGTGGTTTAATATGAGGGGAGAGGTTGAGTCATGGAGTCCTTCACGGTAACCTCAGCCAGTGAGAGCACTGAACCCATACTGGTGGCTTCGCTCTGCATCCCAAACCAGCCATTCAACCAACTGAGCTATCCAACTCCCAAATGGTGAACTGTAATCAGTTATGGAGCTAACCCAACTGAAGTTTACAGGATATAACATGCAATTTTATCTAGTATCTCAATTTTAGTTGAGAAGCTGGGAACACTTTCTCTCAAAACACACTCCTTTAAAATGTGTTTATTCACCAGTTTAATATTCTTAATCTCACTGCCTGAGACACCAATATTTTCATTAGTGCCTTCTCAAAATATTCCGTTGATGCGGAATCGATTTATTCCAAAGCAGCTCCATCGATTTCAATCCATACTTTAGGCCCCTGAGAATCAATCCTCCTCCAATCTTAAAAGTCATTCTCCAATATGGGATCTCTTATTTCCTTGTAATTAACTAATAATAATGATGATGACAGCTCGCTCACACATTCTAACTGCAGATCTGTAGGCACTCTACACAGAGGAAGGACAGACTATTCACATTTGGGCAATGAAAAGGGAGCTGGTAAAAATCAGAAAGAATCAAAGCAACATCCGATGTAGGTCGCAATAATGAATAAATAAATAAAAATAGTAGTTATGATGGAATGATTGGAATCTAATCTCTGGGTTCTGATTGTAAGCTGCTTTCAGGAATCAAGAAACCATTGATGAGATTACCATCAGACCATTAATCCAGATCTAATTCACAACCTATTTATCTGCATACATACCGGTCGTCCATAAAGGCTTTCAAAATGCAATAGGCAATTTTGCATGTTGACCTTATCTAACCTCAGTTGCTTTTGTGTCATTTCCTGTGCAAAATATTGTTGAATTGTTTTGGTCAGACCATTTAAAATAACAACATTTCTTCAAATCATTTTATTTCAAAATGCCTTAATAATTGCAAGTTCATCATTATTTACTGTGAGGTACCTTAACGTCCTCCGGAAGGCCAAGTATTTCCTGCTTTTCTTTCAACTTTTTCATCACAATCTGTACAGTTTCCTCAACACTCGGTTTTTGCTGGGATTCTCCGGATCCCTGGTGCTTGTTCTCTTTGTCCTGCCTGGAGTTTCCGGGCAGCACGCTGCTTCGATGTCTATGCCGCCTGTTCTCCTCCTCGGAGATCTTGAGTTTCAACTCTGGTGAAGCCAGTCACAACGAAACCAAAATAACAGTAAGAACAGCGACAGCTTTCATTTACATGGCACCTACCATGTTTGAAACACCACCTCAAGCCAGCAAATACTTCAGTTTAAAACCATTGAATTCTTGGAAATTTCAAAACAAATAATGTTTCGTGTTTTAGGAGCTGAAACAAAACATTCCTGAGCGCCATGAGATGATTACCTCCAAGTCCCTTTAAATACAATGGGATTGGGAAACTTAATTTCTTGGTCATGTGCTTGTGACTTGTTCTTGTGGGATAGATTTATGCACACAGGACTGAGCTGTGTGTGAACTGTCTGGGTGCTAACAGAAGCTGCTTGGTGATTCTCCAGTTTCTCATGTCATAGAGTCTTACAGCACACAAGAGGCACATCAAAAGGGGTTGAAGCCCTCCTGCCCTCCCCCCACCCCCAGTTTTGTTTGGACAATTTCCCTGTCTATACAGTCCAACATCCCTCCCACTACAGCCAGCATCAGGGATCTTTTAACCAGCCTCTCAGTTCTTGGGTTATTTACAGGATCATGTGGTGTGCAAAATGACACAATAATGACCGTGGTTCAAAGAATAACACTGGACTGGGTCAGGTTTTTCAATCGTGGAGGATAACAATGTCATGAAACAAATTTTAAATACAAATCACAGCTTTTATTCCCCCTTTCCCTTCCTGGTGAGTCACAGTTCTATATTGTCTGTTGCTTGCTCTACATTGAGGAACCAATTTAATACATGTCCTGCATACATGGAGCAGAGGAACAGATCACAATGGCATCTTGAAATTAGTACAAAGGCACGTGGCTTCAGGGACAACAAGGGTGTTGACTGTTTCTCGCATGAGCTGAGAAAAAAAACAGCCAGAGGAGTGTAATTGGGTTAAACATCACATTCCTGATTCATTGAGGAATAAGGACCTTTGAAAGAGGAGCTGAAGAGAATACTCTTTATGCAGCCAGTTTTAACATAGCTGTGGAGAATACACAGTTAAAAATCACAACACCAGGTTATAGTCCAACACGTTTATGTGGAGGCACTAGCTTTCCGAGCACTGCTCTGTTGCCAACCACCTGATGAAGGAGCAGCACTTGAAAGCTAGTACTTCCACATGGGCTGAGAGGTGGCAGATGGAATTTAATTCAGATAAATGTGAGGTGCTGCATTTTGGGAAAGCAAATCTTAGCAGGACTTGCCACTTAATGGTAAGGTCCGAGGGAGTGTTGCTGAACAAAGAGGCCTTGGAGTGCAGGTTCATAGCTCCTTGAAAGTAGAATCACAGGTAGATAGGACAGTGAAGGTGGCGTTTGGTATGCTTTCCTTTATTGGTCAAAGTATTGAGTACAGGAGTTGGGAGGTCATGTTGCGGTTGTACAACACATTGGTTAGGCCACTGTTGGAATATTGCGTGCAATTCTGGTCTTCTTCCTATCGGAAAGATGTTGTGAAGCTTGAAAGGGTTCGGAAAAGATTTACAAGGATGTTGCCAGGGTTGGAGGATTTGAGCTACAGTGGGAGGCTGAATAGACTGGGGCTATTTTCCCTAGAGCGTCAGAGGCTGAGGGGTGACCTTATAGAGGTTTACAAAATTATGAGGGGCATGGATAGTGTAAATAGGCAAAGTCTTTTCCCTGGCATCACGAGTCCAGAACTAAAGGGCATAGGTTTAGGGTGAGAGGGGAAAGATATAAAAGAGACGTATGGGGCAATTTTTTTCAGAGGGTGGTACGTGTATGGAATGAGCTGCCGGAGGAAGTGGTGGAGGCTGGTACAATTGCAACATATGAATAGGAAGGGTTTGGAGGGATATGGGCTGGGTGCTGGCAGGTGGGACTAGATTGGGTTGGACCAAAGGGTTTGTTTCCATGTTGTACATCTCTATGACTCTAAACCTGTTGGACTATAACCTGGTGCTGTGCGATTTTTAAACTTTATCCACCCCAATCCAACACCAGCATCTCCAAATCCTAAGAATAGTCTTAATGCTGCCAGTTATAACATTGCCGCGGTTGTCTTTATGCAGCCAGTTTTAACATGGCAGAGGACAATAGTTTTCATGCAGCCAGTTATCATGTAGAATCTGAAAGAGGTGCTGTAACTAGACTGAATAGGCAGGCTATTTGGGGAGGAGCAGGATTGTGGGGCTAACTAAGATGGCTCTTTCAAAGAGCAAGCACAAACATAAAAAGGGCAGAATGGTCTCATTATGGACTGAGACATTCGATAAAGAGAGAGACCTCATTTAAAGGATCACACTGTATGCAAATTTTAAGAATTTAAACCAGTACAAGAAATGAGTTAGCTTGGTTTTGGTTTTGGTTTTGGTTTGTAATTAATGCAAGTGACAGGCATAAGTCACTGCGCAGACAATTGGGTGTGCCATCTGCTTTCTGAGACGATTTTTCAAAAGGAAATATTCAAGGAACCTATTGTATCTTTTTAAATCACTGAGGGGCAGGCGTCACTGCCTGGACATCTGGCACCATTCCAGCTGCTGCTTTGAAATTCCCATCTCCTGCTGCTAGTCTAATTGTTACGAGTTTGCCGCTGAAAATTATGGCTCCTATTACACCACAAATTGCATGCAACCACATTAAGGTTGTTCTGTACCTTTTAACTGCTTACGGGCCCTTGTCAGATCATTCATCCACTTCAAGACTTCTGGATTGCCAACTTTATCACTGTGGGATGGCTATAACCACAAGAGATTACAGTTATCCTTCCTGGTTAGTCCTGCACTTTTTACATTATACAACACCACAATTTGTTTTTCTTCAAACTTCAGAAAACCACAACACTGCCTGAGGTCAAATGGAAGCTCGCTGGGAAAGGAAGATTAGCTGGGTTATGGAGGGAAAATAAAACGTGTGGAACTAATTAGGCAACTCATTCAAAGACCCTGCACAGACCAAACTGGCCCAGTGCAATTTTACTTCTTATAAAAAAGTCTCTTTATATCATAATGCGAATCCTCAAAACGCAGATGACTTCTTTCGATATTGTAATGGAAGACGATGTGATTTTCATTCATGAGTAAAAATGATGGTGTTCAGCTGGAGAATCTCTCTCGTCCAATTAATTATACACTGATGTAACCCTTTAGTGCTATTTTTCCCATTCATTTCCTTTATGTAGGCTTGCACATTTCATTTACTAATTTATTTCTACCATAAGGAATCTTCACTGAGATGGAAATCTCTCTGTTCAGGAAAGTGCTGTGTAAACTCATTGCCTAGCCTATACCAGGTCTAGAAACAAGACAACAGCAACATCAGAATACATGTCTATCACTATGCACTGATAGACCTTACACATTTAATATGAAAGTTAATACTCAAATAGCTGCACAAATAAAAAATTGGCTAAGAAACAGAAAGCAAGAAATAATGGAGAACTAATTTTCAGACTGGACAACTGTACAGATTAGTGTTTCCACGAGATCTGTATTAGGATTAGATTACACTCCTACAGCACGGAAACAGGCCCTTCGGCCCTACAGGTCCACACCGACTCTCCGAGTAACCCACCCAGACCTATTCTCCTACACTATATTTACCCCTGACTAATGCACCTAACACTATGGGCAATTTAGCATGGCCAATTCAGCTGACCTGCACATTGTTGGACTGAGGAAACTGGAGCACCCGGAGGAAACCCACACAGACACAGAGAACGTGTAAACTCCACACAGACAGTTGTCCGAGGCAAGAACTGAACCCGGGTCCCTGGCGCTGGGAGACAGCGGTGCTAACCACTGAGCCACCGTGCTGCCCCAAAAGGACTGACTTACTTTGATATTAACAAGGAATGTGGACTTGAATTTAAAAAGGGATATAATTTCTAAATCACTGAAGAAACCAAATTTCAAAAATGTAGTAAACAGCGAGACTGATAGCAACAGGCGTGAAAAAGACTTAAGATTGGGGAAGTTTAATGCAGTGAAGTGTGAAGTAATTTAGTTTACTACGAAGAATGAGGAGACACATTATAAACTAAATACTACAAAGTTAAAGTGAATATAGCATAGAGAAACACAAGCATCATCGCTCAGAAATCTTAAAAAGGTTGCTGTTAAAAATCCTTGTCTTTATATATAGAGGCACAGAACACAGGAAAGGAACAAGTGATGCCAAATATCTATCCAACATTGGTTTAGTCCCCTGGAATATGGTCTCCTATTCTGCGCAACACACATTAGGAAAAATGTTATAATCTTAACAAGGATGAGGGATACTAGGGCAGAGATGAGAGACGAAAACAAAGCATTGCAGATGCTGGAGTCAGAGTCAGATGGCACGGAAACCGATCCTTTTGTCCAACCAGTCCATACTGACTGTAATCCAAAGCTAAACCAGTATCACCTGCCTGCTCCTGGCCCATATCGCTCCAAACCTTTCCTACTCATGTATTTATACAAAGGTCTTCTAAACATTGTAACTGTGCCCACATCCACCACTTCCTCAGGAAGTTCATTTCACACACGAACCACCCTCAGTAGAAAAAATTCTGTGTGTCTTTTTTAATCTCCCTCCTCTCACCTTAAAAATGTGCCTCCCAGTTTTGAAATCCCCCACCCTAGGGAAAATATGGTTACCATTAACCATATCTATACCCTTCTTTATTTTATAAACCTCTAAAGGTCGCCCCTCAACCTCCTACGCTCCAGCAAAAACAGCCCCAAGCCTTTCTTTATAATTGAATCCTTCCATACTCAGCAACATCCTGGTAAATCTCTTCTGAACCGTCTCCAGCTTAATATCCTTACTATAACAGGGCGCCCAAAAATGGATACAGTACTCTAGAAAAGGCCTCAATGTCCTGGACAACTGCAACATGCCCCAACTCCTTCACTCAAAAGGTCTGAGGAGATCTGACAGAAAGTTAGTAAGTGCGGTAGAAACACAGCAATTCTGGCAACATCTGTGAAGACTAAAACAGTGTTAACGTTTAAATTTCAGCATGACTATTCTTTGGAACTGGAGTTGGACCAGACTCAGAAGGTTAACTCTGCTTTTCTCTTCCCACAGATACTGCTAGACCTGCTGAGTTTCCCCAGCACTGCTTGCAGAGAGGAGGAGGAGAGAGAGATGGCTTTTTTTCAAGCACAGACAGCTAAGGAGGGGTGAGATAATAGGCGTTCTCAAAGCCATAAGAAGTTTTGATAAGAATAAGGTGAGGAGAAACTGCGCCCAGTGGCAGAAAGGTCAGTAAACAGAGAACACAGACTTAAAGTGCCACTTATGCAATAAGACATATTGATGTGGAAAGTACTGACTGAAGGACAGGCCTTTCAAATGATGATTTTCAAAACAGATCAAGAATTGAAGAGAAATGCCTGTACAGACAATGTTATCAGTGACCCTAGGAAGAAATACATACACACACACACACACACAGAAAGAGATCTTCATACTCAAAAACCATCTTTCCAACATCTGTGGAAATTCAGGGTTGCACTGCATTGTTCAGAGTCATAAAGCTTACAGCATGGAAACAGTTCACCCGGCCCAAGTTGCTCATGCTGACCAGATATCCTAAATTAACCTAGACCCTTCAGTTCCAGATTTTCACTTGTTAAATGAAACTTATCATTATTTGGGGTGGCACATGGCTCAGGAGTTAGCACTGCTGCCTCACAGCACCATGGACCCAGGTTCGGTTGCTGCCTTGGGCAACTGTCTGTGTGGAGTTTGCTCATTCTCCCTGTGTCTGTGGGGGTTTCCTCCGGGTGCTCCAGTTTCCTCCCACAGTCCAAAGATGTGCAGGTCAGGTGAATTGGCCACACTAGGTGCTAGCATTAGGTGCATTAGTAAGAGGGAAATGTAAGGAAATAGGTCTGGGTGGGTTGCTTTTTTGAGGGTCGGTGTGGACTTGTTGGGTCTGTTTTCACACTGTAGGGATTCGAATCTAATCTATCTTTCTGACACAGTGACCTCTGGACATCTCTGGTCTTCCTTTGTGCTTTGTAAATAGTGGAGGTAGTTCCCACCTCCAAAACAGATGGCAGCAGTGAAATTGGAGCTAGCATGAACACAAATGAGCAGAAAGAATCAGAGAAGGAGATAACTTGAAAGGACATGGTTCAGCTGTGAAGTACAAGGATTCAATTGCCATTTTCTGTAAAGGCATGTTATGCTTTGTTGTTTAATCTGATGGTTTATCATTCATACTGCATCTTCATTGTTGCTGTAATTTTATTTATTTCAGTGTTGCTAAAAAGAGAGATATTGATCAGGAGTCATGAAACAAAACCACAGCAATTTATTCAAGCCTACTAGAATTCAATCAAGCAGCAATCACTTTCCGTGCTGCATAAATCATTCTTTCCTTTATAAAGTTGGGTTTCTTGCATCTCAGTCCGAAGGTTGCAAGATGGAAAATATTAATGCCCTGTCTCCTTTTAGCATTGCTTAAGTTCTGAGTAACCAACTAATTATCTCAGTATCGTAATGCATAAGTGAGAGACAAACAGAATTATTCAATAAAGACGAAAAAAAGAATTTCATTGCACCAGGAGTTAATGAGCATCAAGCAAGAGTAGAGGTCAAAAGAACTGCTCCCCTCCAGAGGATTACTGAGCATCTGGAGAATATTCCCAGTGGTACTTAATACTGCATTAAAAAGCTAGTGAACTATCTGGCTCAGAATGGATTTAGCAGTTACACAGATCAATCATTCCAAATTGAACAGGAGAGATGTGAAGATGGAGAGGAAGACAGAAAAAAAAAGTAGACAAATGAGCTACTGAAAGATCTTTTTCCCCCCCACAAAGGGTTTCATTTTGCCTCAGGAGATTTAATAAGTGGGAAGATTAGTGCGGAGACATTCCAGGTTATACACGTTACCTTGGTCAGTTGACCTTTAACAGTTTCTTATCTTCAAATACATTGTACGCTGCAAGTTTTCCACTATTAAGGCAACATTAGTTTCTTTGTGCCATGCAGCAATAAGGTGAAGATTTTAAAACATACAGAAATTAATCTAGAATACCACAAAGCAAAAGTGTTTTAATCAATGTTTTTAAGTCTAACATTCGTATCACCTACCCGATATTTTTTCTCTTGCTCAAATTTTTCTTCATACTTGCGTATTTTCTTCCTCAAATTCTGGATCTGTTTAGTCAGCTGCATCATCAGCATTGGACTGTTCTCAGCTTCTGAATTGACTAGTGAAGAGTTTCTTGGCCTTGAAAAGAGAGCATAGTAGGGACTCAACTCAAAACGCAGCAGCTCAGCAGTCACACCATCAATGGAACACTGTTCTCAGAAACGCAAATGTTTCTCTGAGCAATGACTGCTGTCAAAAGTGCGGTCTTCAAGAATTTTAATTGCTATGCAAAGTGGTTAAACCTTCCTACAGGAGTAAACCTGGGTTCTGAACAAAATGAATTACAAGGACTCAGACCCATACCTATCAGGAGTATATTACTCATTCTTCCCACATTGAGGCATCTTTTCCAATCATCTCCAGAAAACGAGAGCCTTTTACATGGATTCCATGAAAAAATTCATTTAGTTTCAATCTATTGTTCTGCAGTATCATTTTATTGTTTCTGTTTAATCTTTGAGTCATTCACATGACATGGACCAGATTTACCTTGCTGCCTTCATTGCCAGCATGCATGAAATTGGAAGTGAACTGGGACAAACCAGGAGCATATATGCACAACGATACATATTTGAGATTGAGCAATGGTAGAAATTGGCATTTGATGTCTAGATTTAGGCCAGTTGGCCTATCAAACCTGCTCTGCCATTCCATCGTGGATGTTCCTCAACCCAGTTCTCCCGCCTTCTCCCTGTAGATGTCCTTACCAATCAAGGACTTATCTATCTTGTTCTTAAATTCTCTTAATTACTTGGCCTCCACAGCCTTTTGTGGCAATGAGCTCCACAGAGTCATCACCCTGAAGAAACTGCTCATCTCAGTTCTAAAGGGTCATCCCTTCACTCTGAAGACATGCTCTCCGGTCCTAGTCTCTCCTAATGGTGGAAACATCTTCTACACATCTACTACATCCAAGCCTCTCAGGATTCTGTGTTTCAATCAGCTCACTCCTTCATCCTTTTAAATTCCATCAAATACAGACCCAGAGTCATCAACCTCATATGACAAGCCCTTCATTCCTGGGATCATTCTTGTAAACTCCTCTGCACCATTCCAACCACATCCTTCCTTAAACACAGGGCACAAAACTGCTCCAATATTCCAAATATGATCTGGCCAGAGCCTAGTACAACCTCAGTTGTACATTCCTGCTCTTGTATTCTAGCCATCTCAAAATGAATGGTAATATTGTCAACTCAACCTGCATGTTAACCTTGAGAATCCCGAACTAGGACTCTTGTGCTTCAGATTTCCACAGCTTGTGCCTCTTTAGAAAAGTCTACACCTCTATTCTTCCTACTAAAGGTGCAGAATCTCATACATTTCCACACTGTATTCCACCTGCCACTTCTTTGCCCACTGTCAAGTCAGTCCTCAAAGGAAACACTCCTGTGCAGACTCTGACTTCAACATTCTGCAGAAGTCAAGATCTGTGCTAACTTCCACCACAGCTACTGCCTCAGTGAAGCAAGTAACGTGAGGTATCCAATCAATTGTAAGCAATGTCCTAGGAGTTGGAAAACTTACCCTAAACTCTATTTAAAGGCTAGAACTTTCCAGTTGTACAATGTGACAACAAGCAAAAGAAGAATTCAAGCAGATTGCAAAATGGACGGCGGAACAACTTTACAACATGATGTTGACTATCTGTAAGTCTAACCAACCATCCCTAACACCTAACTGTGCAATCTTGGATCTGCCCTATCTGAAGAAAGGCTGTGAATTGTGTTCAGCACAATTAAGAGAATTGGTACATCTGGCAGGTAGGGGTTACATAATTAGATCAGTGAGTATACTTCAAACATTGCTTTGGCTATAACGTACTCTGGAATACGCTGAGGTTGACAAATTGGTATACATAAATACACCCTTTTCTTCTATAATGAGAGTGGAGAGTGGGGTGCTGGAAAAGCACAAGTCAGGCAGCATCCGAGGAGCAGCAGAGTCGATATTTCGGGCATAAGCCCTTCATCAAGAATTCTAGACTCTAACCTCCAGCATCTGCAGTCCTCACTTCCTCCTTTTATAATGAGAGCCTGACATCTATATCTTGGGTTAATTTTAACAAGTCACAAAGCAATAATGAAGTAATTATTATATTTTCCTCGTTCGACAAATCTATTCAGGTTTTTCAGTGAAATTAAAATGGAATTTCCTGTTAATTCGCTCAGAGCATGTACTTTACTATTTAATTACGATGTTGTCCTTTTTTTTCTCTTGAGTAATGGAAGATATTTTATTACATGCTCTGGTTAGTTATAGGTTAGATTAGTGGGGTTTTGTTTTCTTTGTTGTTTGTGAAATTTTCAATAAGGATATCTATTTAAAAAAAGGAATTGCCTCTGTCTGCATTCTATTTAATTATCCCTTTGTTGTATCTGAAGAGGAAGGAGAAGGAAGAAATTAATTTGCATTGTTCATTATGTTGGTAAAACTCTTTAAAATATCATCTGTGATCACTCCAATCTAATTCTAGAGGAATCTACTGATCTACAGTCACTCCTCACGCAATATTTCATCAGGTTTTACACATGGGGAAAGGGCAATGAATGCAGTTTGAGGCGGCTCAGGTTCTTTGATGTTACTGTGAATGGTCTATGACAAAATTTCAATTCACTAAACAGCACTCAAAAGCAGGTGAGGCACTGAGTGAACAATGCCTGGAACATAGAATTGTACAGAACAGAAGGGGGCCCACTGGCCCAAGATGTTGAGCTGAACATGACGCCAAATGAAACTAATCTCATTCTGCCTGCTCCTTGGCCCATATCCCTCCATTCCTTGAATATTCGTGTACTTATCTAAAAGTCCATTAAACACCCCTATCGCATCGGTCTCCTCCACCACCCCTGGCAGCCAAGTTAAAACATTGGGTTACCTAATGAAGAAAAACAGCAAGAATTGCAAAAGTCATCTAAAAACCCCGACTCAAATGGGGAACAAAAGAGGCCTTGTGACTTGTCTGGATTCAATGTACTGAGGTGCGAGAAGGATGATACATTGAAAATAATGATAAAGTCCTTCAAGGTATTTATAATAACGATTCATTCTGCACAAAGTAAAACATCATAATGAACACTGAAAATGCCCTTGTCTCACTTAATTTCAGACGCTGAGCAGAGTCAGTCCTGGTTTAGAATTTAATTGTGTAGGCCCTGAGTGTAGGTGCTGATATTGCTGCAGAATTACTTACATTTTCTGCTGTACACCCGTTCTCCTCATCCACATAGTTAGTCTCCCAGAAGACATGACTTCCAACACCTAAAAGGGTCAAGTGCTTGGAAACACTGTCCCCTCAGAATCCCTTGCAGTCATACAGCATTCTGACCTGGATATTTATTACCATTCTTTCATCATCTGAGTCAAAAACCTACAGCTTCTAAACTGGCAGGACTGGGGGGAATAATGGGCCTGCAGTGGTCCCAAAGGGCAACTCTGCTTCTACTTCCGAGGGGCAATAAGGGGTAGGCTCTCATTCATATCCCAGGAAAAAAAATTTATCACAAAAATTAGGAATTGCTGGGGAACAACAGCCAACAGTATTGGGAGTATTCAAAATAGGGTTATCATAGAATCCCTACAGTGTGGAAAGAGGCCATTTGGCCCATTGCCCCTCTGAAGAGCATCCATTCCACTTTATCCTTGTGTAGCCGCACTCAATTACATCCTTGGACTGTGGGAGGAAACCCA